>NC_133537.1:340788849-341126005 GCF_048544455.1 Silene latifolia | reverse complement strand
ATTTGGGCAAAAAGCAAAGCATAGTAGAGACTCTGTTTACCTCTCCAAGACGACGGAACGCACCATATATACCTCCAAAGATTGTGGAGAATATAGCATACCAAATTTGAGTGTCCATGAAATAAACCTGATAAAAGGAAGAACAGTAAGCAGTGTTGGATGAATACAGTAAAACTAAAACAATACAAAGTTAAAAAAAAAAAAAAAATTAGCTCCATAGTCGTACAAAAATAATTGGAGCCCATAATGCAATCACAGCACCAAGGTTGTGTCTGGCTGCAGAAAAAATACAGATTAATTCGTCGTCCCAGTACAAGTTGCAACACATTGACAAGTTCGAACAAGACACAAGAGTACATTACCTTGAGGAAAAAACTCATGCCATTTGTAATGTGTTACGTGAACTGACATAATCTGTTTGGTTGGAGATACTAATGGTTTAATCTGCAGTGAAAACACACTCTAAGATGGGAGTAGACAAAATAAAAATGACATAATGTACATACAAGGAGAAGTAGTTGGACACACTACCACCTAGCAAAGAAGACACTCCTCACAAAAGTACCATTAAGAACATATCCTACATATTAAAGTTAAAGGTCCAGAGAGAGGCCAAGTAATTGATGATTAAAGTAATACCAGAAACATTATTTACCATAAAACCCTAATAGCAAGTCCAATTAAATTAACTAGAAGCCATCCCCGCTAAAGTGATCACGGATGCTATGTTTGGAATTTGGATAAAATGGTTACTGATTGCATGCATTTTCATTATTTCTGACAACAGCATATAACAAGAGAACATTAAATAATATCAGGATTCACACCTCTACATAGAAGCTAAATGCACATTTTGTTGCCAAAAGAGAGACCCAGAACAATGTGTACCTACAGAATCAAGAAAAAACACGTGACATATCAGGTTTCGAATTTATAATATCATCACAAATACTTCCTTATAGCAATTAACTCCTTACTTGAAAAGAGAAAAGGCACTTTCATGCATTCCCCTCCCAACATAAAGCCGGGGCTGCGAAAATTTAATTAAACAAGGGAAAAAGAAAAAAGTCAGCAAATACACTAGAAACTTAATGTGGCCTAAAAGAGTACGAAAGAAACAGAAGATACTTGGATTATTGATAGAACTCGGAATACCTGAGACCACCACATCATTAGCATCACAATCTTGTAGTCAGATCTTTCAAGAAGACGACGAATGAAGGGGAACAGGAACAGCACAGCAGAAAGCATATTTGGTGACAAATAGATGACAATAGCCAGAAAAAATAGTGAAGGTTTGCTTGCATTGCTACCAAACCAACTTTTAATAGTATTAGCCAATCCAGGAGAATTGTCCCATGAGTAAGCATATGTCACCGGTAGGACTACCACCCACGCAGCAGAAGTAAGGAACTTCAATATGTATCTTAGCTTAACATGAAATGACATACTCCTCCTTGATTTCCAGCTAAGAACTACATCAAGGACCGCTGAAAAAAGAGAATAACCAGTTTAACTGACATGACATGCACGATCATACAATTAAAAATGAACAACGCTGAGACAAAGTCTAGGTCCCAAAATCATTTGACTTAAGCTAAACAAGAATTGTGAAGTTGTTGAACAATCAATCAACATGAGATAGAACCAATGAAAAATTGAAAAGAAGGAAGCGGGCTAGGAGAAATAATGTGTGACTAAAAGAAAAAGAAAATACAGAAAACTAGAAATCCCTTTGAAAAAGAGCTAAGAATAAATTCAAATGCAGTTAACCTACTTTTCTTGAGGCAAAATTCACACTTGTGTACAAGATAAGGGATCTCTAGATTTCTAAATATACATTAAAAGAACATATATTGCGAACAATACAGGGACATGTCTTGTTCCCAGTTTTAATATGAGTGTCACTCTCCAATGTCCCCTGAATTCGATTATATGTCAATGGATGAAATAACTTCCTACATATAGTCATATATCTACATTTTCCATCAACAAGTAGATGACTGCAACAATTCATGTCCTCCCTTTTTATGGGAAATCTTCTACAGTTGGTCTGCTTGATAATTACACTAGCCTTTTTGAATTTCCAGCATTTCTATGTCAACTTGACGGCCACTCACTTGCCCAGTGTGAGCTCAGTTAGTATTAAGCAAAGTAGCAAACTAATACTCAATTCGTTTCACTATGATCTTCCGATACTTTTGGGCACAATATTTTAGGGAAGAGGAATATGTGGTTCTATTTAAAGAAGGATGCGTGGGGAAGAGATAGGGCAGTATTAGCGACACATTGTGTCAAAAAGGAAAAGGAATATCATGGTAACATACCTAAAATGGAAAGAAGGAAAATTATATTATAGTGACAAGGAAGGAGTATGTGTTACTTACCCTGCACAAGTTTTAATATTGAGGCTGTTATAAAGATGCTTAGAACTTGTTTGAAAACACGAATTTCAAATATTGCACTAGGGTCTCCTGAGCCATTCCAAGCAAGAATTATCATAGCCTGAAAACCACGAGAACAACAAAAGCATCAAAGGTCAAAAACCACCGCAAAACATATAAAGAGAAACAATTGACAAATACAGAAATAGTAAATTCCACTTGCCTGCAAGGCTAGAATAAAGAAACTCCACATCCTGTCAAAACTTCTAAAGATGTGCAAAAATGACCTAATCTCAACAAAATTAACTTTTCCGACCCATCGATCTCGGCGAGCAGGTACTCCTTCCTGAGAACCACAAAGGCATTACATTTGAATATGAATAATCAAATACTGTCAAGAAATCATCCGGCAGTAACAAAACCTACTTCAGGTTAGAGCATGAATCTATATCAATATAGGAAATTTAATGTTTTTGTGTTAAATGGACAGAAAATTGTAATTCTAACTGACAGCGCGTAGATGAGCCTTTCCTAGATGTTAATCCCTACTTTGACTAAACACGTACAAAGACCTACAGATCTACCATGCACCAAGCTATTCGACATTAGGCATTTACCATGGTTATCCAGCAATCCAGATAGAGCAACTTCAAATACAATGATCTGAACTAGGGAGATAATTGAGAACTAATATTTGTAAAATTATGATACAAGAGATAAATAACCAAATTTTACCCCATTTCTATCTTGTGAAGACTCCTCTGTGGTCAAACAAAAGAAATCTGCATCAGCACGCATTGGCCAGCCTAAACGAAAGCAATCAACTGACCTGTGATCACAAAAAAGAAACGAGATTCAACCTCACAGAGTATGCGCAATACACGCTAAAACACATGTTAGAGCATGTGATATGAGAAAAAGAAACATTTTATGAACCTAATTACCAGAAATATTCATTCAGATCATCATAATTTCTCCACTGTGAATGCTTTGATTTTCCCTTTTTACTCATTTCTGATTCCTGCGCATCAACAATGTTCAAAATTTGCACGTGTTTGAAGGGTTACTTTAACATCTTCATACATAGCAAAATTAACAATGTAATACCTTTGCTATAACTTTATATATGGGCGTTACAACTTTTCTTAAAAATGCCTCTTCTTCACCACCATATGCTGGCTTCACGTTCTCACCGGTCATGGGACTCACATTTCCAGCAAGCATGCCATACAGCTCAAAAGCCATCTACAAGAAGCGTTTATGAAGAGAGATCAGGAAATTCAACATCACTTATTAAAAATGGCTAGTTTACGAGGGAAAAAGAAACACCCGGAATTAAAATATAGTGCTGCAGAAAAGTACATGATGATAAATGTAGCACAAGCACTCTGGCATGAATCTCAAATTTGCAGCTTCTCCCCAAATAAGGAGATAAAGCCCCATGTATAATAGCTTACGCTGTTGCACTTCCTGCTGTATTGTCGGCAGCCTGCAATTTAGGAAACAATTACCATACAACCCGAACAAATAACTACTCTGTGAAGCCCCCGAGTAAAAAAGAAAAGAAACACCTGAAATAATTAATTTTTGACTCAACATATTACATTGGAAGATGGGTTAGAATATAAATTACAGCTGCAAAAGGTTATCTACAGCAGTTATTGTTAGTATTTACTCCCGTTGTCCCATTCATTTGTTTACCTTTTCAATTCTATTTGTGAGGTATATTTTAATCAAAGGTAAACAAATGATTAGGAGTTAGGACCTTCACAGAGTAAGATAAAATGAAGCGTGATGTCTATTTCAAAACAAAAAGTCGATTCCTATATTTTAGTCTCAAAGATAAAAGCCCCAGCCCCCAGGCAAGAAAAAATATTATTGGAGTTCATGAAGCTCACCAAAGGCTGCTCTTGCGATCCAAGTACTTGCACCACTTCTTATAGCTCTTGAAAAGCTTTTTCATCACTTCAGTCAACGCCCGTTCATCCAACTGAAAACAAACTGTTGCATTAAAGCTTATCTGACAAGCTAATCACTACAAACTATGTCAATGCAGCCGCGCACAAAAGTTCACTGTGCTAATTATATGCGATCTCGAGGTGCAACAAAACTCCAAACTACAGCAAATTAACAGATATTGTACAGGAAAAGACCAAAAAAGCGTAATTACCTTTGGTTGTTGATCCGGCTTTGGAAACTGCCGTATATGTACATTAGCAAGCAGTAAAATCAGGTGTTCTCGTTGATTTGCCACATTATCTTTCTGGAAAAACGATAACAAAAATGACAGTCAACATCCTTGGAACCAAGACGAGTGAAGATAGAATAACCAAATACAAATAAATTTCAATGCAAGACCTGAAATCCAAACATTGCTCGAAGCCAATCTAAGATGTCTTCATCTTGCTTTTTCTTGTAGTCCTTAGGCCAAGGGAGACCTCTGGTATTTCGAAGGGCAACAATGGCAGCTTGGATCTGAATGAATATTTCTGGTAATTAGGTATAAAGGACAACTAAAAGGCGTTGTTAACTGCCTCTAGAGAGAAACAAAATATACAAAGATCTACAACTAAGGTATAAAGGAGAACTAAAAGGTCGGAGACAGACCTCCGGAAACCTCATAATCGCCTGATTTGCACTATCAGGGTCAAGAGGAAGGATGTTGTACGGGACATAAATTTCTGTTTTTGCGGCTACCTTATTGTGAGTATCCAAAACCTATATAAGATTGACCTCAATTAGGATAATAGAGTTATAACTGATTACATTAAATACCATACAAGCCAAAAATGTGCCCTTAAATGCAATATGCCCATGAATTAGTTTCTTACCTGAGGGTCAACTTCCATAGACTGCGTCAGGTTAACTGCCTTCAGTACCTCAAACAGAACATTGGCAGTTTGATACGCCTTCGTAAGCTGGGCGCTGCACATAGAAATCATAGCAAATATTCTAGATTAAACAACAACAGAGACACAATAGACATTTCTCAAAAGTTGCATATATCAAGCTACTCACCGGTCTGCCTTGTCGGCTGCATTTTGCAAAGCCTGAATATATTTCTTGTAGTAATGCTGATAAAAACTTTGCATTTCTCGTGCATCACTCTTTTTAACTCGTCCTTTTAAAGTTGGATCATTTTCCTGCATTGTTAGAAATTAGTACTGTATATTATATAAGGAACAGCTCAGAAGCCTTACGGCCATATACATAACCACAAATCCTTACAAGTTAAGAACAGCACGGTCCACAGCTGATACAAAAATTGATTCAGTAAATCAAAAACTCATGGTCAGCCATAGCTGCCACCTCCATACTACCAAAGGTTCAACATATCTATCTCAGTCTTATAGCATATTATCACAGCCAAAGTTCAAAGTTGTTAACAGTTGAGAAAACCCGAATGCCGAATTTCCTAAAGAACCCTAATGGCCTAATAAGCCAGAGACACAATATTAAAATTAGACAATTATTCAACATACAAAGGCCCAATCCTATGCACATCATTTATTTATTTTTGGTGAAAAGGTATGCATATCATTAAATGAGTAATAATAACTATGTTATACCATATACTGCTCACACCATAATATTAAAGGGTACACATCAAATAAATGTTAGTTGTGTGCATAATTATCGTGAAGTACCAGTCATTCGATATAGTTTTCGACGCAATTTTCATCTTTGGTCACTCGGAAACAATCTCTTTGTGTTGCTAACACAAGGGTAAGACTTCCCCTTACCCCGCAATTTGTGGGAACCATTGAGGCTGGGGTAATGTTGTTGTTATTGAGCGTATAATTATCTATCTAGTATCTGATACGTTGGAACAGATGCGTCATATACATACATATCCTAACCCTGCAAAATTTTACTACCTTTTCTAGCCTTTGAAGAAGAGCAGTTTTGAATTGTCGGACACCACGGCCGCTGGATGTTGGATCCAGTTTATGTGCTTTCTCAAATGCATAAAATCGACCTGGCAAACCAAATGGAAAACTTAAGACAAATTCTCAAATCAATAAACAAGAGAAAAGGGTGCCAAAAAGGGATTTGAGGTCTCCTCTGTTCAAAGAGGGCAAACATCCAAAAAACTACAAGGTAAGGAGAGCACGTACTAAAAATGATCCATATTGCAGTATATGCATTCGGCTAACTAAGACATAGTCACGACACTTTCCAAATAGGAAGTGTTAAGTGGTTCCTTAATATCAACTGTCGACCATGGATATACAACGTCTTCCAAAATAAGTTGATGAATCAAAGAAACATTCATTAGGCACTTCGAGCATTTGGCTACTCAAACACTCGCTACTGACCATAGTTACCTTTCCGAGCTACACAAACTATAATATGACGACTACAGCACCGTACACGATTCCATAATATAAACTACTGAGTACAGACCGAAACGATACAGGATTTACGAACAGAATCTACACGTCATTTCCTAAAATAAACAAAGAATTGTCTTTCACGGGATTTACGAACAGAATCTACCTCATTTCCTAAAATAAACATAAGAATTGTCTATCTAGCACTTTGAACACTCGGTTGAACTTGCAAACTCATTTACTAGCTGAAAACATATCTCTACCACTAAATTTCAAAATTTGACACACAAACAAATTAGGAAGCAAATCACACTTCAACATACTCCCTCCCATTCAACTACTTATTTACGCTTTATTAAAATCCTCCTCACGAAAGAATAAAAACAAAAACGCAATCAAAATAAAACGTAAACAACTAGTTGAATCGGAGGGAGCAACAATCAAAACAGTCAATCAATCAATCAATCAATCAACTAAACTCAAACCTAACACTAAAATTAGAAACATTACATAAATAAGCAACTCTCGGATTATGCTTTTCAACTTCATTAGCAACACGAAGAATCGGAGCGATTTCAACAAGAGAAGACGGAACAATCTCACTATCAAACGCCGTTTCACCAAGATTCCCTGCCGTCTGCGTTCGCATCAACCGCCGCGCCGGCGGTTGATCGCCACCACCACCACCGCCACCTCCTTCTCGCGATGCCGAAGCCGACATCGTTTCACCTCAGCTCCACCTACCAAAAAAATCAATAAAAAAACAAAAAAATAATAATCAAGCAAACATTTTTAACAGTAAAAAAATCAAAAGTACAGAAAAATTAAATTAAATTAAAGTTACCGTAGAGAGATGAACTTCCGAAATTTAGAAGCAGTATGGATAAATTAAGAGAGAGAAAGTAAACCCTAGGAGAGAGAAATTGAAGTGAAAAGAGAGAGAGAAAAAGTAGTAGAGAGAAAGCAAGCAAAGGGGGAGGAAGACCAATGGAGTAAGCAAAGCGTTTTGCTCACAAGTCACACAGTACTCTACTCTTGTGTCACTGTTTTCAGTGTGAGTGTTACGGGGTACTAGTCTATTTTAGTGGTGTGTTGGGAGTATTACGGAAATGCCCCTATGGGGAGAGAGTCCGGAGTCGAGTCGAGTCGAGTCGAGTCGAGTCGAGAACAAGTCGAGATTATCTGTCCGGCTTTTGTGTTCAACTACTTTTATCTTATGAGATATCGTCTCTCAAATATCTAAATTGATGATAATTTATGTAGAATTGATAATGTGTCACAAGGAAATGATAGCAGAATGGTCAATGAGATATGGATTGGGATAGAAAAGACGAGTGACGATAAAAGTCGCATTAATTTGTATCGAATTGATGATGAGTCACTCATAAGGAAAAAATAGTGGAATATTCAATGGGACATAAAAAGAGATAGGGAATTGCATTGACAAGAGCGGAGAGTAATATCTCTCGAATAGTAAAAATGGTGATAATTTACGTTAAATTAGCGATGTTTCACAAATTTAAGATAGTAGAACGGTAGATGAGGAATTAGATAGATAATCGGCATTGGCGTAAAACGGGTTGTGTAGTGGCATGGGTGAGTAATATTTGGTGGAATTGAGGGGTAATTAAGTAAGTGTGATTTAAAATTCAAAAAAGGTAAAAGAATCTTGGAGTACCAATGTTAGATTGAGACGACTGCGAGGTGAAAAAAGAGTGGCCGTTTTTAGAGGTGTGGATTGACCATTTTATCCTTGTGGATTTAGTGGAAATAAGGGGAAGTATTGATTGGATAAAGGAGGGTAAAACTGGAATTGAAGGGTTTGAGCCCCACGCTTGTTGTTTTACAGGCGGGAATATAGAGAAATGAGCAGGGTATCTCGGTATTTTCTGCTACAGATTTTTTTATTATTTTAATTGTTAGTATGGGAAATAATTGTCGGGTTGTTTGGAAGATGCTACGGTTACACTCGGTGTATAGAATCTTTTATACACCACCAATTAAAAACTAACATGTGGGGGAATCTACTAATAGTTATGGAGGGAATTGTGTAGAAGTTTGGTGGGAAAAAAATTTCATCTTTGTAGGGAAAGATGAAAAAAAATGGAGGGAAAATGGTTAAAGCTTTATTAATTTTGGAAACATAAATAATAATTACATTTATTATGGTTAAATATAATATGATATCTTAACAAAATATTTATCAATATCTTTTAAAATTTCTACCCTAAACTTTGAATCATACGTTACTAATTATTAAAAAAAAAATCAAAAACCTAAAATTCGTACGGTATCATAAAAAAAAAAATCAGAATCATACGTATCTACCCTAATTTTATAACCTTGTTTTTCCCTCCAATTTTATATTTCACTTAAAAATTTTCCCGCCATTTTTTTCATTTTCCCTCCAAAATAATATAATAAGAGTAAAAAAATGAAAACATAACACTTTATTATCGAATAATTTAGTTACATAATTGTATAGATCATATAATGGTTTTTTTTAATCAAGAAGCGCAATTGGAAAAAAAAATGATGGTCAATGACTCATAGAGGAATCAAACTCAGGTATTAAGGAGAACAATATCAATATTTGAGGCAAGCATTGTAACCAAGTGAGCAAGGGTATCAATTATCAACACATTCACTAAACTAAATTATAATCTATTTAGCTGTCTTAAACAATTACGTAAACTTTAGTAACGTTGAAATAATTATTCTAATATACGTTCATACGAGCACGATAACTCTTAATTCCCACATACCCGATCATTCTATTATAATTAAATTAAATGCTTGCGTTGCTCATTTAATCTCATAATATAATTACGCTTAATCGATTGCATTTAGTATTAACTTTCATAAAGCGATCATTCTGTTAATTAATGTTCCCGTTAAATCTATCACGTTTATCATTAAATCGCATAAAATGATTACATTAATATTGTAACGTTCAATCAAGCACATTATCTTTGTACCCCATAAACTGATAATTTTATTATTAACACGTTATATCAATCCCATTTAGGATTAAATTGCATATAGTGATCATTTTATTACAATTACATTCAAACTAGTACACTATCCCTTTTCACAAATTCTTGTTTGTGACGGACACTATCCGTCACAAACAAGAGACGGGTACCATTTTACCTCATAAAGTACCCACTTTTTCTCTCTCTGCAACACTATTCATGTGGTCCCCTTTCTCCACTAACCCATTTTGTTACCATTTTATTTCACAAAATATCCGTCACAAATGGTAACCCGTCACAAGGGAGACCAATTGATCCCTTTTAGAATAACATAAAGCGATCATTTCAAACGTTCGCACATTTGTCATTACGTTCATTTTCCTATCATAATTACGTTACGTCTTATTTTGCATAACCCTAAACCCTATTAAACCTAAACCCTGAAACTTTATAAATCCTTACACCCCGAAACCCTAAACCTTAAAAACCCAGAACCCTAAGCCTTCGAAACCAATAACCTCTAAAACTCTATAATAATTTTTGAACGCGCGAAATTTTAATCTGAAGTTGAAAACTAACATGAAAATCGTACGAGTAAGATCACAAATGTTCGTATCGTTCGATTAATCATGTCATTGTATGTTTTACTAGCGTCAATTTTTAATTAATAAGATTATATTTGTATAATTCAATTAGTAACACTATTTTATCTTTATTAACGTCAGTTTTTTTTACTAATAATAACGTAAGAATTGTATTGCAGCACAATGATTTGTATGATTCGATTTGGAGCAAGAATGTCCATATGATTTGATCAAAATTGTCAATATTTTCGCTAACGTCAATTTTTAATTAATAACGTAAATATTGTACACTTCGATTAGTAACATTATTTTTTCTCTACTAGGGGTGTTATGAATCCGACCCGAGCCCGAGCTTGGCCTTACTCAGATTGTTCTCATAAAGTAAAACTCGAGCTCGAGACGATCTCGAACTTACCCGAGCTTAAAAAAATTGTGCTCGTTATCAAGCTTGCGAACTTTAATGCGAGCTCGAGCAAAATTAGAGCTCAACTCGAGCCTATATATAGTTGTTGAATGTTCGTTTTTTTTTCCCTCAAAATTTTCAATAACAAGGCTCAAAAATTTTATATACAAATATTGAAAATTCAACGAGACATTTTTTATGTGTGATAAAAATATATAATCATGACAAAATATTTTTATAAAATATGAGTAATGTCTTATCTAATTATACAAGTTCGAGCCTGCTCACGAGCTTTTCGAGCCGAGCCAACGTTTGCTCTGCTTGACTTGTTAAGCTCTCAAGCGGAGCCCGAGCCCGACCCGAGTCTGAGCCGAGCTCACACGACCCGAGTCTTGACCGAGCTGAGCTCGAGTTGCTCGCGAGCTGTCTCGTCTCATTAACAGCCATATTCTCTATTAATGTCAACTTTTTACTAATAATTACGCAAGACTTGTATGATTCGATTAATAACGTAAAACTTGGAGCACGGAGATTTGTATGATACGATTTCGAGCACAAATATTTGTTGATTAGATTAATATTGCAAATTTTTTATCAATGACATTACGGAGTATATTTCTAGCATTTGCTTAATAACGCTAATTTTTGAATAATGACGTAAAATTAATAATCGTAATTTATTTTCGTAGTACGAATTTTACCGATTAAATACATTACATTTTACCAATTTTGTTCCATTTAATACCCTTACGCCTTAACCTTGCTCACGAACAAGGACCAAAATGAAAGAGTCAACCCCATCTCCGTTCAATTTCGATTTCGATTTCGATTTCTTAAATTTGTAAACCTAATTACTCAATAACACACAACTTTCTCAACTCAATTAAATTGTTGGATTTCTTAAACTTAATGTTTTATTTAAATTTCTTCATATTTAATCTGATTATCGATCAGATTACTCCTTATTTAAATTTCTTTAGATTTTAATTAGGGGTTGGGTTCTTGGAGGCTGTTTCGTGGTGGCAAAACCGCCGATTTTACAGAGTTCTTAGCGGATGACCGGAGGGCGACGTGATCATCGTGTCCAGGCTAGGGTCTTCGGCGTCATAGGTAGCCGGCACCGGAGATGTTGACGACAAAGAGGTGTCACGGCAAGCACGGAGATCTTCACGGCAGTGGTTGTACGGAACAAACCTTTTGATGAAACATGACAATGATGGCCAGAGGGTTCGCCGGCGTGATAATCACCGACGTCGGTAAGTATTTGACGGCGAAGTGGATGGAGTTCAGGCTTGACATGGACGATATTATGAAGTACAATTTTTGTTCTACTGTTACTAATGAACATGAGATAAAGAAAATAAAAAAAGGAAGGAAATAATAAGAAAATAAAAATAATAATATTTACCAAATTTGTTAAAAAATCTCATAACAAATTTTGAAAGTTCAAATTTCAAATTTAAATTAACTCCCAAAATGTACAAAGTTGAAAAGGATTCTATCTCAATTTCCATGATTCTTTCATGTCACAATGATGTTATCTGCAGTGTATAGAAGATTCTATACACCGAGTGAAACAAAATAAATAAATTTTTCGGGGTTGTTTTACATTTGATTTTGTTTTTTTAATTATGTTTACTGTTTAATACTACAACACTTTTTTTTGTTTAATACTCCCTCCCAAAACTATAACGTATCTTTCCCAAAACTAGATTATTCAAGTAATGTTAAAAACTTTCTATTTTTTGAAACTTTTACTCTTATTTTATTCATTTCTCTCTCCTATTACCAAACCCCACACAACTCTTTTACTCCTATTTTATTACTTTCCTTTATGTTTTGGCCCCACAATTCTTATTTAACTACTAATAATTCATCCTTCTCTCCTACCACCAACCCCACACAACTCTTTTACTAATATTTTAATACTTTTCCTTAAGTATCGTGCCCATATAAAAGGGGAACATTATAACGACTGGGAGGGAGTACTTCTTCCGTTCTAAAATAATTGACGTTTTCAATTTACGAGGTGAGCCTTTGAATTCAATTTGTACAAAAATATATTGGTCGAAAAATTATAAAAATTATACCATAAAATTCTTTACGAATAGAGCTTTAATATGAGTATACATTTCAACATATTTAGTCATATATTTTAAGAGATATTGAAGAGAGAAGTGAGTGTCTCAAAAAGTGAGAATGACAATTTAAAAAAAAAACAGAGGGAGTACTAGTACTTAGTTTATTTTTTCAGTTCTTGATATTTTGGATCATGCTCGAATCCATTTTAGGTGCCGAGTCTGTTTGCAAAAATAAACAACTTATTAATTCAGGTTTCCGGTCACGCTCAAGTCCATCTTTAATGTCAACTCGGGTACGAGTCAGATTATTCATGTTAGGTCAGTTTCATCAAGTCTGATATCACACATCTCTCAACTAACAAAATTGGTGATCATTTATATTAACACAAATTGATGATGTGTGACAAGGAAAAGATAGCATAATGGTCCATGAGACACAAATGTCAGTTATAAATGGAACAACACAGAGAAAAAGGAGTGTAAGACATTGACTAATAACACCGCCCTTTCCTAGTACCACATACGGAGTACTTATTGAAGAAAAACATTGATCTTACAAGGAAAAAGGTGATGGATTTGACGGAGTTTGCAAATGAAACATACTTTCTGCTCGTAGGAGATCTAAAACAAAAGATTATGGCAGTAGTGCAGAGTCGCTTCCATTAAATGCTTGTACTCGACTACCCGGCAATGAACAGCACAACCATTGCTGGGTGAAGGGTTGCTGTCGGAGGTGTGAGGCGGCGACGACAGACTAGCAGGATGATAAGATTGGTATGAAATTGGAAAAACGAATAAAATCATAGTTTTTCTTAAACTATGTGCAAAAACTAAATGTATACATTAATACACCGGTACAAGCGGAGTTGAAAAGAGGGAGTATTACCGGTTAGATAGATTTTTACATGAACGGTTTTCTTTGTCGCGGTACAAGTTAATAAGTTTACAACATGGTTATGAGAATACACTACTACAAACCACACTTCTCAAGCTAGCCTACCAAACCCTACCGGTGACATCAAAAGGACTAGGCTTCAAGCAGTTTTTCAGAAGCATGTCTGGCATTATCACCATCCGGACCTTGACATGCCCTACCGACTCCACGCATCTCAACATATTGCTGTTTCCTCCATGCTACTACCTCTTGGTCCATCACATTCCCTCGTGAAAAAGGATG
Organism: Silene latifolia; assembly: GCF_048544455.1. Taxonomy (NCBI): domain Eukaryota; kingdom Viridiplantae; phylum Streptophyta; class Magnoliopsida; order Caryophyllales; family Caryophyllaceae; genus Silene; species Silene latifolia. The sequence goes on along the minus strand of NC_133537.1, from coordinate 341,112,067 downwards.
ATCTCCGTCATCTGATTTAGAAACATAATCGATAAAATAAATTAACTATCAGGAACTCCTAAATTCCTAATGATCAGTTACCGCCTACAGGTGATCAGACATTTTCACCGACAAATTGACTGAATAAAGTCTCCAACTGATAAACACAACATAAAGGAAACAATGAGCAATACAAGCTAGGTGGTAGACTATGAAGTCTATTGAACATTGATTCGGGAAGATTATGTAAAGATTCGTGCAATCTTAGTTTTTTGTTTCAAATCTTGCTAAAACCCGTCTTTTTTGCCTGTTTTGCTCTTAAAGCTCTTTCTTTAAGAAAAATCATAAGATAGCAACTTAGCAAGTCCCATTTCTATTGACCTTTTCGGAGTCGTGAAATGAGATGAAAAACAAGCAAGTCATTTCCCTGTTTGAGGCAAAATTGATGAAAAAGTCCCGGTAAAACTAAATTTAAATGGAAGAAATTTAATTACAACTTCCAGATAACTAACGAGGGAGGCGGGGAAGACTGAAGTAAGCACAAAGGTTCCTTTTAATCCTTAGAAAAATAAAAAGGCAGTAAGGTATTACCACTTTCACCATCAGATGGGACCTCAAGCCTAGCAATGGCTTCAATCAGTGCTTGTTCGTGCTCCTGCAACAAACAAAGTTCATTATGATCCTAAATCAGAATAATGACAAACACGAGTTTAATGCCCTTTGTTTTGTCTGATGAGTGATGATTATGAAATGTATACAAATTATCCTACAATATAAAAATGTAAAGGTTTTGAAAGTTGTGAATTGTTACTTTTAAGACTTTCTTGGCTTTTTCGACCTTCGTCGGATCAGGATGAGCACCACTGAATACTTTCTCCACCTGTGGAATGAAACATTTCAGTTGTAAACGTTAAAAAACTTGGAATATAGTGAATTTTCGAGGTCCAAATTCCCTCTCATGAATATCTCAACTGAGCTCATTCATCACTCACCTCTTTAATTAGAGTATCAGTATGTAACAACTCAATATCTGCTGACCCTTTTCTCCCAATACCATTTTGGGGATGAAATTGATCCTTCTTGCTCGAACTCTTAAAGCTACCACGACCTCTTCCTATACCACCTACAGCCCCTCCACGGATCATAGGCCTCTTTGGTCCGTGGCCTTGACCAGTCCTACCGCCACTTTGTGAGACTCCCGGATCCTCGCCTTCCCACCTGATATCTTGAGGCGATATCTGAGGAAAGAAGTATTTTAATACATTATCTAGACTCTATAAAAAAGAGTGTGAATTTTTTGGACATTGGTATAAAAGTAACAATTAAAAATTGAAAATCCACAGCTGTAAATCACACAAATAAAGAATGGGAGCAAACAATAAATGTGTGCTCCTTTCAAACATAAAAGCAGGATAAACAAAGAAAGTGCTGCCACATTCTTGCACGAATACTCATCCTCGACATTGGCATTTAACAGAGTCTCTCCCCTGTCTCCACCATAGTACTTATTTCAAAGTAACTTTAACTACTTCAAAAAAAAAGATGTTATATTTCTTAATAATGGTCCTTCCCAAATCTTACATCATGATAAGTACCAAAAATATACTCAATTAAATTTATTAACTAAGCTCACTCCAACACCTAAAATGCAATGGATCCCACACGAGACCCTGAAGCAATCTACTACTAATTTGGCTACACCTACATGAGAGCTTAAAACTACAGTTTCTGACACACACAAGAATCCAAGAGATGATCAACGGAAGATTGACATGTTCATAGGTCAATGGTATGAATACCAAAGAGAGACATCACCAGCTTGGAAGCAGACATAAAATAAAAGCACAATAAAGTCGGAATCACTTCATCACTGTAACGTATGCTATCAAAGTAAAAATGTTGCATGTATAACAGATTAACAGTTCTCGTAGCGCACCTCTTGGCCATTCAGAACAAATGTGAAGTAAAAAGAATAAAAAACGAAGCATGTTAAGCAGGAGACATCCATGATCAGAAACAGATATAGTGTAGATCAAACGGCATTAACACACTCTAATTTTCGGTAAAACTGAGCAGAGCCTTTGGGCTCCAAGGGTGACAAACTGGAGAAAACTCATGCATCAAAAGTAATAATTTGGAATGTAGAAATGAAAGGTAAAATCTCCCCGAATCCTCTGGTGGGCTACTGCCCCAACATCACTAGTAGACCTTTTGAATTGTAACAGACTCAAAATACCCTTTTGTTATCAAGCATTCAAATAAAAGATTAAAAATAAGCTTACGTTTCTAAGGTTCACCCATTCCCACGCTTCTTTCGGTGTGTTGACATCATAGACTAGAGCATGCCGTCCCTGGAAAATGTAAACGAGATCACCGGGTCTGTAGTCAATTATAATCTGTACTGAAAACCTCCTTTAATTCTATTTTATTTTTCTCTCGGATTTTTTCTTTCATTTTCTGTTGTTGGAGTAAAAACTGTACCTCTTTAAAATCCCTTATTACCGCCTCGTAGAAATTATTATCTGCAGGCCATCTTGTCCACACTTTCCTACCAATCAATGGATCAGAATCTGCAGCTTCAGCCGGCTCACCGACTCCAAAAGCACTGCCACGGTTTACACTCAGAGGCCGGCCAGCATGAGCTACAGGCTGATATGGCAAACCCTGCAGTACAGAATGCTACCGTGAAAAAGAGATGATACCAGCATGAACAAGAAACGTGCAAGTAACTATTAAGCTGGTAAACATAAGCTCGATCAAGCTCTAGGCACCCTAGACATCACCGTGTCATCTAATTCTTTAATGCTATAACTAAAGTTCTACCTAATTCTTGCATAATAGAACTAAAGGTACACCTATAAAACGTGATAAATATGAACGAACCAATACTTTAAAAGATAAGTAATATTCCACTGCATAAAGACGACAACTTTTATTAGGCACCACTGCACCAGTCAGCAATCATATCTATGGAGTACTTCCTAATTTTGAGACTCCAGTGGGCACCACTGCACCTACCATACTTGGTTGCACTTTCAGCAAACTTACAGCAATCATAACTGCCCTTCTCGAAATGAACTTACTTTGGATTTCTTGCCTCGGCCTCCGGTGGATGGACCTCGTTTCAATGCTGCTGGGGGAGGCTGCAAAGGGGAGTGCAGGGGAGGAGGTGGACCAACAGATAATGAACCTGCTGACTGTCCTGTTTTTTGCTTCTTACGTGATGCTGAAACAGTTGGGCTCGGTAAAGATTCATGCACAGGCTGAGAAGAACTCATCCCGCCAGATAGAGGCCCATTTGCCTTTCTCCACTCCCTTCAAAGACATACATATCATTAACATAAGAATGGCATACACATTCAAGCTTATGGAGAGAAAAGAAGATGACATATTCAAACCTTATCCTCTGAATTGTATCATCGTTATTGACCCTCGATAAAAGCTCTCTGTGATCATCATCTGACACCCTCAGCTCTTTCCTGAGCTCCGTTATTAAACCCTCCTTCTCCTATAATGTATACATGTATTAGGCAACTAACTTTTATGCTTTTACTGGTTAATCCTTTTTTGGGTTTAGGATGTGAGGGACTGAGGGGAATAAGAAACTAGAAATAAACATACCCAAGTGATGGCATCAGATTGAGCTTTAAAGGCGCGTAGGACATGGTAGTATGCCTCGCGTTCAATATTTTGGATTTCAGGTTCCATGTCATTATTATGCATTCTAGGATATGAAGCGGAGCCAGCAACTGCTGATCTCCCATTACCGGCAACCCGTGCATTTCTCCCATATCTATTTTGATGGGTAGGCGGTAAATCATCATCAGTACCTGTGAATACATCAAGCACATACACTACAATTAAGCATCAAGATCACAGCTTGAAAGAAACCGCAACCACCCCAATAACCAGAAAAATCTTCAAAGACGGTAAATATTTGAATTCACAAGATATTGTTCCCCACATAGCACTTAATGACAAAAGTATATATATAGAAGTTCATAGCTTTATATGGAAAATCACAGGTCACCGCAACATTAACAACTACTCCATATAGATTTAAAAGGAGGGAAACACGGCAAAAAATACTCCGGTAAACCCCTAACTGCCACTAAATCCCATACCACTTCAGCTCTACAGATCACCACAACATAAAAACTAAAACTTCGGGCGGAACCGTGTGAAAAAGTGATACAATTATACAACAGTGCACTAAAAAAGATTCAAGAAGTACAATTCTTGCTTTAAATAATTCTCATTCAGGCACTGTAACAGCATTCATAGTGCTTCGAAAAACTAAAAAGACTAATACACCTGCACAACCCTGATATTATCCATGGCAGAACAACAGAATCAACTTCAAAAACATAACAATAAACACACAAAATAACAATCAAAAAGTCGAATTTCAAATTTTACTTCAACTAATCAGTGGCAGGACTAATGCAGACAGCAGGAGCGGCCGCGGCCGCTCCCGCCCCAATTACTAGTTCGCTCGCTAACCAAAAATCCTGATTCCGCTACTACAAGCAACTAAATCAACCAAAATCACTTCCAATTCAACTCAAAATCCCCAAATAAACAATCGCCAACACAATAACAATACAATCACACAAAACACAAACCCTAACTTCACAAAACATAAACAAAAAATCTTGATTCCGCTACTGAAAGCAACTAAATCCACCAAAATCACTTGCAATTCAACTCAAAATCCCCAAATAAACAATCGCCAACACAATAAACTATAAATCAAACAGAACTAAAACCCTAACTTCAAAATTCACACAAAAAAAACAAAAACAAAAACAAAAACAATAAATGAAAAAGATCAGATCTTTGAAAATCAGAAAACCTCACCGCTGCTATCGGTCATATTATAATCCATTGAATGCAGAAATTAGGTCAACAAAAAACCCCAAAATCGACGAATTAGGGGTCAAATTGGGAAATAATAGAGAGATCTAGGGTTTGGGGTGGTGAAATTGAGGAATTGATTGAAAAATTGAAGGAATTTGGGGATGAATGAGGAGAGAGAAGAAGGTAGTATTGGTTGATGTTCAAGAGTTGAAACAACGTGGAGTTGAAACATTGTTTAATTTTTTGATTTATTTTGTTATTGTTATTATTATTGTTTGTATTTTGTTTTAGTTTGATTTAAATTTTGTGTTCCCAAACTTGATTATTGTGTTACTACTTGCAATATAGAGTACTCCCTATTTGTTTGGTTTTTGTTTTTCACACTAGTCACCCAACACATACAATGATACATACAACTATACTACAAGAGGCATCAAGAGGCATGACTCATGAAGTCATCATGAATGGATGGAGTTCGACGTCGGGTCAGGTCGGGTCGGGTCAATTCAGATCACGTTGGGTTGGCCAGGTGTAGGGTTGTGGTGGTGACCCTTTCCAGGGAGTTCGGGACTGGCCCACGTGAGGAACAGGCAGGGTGGGGTGTGGCCGACTTATCTCATGCTTGGCCATGACAAGTACGTAAGGCGTCGTGCCTTGGCGGAGGAGTCGAACATACCCGTTTTTTAATTTGTTTTTGTTTTTCGTTGGCCAAGTGGGATCGAGCTCTCAAAATTTGAGTCGACCCGTCTCAAGTTGTGGACCGAACTCGATCTAGATGAGGTGTGAGCTCATGGGCTAGCCAAAAGTTAGTCTAAATGATGGGCCAAGTTGAGCTGGCCCGTAGTTTTAAACCCCTCTAGTCCTTTAGGCTATGGCGAATATGCAAGCCAGGTTTAATTTATTTGTGTGTTTAAGAGCAAATTAAATGACGAGTTTTGTATACTTTAGCTACCGCTCTACCTATGCTGTGTTAAAATGTTTCTCAAATCTAGGAATAAAAACATAGATATAACCCTCATAATCATATAACTGTAATACAACTGATAATTAAAAGCATGTTTTTGTTGTTGATCGTACAAAATTTTACAAACTCAAATCAACATGATAAATCCGAAATAATACTCAAACTAACGGAGTTGTTTTCTTACATATTATACACATAGTAACATAAGTATATTTTCATCCCTTCAATTATCATAAATGGAACTGAAACATGACATCATATTGCTGTAGACTTGTAGGCAATGTTGTTGGTGGTTGAAGACAATATTACTAAGCAACATGTCCTTAGTGAATCTTCATGTTTCACTAAAAAAAAATACTTCAATCAAATAAATTGAAAGAGAGTATTTGTGAATCTTGTGATGTTTCATGCTTGCGCCGATACTCGTTGACAAAAAAAAAAAATTAGTTGAATAATAAGGTCAATCTTGAGTTCGTTACTGAAGTTCCAACTTCCAAGTTCCCAATGTTGGGACATGATTAATTTTTCAATATATTCTAAAAGTCATCCTTATATTTTGTTGGACGGTATTGGGCTCCGTCCCGATCATATATTTACCTTTTTTTTACATAAAGACCAAACAAAGAGAATAAACTGCTCTGTATGTATTTGTGATTATTGTAATAATATTGTTATGGATGACATGTGCACTACAGTTGATGTGGAAAATCAAATTATTCGTTAGAAATATTCATAATTTAGAAAGGATAGGTAAACAAACGGGCGGGACGAATGGAGTATATATCAACTAGTCTTGCGTAAGACGGCTTTTAGTGTAAAAATGAATCTAAAGACCACCTTATTAATGGGTAAAAACAGCTATTAAGAAACCTGCTGTTTTACAATATAGTTATATAAAATCGCTTTAAAGTATTTTTTCAATATCTGGAAAAGTCAGCCTTGTATTTTATTGTACATGGAGGATTAAGTTTGACGATGGACGTAGTAGTATTTTAACAAGTCGTAAGCCATTAAAAAAGTAAGGTGTTGACATTCTCATTAGTTGAACATAGACGAGGCTTGTTTGACCTCCAAACATACAAATCTTTTACGATCTTATTACACTTACAATTATTGCTAAGACTTACTTTGGCACAAAAATATGGAAACTTGAACAGCTGTTGTATGGATAAAGTTGTACTTAGAGTTGCAATGTTCTTACCATCACATTATTATCTTAATCTTAATTAAATGTTTTTTGACTTTCAAATACGAAATAATTTTATATGAGTATTACAATACAATAGTTTTATAATCCGAAATACAGCTCTGTTGTTGTATGTTACACGTCTTGGTCTCGAAAAAAATGATCGAAATGGATTAAGTATAATAATTAATACTCCGTATCTATTTGAAGTGTTCATTTGAGAATGTCTTATTTTTTGTGTTTGCATTATGATGTGACCAGGGATAATATTTTACAAGTTTAATTTACTAGTTACTTTTTTTGACAACAATAATTTACTTTGTTACTTGTACTTCGCTATCTATTATAATAGCGTATCTTATTGCATGGACTACTTACAGTTGTATTGTTGCAAACGATCTTCATTCTTCAATTGAAAATGTTAACTTGTCAAAGTTTAAAAATGTACAAAATAATATCAAAAGAAGTGTCATTTTGAAAACGTAGTTTGGGAGATATAAATTTTCACGATTTTCTACTCTTTTTTATATATTTTATTTTAACAAAGTTCTGGTTTTGTTGCCTTAGTCACAAATGACTCATTTAGAACACGTATAGAATCGGTGATTTTGAGTTAGGATGTATATTGTATTAAATACTACGCACTTTTGATTCGACTCAATAAATACGACACACTTATAATTCGACTAATGCATTAATTTGATTCGATTTATTTCCTTTAATTTCTGAATTTGAATTATCTTTTAATTAAATATTAGTTTTAATAAGTTCATGAATTTTTCGCTATTTCTTTCAAATTAAATCGACCATTGAGAACAATATCACACCCAGTCACCCACCAAGATTAAAATAAAACTAACACTCGAAACAAGGCAATTCATTTTATTAGTTAGGATATTTTAATTAACCTTTTAATATGTGCTCTAAAGATACAAGTTAAAAAAAACCGCACATCTATTTACGAGTTATTCACTTATTTGTAGTGGTCAATCATATTGGTCGGTTTTACAAAGTCCTTGCCGAAAGAAGAGTCATTTTCTTACAATGATTGGATTACGTAGTTATAAGTACAACCACATCCTATATGCTTGTAAAACGTAAATTAATAGGTTGACGCTTATATTCTTTTGTATATGATGAGTTCTAAATTAATTATTTGTTTTGATTCGTGGACTAACATACGACACATCAACTTCAATTATGATGATTTTATCTTAATTAATTAAATGATAATTATTTTTGCATGTATGATAATATATGAAATTTGAAGTTTCTAGTGCAACCACCATTTGACCTCATCTTGGCGGTTCAACATAAAATAATCTTCTTCATGTTTATAGCTATCGTAGTTTTATGTAATACTTAGGATTATTTGATGGGAATACTCTGAAATATGGGGGTGCTGCTCATAATACTCCAAACTCTTGTTTAACTACCAATATAACCAACTAATGTCCTTCTTCGCTTTTATTACACTATGGCGACTTGCTACCTGCTAAGCAGGTGAATAAAATTAGAACACTCCTTTAACCCCTCTTTTCTTTTAATTTCTTTGTTAACCTTCATATTTGTTGTACTTTTTCACTTAATCACCCTGAATCCCTCAATATTCTACTACAAAGCCATGAATAATTCTCACCAACACCTGAGATCCATCAAATTAATTTCACTACAATTTTTTTCCTACATCTCGTAGCATTTTCTGGAAAAAAAAAAGAAAGTGAATTGGGGGGAGTGAATGACTAATAGCTTACATCAAACAACCTTTTTCGTCCATCTTCCCATTGTTTGATTGTTTCTACCTATAAAGATCTGTTACGAGTACATTTTCCTGCATAAAATAAGCCACAATGACAATATTTGTTTTTCACCAACCTGGATTAATTATGTGCGGTGGTGAAATTATCAATGTTTTGGATTATTCACATTATCAATTCTGCATTGATAATTGCATTTAGTGCTGGTCCGTGCAAATTCAAGTGTGTTAGTGTAGTGTATGCTTGAATTAGGGTGATCCTAGAATTTCAGGTGGATTTTGCTGAAAAATATGACTAATTTTTTCACCTAAACCATTAAATAAGTGGGATTAACTCTTTATTTTAATTTTTTTGGGTAAATTAATTTGATTTTTGATTGTTTGTCAGTTTGTGTAATTGATGACCCTAAATTTTTCTTACTCGTATTATTTAGGGTGATAATCAAGGTGAGTGAAATGGAAAATGAAGAAGATGGAAGAAAGAGATTTTTTTTTAAAAAAAAGGGAGATTAAGAAATTCGAAAAGGAAGAAAGGAAGAAAGAAGATGAAGATTATAAAAGGAAATGACTTGGCAGCGTGACCCAGCGTCAATTACCTGCCATAATAGGTTAAAAATACACCAATTCTATTTAAAGTGAAGATGTATATTAGTTGGTTTTATTGGTAGTTAAACAAGAGTTTGGAGTATTATGAGCAGCACACCCATAGTTCAGGGTATTCCCATCAAATAATCCTAATACTTATTGTTGATATACAAGCTAGCTAAGCTTAAAACTCATAACCATATTATTTTAAAATACAAGTAAAATTAGAGAGGGAAAAAAAGTTTATTAGAAATCCATCTAACATAAACTTTTGTATAAGACGGTTTTACATTTGCAAAAATTTCAGATTTTTTTTTTACGAAACATTTAGGTCAAAAAAGCATTTACTCAGTCTAAGATAGGCCATCGGTCTCTTTGAGAATTTATAGCGATATTTATAGATCGTCTACCATTAAGGTCAAATTTTAACATAATCGAAATCGAACTAACCTCAAAGATGTATGTATTGTTGGATACTTATTATCGGAGTTTGTGTTTCTCCAACATGGTATTGTGTCTAATATGTGTCACAGTGTCGAATGTTATACTATAACTATATGCTGCGAAACTTTTTATTTGTAGCCTAAAAAAATGTGTCGCATTGTCATGTCGATAAAATGTAATGTCGGGATAAGATAGATCACAAATTTTCATTTATGACGGGTCATGTAGGGTAGATAAGACAAAAGCAGAGTGCCTAGGGAGTAGCGATTTGTTTTGTTTTATCTACCCACATTGATAATATTTGATCCGTCACAAACTTGCAACGGATATACCCGTCGCAAGGGAAACTTGCTGAAAATAGAGTAATCATTAAAGCAAATTAAACCTTTTTTATTCAGAAATGTCTGACTCTTAAAAGGTCATTTGTGTTTATTTTATCATCAACGTAAAGCATATAAATAAGCAGAACAATATTAAAAAGCGTACTTGTAGCGTACGAAAGCATATGGAATTATATATGGTGGGTCTTAAAACTTGAAAGGTAGGAAGTATACTGAAAAAGAATAGTCAACTTAGATTTAGAATTGAATTATTTGGGGGCCTAAACTCACATGCACTCATCACTCTCCTTTGCATTAACTGATTAAAGGACAAATAAGCATGTCATGTTTTAATGTAACTACAAGACTAAGGGTCCCTGACTTTAACATCATAGCCTACCAAATTTTTGGATATGTCAGTTTGGTACAAGTACTATTTTGTACCTAAAATACTTCAATCTAATTGGGATCAATAAGTCTTATTTAAACGGTCTCAAATAAGACGGATTAAATGTAAAATATTTCTCACCTAAAATAAGAATTTGCGAATTGGGATAATCTCCGCTTTTTCTCAATGTTCTAGAGTTCATTTGTAATGATTTTAACAGTTTAGGCTGTATTATGAAAAATAATGTAACGAGTTGCAAAAGGAGAATGAATGAATAGGATTCCAACTCAAAAATATCATCTTGGTCAATCGTTATAATTTTGAATTGTTAATTCCCGACTTAAACTTCATCAAAACCCGGATTTAAAACTATGAAATAACCGAGATATAAAACTATGTAATCTCAATCAATATGACCAAGTTATTAAAAGATCATAACGAAATTGAGATATTTACAAATTAAAAGTCATAGTGCTATAGTAGACAAACTTGATTATACCGACAATTTTAAATGTTCGGTTTATTCAAGTAATGATAAGGAGTTGTCATATCTCATAATATACATATAAAACATCAATATTTGGGCGCTACCGAGTAATACCGAGTCTCGGTACTAGCATTTCACATGTCTTTATGTAGAGACCATCGTTTTAATAGGCCCTACTTTTTATCTTCACCCCCCTTATACTAAAAGAATAAGGAATCTCCAAATTTTCCCGCCTAAATGAATTTGATTATAATTGAGCTTTCTTTATATCATATCTGTAATTGGGCTTTTACTATATCATATCTATAATTAGGCTTTCATTATATTATATCTACAACTGGATTATACTGAACTTTCCCTTTTCCACCGATTAATACAAAACATTAATAATAATAAATTTTACTTACAATTAAGTATCAAATTGAGTTAAATATCAGATTTTATAATTGTTACTTCGTATTTTCTGTAATATTCCTATCTAAAAACCGCGCATTCGCGCGGGATCTATACTAGTGTATATGAAAAGGCGATAGCGAGATTTAATACCACTTCTTGGATAATTGAGGCCAAACTAACAAAGTTACTTGGAGTAAAAAGTAGAGCACATGCATCATACAAGGAAGAAGCTTCAAAAATCAAAACAGTTTGTCTAATAAAACACCATGAATATTTCTCTTAATAATTGTATACTGTATTCAACAATTTCATACTTATTCAAGCATCACAAGAGTACAACAACATTAATACTACACTTATAAAGACGAAAACAAAGCCTAATAACCCATCTCGAAAACTCTGTAGGAACTTCCGATATCTTTGAATACAACTTATAAAGGTCACTACCGGTACCAAGCCGTTGCACCACCTTGCAAATCATCCATGAAATCAATATACGGGATTTCAAAAGGAGAAGCAGTCGAAGAATTTAGACAATTCTCCTGGAAATTATACTCGAAAGCCTTGGACCCGTCTGCCAATTTATAAACCTGATTATTCTCCTGAATTCCTGTCTGACCGAACACATTTTGCTCGAAAACTCCTCCTGGAATTTGAATTTGATCATTATTATTAAATCCCAATTGATCCACTGGTGCTTGGATATTATTGTAGTCATACATTGACATTAGCTCACCAAGTCTCTTCTGCCCTTCATCAGAAATCCCGATTCCATGTACGCCTCCTGATTCAACATAAGAATGTTGAAAATTAATCTGTTTAACTTGATTATTAGCCTGGTCATTATTGAAAATTCCAAACTGTAGGCTGTTGTTTCGGTACAGACACGTAATTTGATGATTATCCCGGGATATCCTGTCATGGAACGCAAACCCGGGTTGTTGATGAGGACATCCAGAAAACCCACATGTATAAATTTGGATACGGTCATCTATTCCAGCAATCATTTTCTCGGCCTTCCGCTTTCCATTAAAATCATCATCAAAAACCATCTCTCCCTTAATTTGATTCGGCATTTGAAGAATCACAGACTGATTTTGTTCCTGCAGTTCGACATTGGGTTTTTCGACAGTACCTTCAACATCATACTCGCCATGGTCACTAATCACATAAGAACACTCATCTGAAACTCCAATCAAAAGCGGGAAAAGATGAGGGTAAAGTTCACGAGCAAGGCTTTCCTCGTAACTAATGATAGCAAGCCAAGTCACACTCTCCTTCGCTGTCATCTTATCTTGCAAACATTTCGACTGTCTGACTAACTTCCGAATCTTAGGAATGTCAGGAGATAAATGCTTGATCACCGCGGTCAAAACACTGACTTTCCACGCCTTTTTCAAATCGTGAGGCTTTTTATACGGTGGTGGGCCATGATTCTTTGCCAAACCCAACTCTGACCACCATTCCTCGTTCCCTCTAGGCCACCACGGAGGAGGAATACCCTTCTCCAACGGGAACCGTCTCTGAGGCGGGTCACAATGCTGCATCAGAGCAGATAACAAAGAACCAAGAGTGGTATCCTGAAGTTCTTGAAGCGAGACAGGAGTACACCGAACTGAATCACCACTATTATTATTCGTATAAATTAAATGATCAGACTCGTACTTAGCAACAGCAGCAGGACCATTCCTGTCAAACCGAACCTTCTCCTTCCACCACTCTCGAAGATTATCCGATGCACCAGTGACAGGCTTCCCATTTTCCGGAATAATCCCATAAACAAAACCCTGAGCCTTACAAACCTCCATCATCTTAAGCATGTACTTCAAAATCCCGTCTTGAGCCCTCGACATCTTCTTCCTCCGTGCTTGTTCCTGAGTCGGACGTAGCTTCACCCCATCCAGTCCTTCCCTAGCCTTATTTTGCTCCTTAAGCCTCTTAAGACGCAGCCTGTCCCGCCACATTCGCCTCTCTAATTCTTCTATATCCATATCATCGTCACTCAACTCGTCCCCTATACGAAATTGGACCCCTCCGTTCGCTCCCTCGGGAATTCCACCAAAGTAATGCATCTCCTCCCCATACAAACCCGGTTCCTCAGCAATCATCACCATTAAAGATACCCTCCTTACACAAATGTCAAGTCAAACCTAAAAAATAATATAAACAAACAATTAGTTCAATCAAATGGTCCCCTATTCTCAAAATCAACCAAAAAGAGTAAAATCAATAAAATAAAGTTGTTAATTAGAATACCCTTTTTTCTCCTTTTATGTCATCAAATAAATACAAAACACCATTTAAAAATATGAAATTTGTATTTTTTACACTTTTATTCACTTGTGAGGGTATTTTAATAAAACGTAAGGAATCTGTTGAGTCGGGATCGAGGCTAGTAGTCTAGTACCAATTTAACAAAAACATCAATTACAAGTTTACAACATAAAAGTTACACTATCTCAATTTCTTAGAAGAATTTTATGAAAAAATTGTGAAATTTGTGATCATGCTATAAAATTCAATGAAAATATCCACAAAACATCATCAATTGACTCGAATCAAATAAAATTAACATCAAATTAGTACTCCTTCCGTCTCATTTATTTGTTTACTTTGTTTTATTCATTGTGAGTGTTGTTTTAATCAAGGTAAACAAATAATTGAGACGGATGGAGGGAGTAATATTTTTCAATCCACAAGGACCATGATCATAAATTTACAATTTTGAAGAACAGGGAAAACACGCAAAATGAAAAGGGTAAATTGGCGAAAATTATCTTTTATGTACACAAAAATCAAAAGTACTACGAAATAATTTAAAGTATGCAACTTTTTAAAACTTCAAGCATTGCAAAATTGCAAATTGTAATCCATCAATTTCAACTAGTTTATCACTCGTACATTTCTATTCATTAGCGAGAATTATTTTAATCAAATGTAAACAACTAATTGAACGAGACGAGACGACGTAAACCCAAATCATATTTCCATAAAAAAACACTCAATCAAAAAAAACGTTCAACATCAACAACACAAAAAAAAAAAAAAAAATCACCCAACAAAATTACTCAAAAGTCAAAATCAAATATATAAAATGAGATATAAAGCAACAAAAAGTGAGTGAAAATAACGTTACCTTAGTAAATTTACACTTGTGTTAAACTTTGGTCCCCTTTACCAAAAATGGAAAGTATAGAGAGAAAAAAGAGAGGGAGAAAATAGAGAGAGAAAGGGAAGTCCAAAGATTACATGAAAAGGTGTGAAAGTATTTATGGTGGTGGGAAATAAAATGTGACAAAATAATGTGTTGGTAAAAAAATTGTCGGTTTTTTGGGCTTTTTAATTGGTGTTTACTTCCCACGTTTGAGGGTTGTATGTGTTAAGATGACAACTAATCAACATTACAACATCTTCTATTTATATTTTGTATGCATGTATTAAAAATAAATATAAATAGATAAATAAATCAATGTAAATTGGTTTATTGGGAAGAAAATAATTGGTCTTTGTTTTGTTCTATTTATGTGTATTTTCGAATTGAATATGTTGATACACTTTCCTTTTTGGTAAGTCGATCGGTATTTGTCCGTTGTAATTTGTTTCCGTAAATTCGGTTTAGTTTGCTTTTGTCGATAGTCGGGATTGTCGTGTTTGATGAAAGGTTGTAGGGTACGTAACTTCGGAGTATATAACTAATTAGAAAAGGAAAAAACGACAATTACGTGAAGATTTTATAAATCAGTTTCATTTAGTTTCGTGACGACTACGTTATGTAAAATAGATAAAACAGAGTTTGGGATCTTATTTGTGTATATGTTAATAAACCCAAAAAAGCATAGAGATTTGTCATTAAGGAAACAAATTTGTAATTTTAGGATATCATATTTTCGACTAGAAATGTGCTCCACCACTTACAAAGGTTTTATTTCGTTGTCTTATCATGTATTTATGGATGAATATGTTTAAACCATAACTAGTGATATTACCCGTGAAAATTCACGGGATGTTTTATTTCTAGTATAATGTTTTTAGTGTTTCTAATAATTAGAATTTTATAAAATATCAAAATGCATAGTAAAACCACTTCATGAATAATTCATGATAGAACGCGTGGTGAAATTACGGACATGGAACATATTAATATAAATACCAAAGTCGGAAAAATTAAATAAGTTAGGTAGGTGAAGAGTGTATTTGTTTTCAAAGTTTTTTTTTTTTTTTTTTTTTTTTTTTTTTTTTTTTTTTTTGACAGCGGTAAAGAAAGGTATACCTATATAAACTTCGGGTAAACTACGCCCTTATTACACTTGTAATTAAACATTACTACGATACAAATATTAAACAGTAGCAAAAGACCATGTTGGGCAGTAATATCAAGTTGGTGGAGTACGAAAATTTTGGCGCAAGTTTCCTTGTCCACGTCGTGCAAGTAGCTAATGTTTCCTGAAAGCCGCCTTTGATGCATGTGAGTTGTGGAGTGACGAAGGCGTGGTGTACTTACGCCACAAGAGCGTAGAAATGAAAGGTGGATGACAAACATGAGGCTGCTTCCGATGGAGCATGAGCTCCTACACCAAGACAAACGAACTCTACAGTCACACGAGCGGCGGATCAACAAACCCACCATGCACACAAACCACATCAAAGGATTCCCCTCGACCAATCTTTTGTCCATAGTTGCTTTAAAGCACCGTCTACCGACGGATCCAACCCGAACCAGACACATCTATTTTATTCTAGCAAGAAGCACAATAGCATTGACCAAAACCCCAAGGTGTAGACACCTCATTTCTGCACCTCCCGCAAACCACCCGGTGATGATTGGGCCGCATGTTTGATTCGCGGAACGATTTGTGACAGTTCGTAAGATTATCGTCAAGTGATTGCTCAAATATTAATGTCAACCTCTTAGTTGTCATCTACGTCCTGATACGGTCGTTTTGGCAGTAATTAGAGTACATTCGGAGTCCGGGTCAAAAAACCGTCTCCATTTTCTGATAACTGTTAAATCCCGAGTCAGAATGTTCTGGAATGTTCCGGATATTTCTATTCCATATTTTACAAGTTTTATCTTTTGGCAAATAATATCCCGTAATATTCATATTAAATATTAAGGAAGATCGGATTATTTCCGTCCTACCATAACTCAAACGCGGAAATCTTTCTTTAGCAGGAGGAAACCTCCTGGGAATAGACGCAGCAGGTGCTGCGCCTCTTCCAAGAGACGCAGTGGCTGCTGCGCCTCTTCCCAGGCCCTTCTCTGCATGTTTCACGTATCTTTTTTCATATCTTTCCGAGATTCACTTCCAAAGGGTCTCCGAAACCCTATTCCGTTCCGTGACAAGTATAAATAGGAGCCTTCGCTCCTCATATTTCTCACGCGAGTGTCCGCCCTTCTCTTCTCCCTTTGCATTCTAGACTTTGTTCTTACTAATTGGCGCCTACGTGCTTGAACATTCGACCACGTAAGCTCGGATCCTTCCGGGTACCAGCCTCTCCGTTGCATGACCGACCAATTTGACCAACTACACAATAATCAATCAATTTAATCAATCAACTTAATCGTTTTCCTCTTACGAGGGCACTTTCTTTACATTCGCGTCGAGCATCACTAATCGATTTTCTTAGTCCTTCTCGTTTCGTCAACATGTAAGTCTGAGGGTGTATAATCCTTATTTACTTATTGTATTTAATTATTGTATCACAATTGTAAGGTTTACGTCGAAAATACCTCATTAAAACCGATTTCTAAAACCGTCTTTAAAAATCTCTTTTTACGGATTTCCAGTAGACAGACGTTGAGAAAGGACGCAGCAACTGCTGCGCCTCTTCGAAGAAGCGCAGTTCCTGCTGCGCCTCTTCGTGAGGCTGCCGCAGTTCCTGCTTCTTTTCTTCTTCTTCGTCCTCTGTATTCCGTCGTTCTTATTTGTTTTCATATGTTTGTTTGTTAATTCGTCATCATAGCATATAATTCACATGTATATTATAATTCATAATTCATTCACATGTTTAAATTGTCATAAAATCCGACCTTAAATCCCAAATAATCAATATTTGCGGGTTTTCGTCATTAAATTCAATTCCGGGTTGTAGAGATTCAATTTGTTCATATTGGGTTTCTGGAATTCGTCTTTGATATAGTCTTCGTCTGTTTATTCACATGTTCATCATATATTCGTCATAATTCATCATGTTTAGACTAGTTAATTGATTTCAATAGAGGACTCATTAATCATTCGTTCATTCATGTAAATAATCCGCTTGCATCCGTCTAATTCATGTTTTACTGTTTTTATGACCCATTCATATGTTAAATAACCTGTTAATCACTTTCATCCGAGTAAATATTATCAATCAACCATTAAAATCATCAATCGACATTAACGGCTCGCAATTACGGCTTCACAGCCAGAACTGAGCCAAGAACAGACGCAGCGACTGCTGCGCCTATTCAAAGGGACGCAGCTCTGCTGCGCCTGTTCCTGGCTGAGTTCTGTCCCTGAATTCCGTCTTTGCCTTGACATAGTTTAAATAGCTTATATATTAATCTACTATTATTCGTATTATCACGCTAATTCCTGTTCGTTAATTTAATTTTTATTCTTTCATTCTTTTTCCCAAATTATCCGTTTTAAAGGTATTTTCGACATAAATCGCCTATCTCAATGTAATTATTGTAATTTTCATTATTGTAATTTATATTTATTATATTCATTGTATTTCTTTTTTTTTTTTTTGATGACGAGGGGGTTGAGTCCCCTCCGGGCCCATGCATTCCCGCACCACCACATGGACCATGTAAGCCACCCCCTTCGGGGGCTGCAGTGGCCAAGTGATCATCGCCCCAGCTGGTAGTCGAACCTGGGACCTCTCAACTCCTGCATTTCTGCAAGCTTCAAGGTTTAACCCAGCTACCACTGGACTAACACCACTTGGTTTATTCATTGTATTTCATATTCATTTGTATGCTTTCCCATGTAATTGAGCATTAAATCCAACTTCGACCCAATTGTATGCTAAATTACTTGTCTCACCGACTTAGTCTAATCTTCACATGTTAGGATTAATTTATGGATGTTGCATTGCATGCATTTAAGCCGACGATATATCGAGTATAGAAAACTTCCCTAATCATTAGTAGAGGCCGCTATCGAGGCGGGCGG
This sequence comes from Silene latifolia, assembly GCF_048544455.1. Classification (NCBI taxonomy): domain Eukaryota; kingdom Viridiplantae; phylum Streptophyta; class Magnoliopsida; order Caryophyllales; family Caryophyllaceae; genus Silene; species Silene latifolia. Next base: position 341,093,539 of record NC_133537.1, on the reverse strand, counting down.
GATTAGGTGTTCGATCAAAAGAGCTTCCTAATACGTACCCTCACCCCTTACTCCAGATCTCCGTGAGCACCCGTGTTCATTGGCATCCACGAGAGTCATTCTAGACATAGAATGCTAAGGGTAACGATTGCTTAGTGTTCATGTCACTACTTTATGTCTTGACATGACATGAAGTATTCGAACGGTTCCAATTTCCCATAAAAATTGGTGGCGACTCCATACAAAATGCAAACGCTTGTTTTCGCTTCTCACCAAGCGCCCCGTGGGCGGCCCGCTCCACGGTTTGGCGACTCATGGGAAAATACACTTACGTGTAGCTAGGGTGAAACTCGAACAAGGTTAGGGAATAGTTTGTACAAGACAATTGTCGGTTTTCATAACTCGGTCTTCCTAGATCGTGTAATTCGGCCTTCCTAGGCCCAACCCAACCCATTCGACCAATCGTCCCGTCTAAACGGTCCTAATTCTTATTTGGGCCTAAGGATGGATAGCGATTGACGTCATCCATACCATGATGCTTACTCTTGTTTGTGTCAAGGGCCTTCACTACTTGAGGAAATGGACTAGGAATCGGCCTTACTCTTGTTTGGCACGAGCCTCTCCACAGACTTCGGGTTTGATGGTTCGGTATGGCAACCTACCCTTTAAACCAAAACCCTTCTAAATGCACTCAGCATCCCGTTATAATGCCTGTATAAATGTGTGAACCCTACGTGATCACCACTTCTAAACAAAACCATGACGAATTTTCAAAAAATCAAAATCCTTTTTTCAAACAAGAATTTCGAAATAGGCCTTTAATTAGCGCAAAATCCGGTCAAAACTCCGTCCGTTTGTCGCGTCAAAATTCGGGCCACAAGCCCATTTCAAAACCTCACTTCGAGTCCACTCCTACAACTACACTACAGTTGACTAGGACACACATTTTCAAAGACCTTGTCTTTCTTCAAAACTCACTCAACACAAGTGGCACACACCCACTTCACGAGTCAAGACTTTTCTTCTTTTAGCAAGTGTGATGGAATGGTCGATCGTGTTTTGATTCGTCGCCGATCTCTTATCCAGTTTCCAAGATGCCCGGATCAAGTGATGAAACAAACCTCCAGCAAATTCAAGATGGTAATGATTGAATCCTAGCCGCGCTAGCCCAAATGCAAATTACTCAAGAACAAACCTATGACCGCCTTGAACTTATCGAAGGCCGTATCTTTGATGTAGAGGGAAGGTTGCCTCCCCCTAAAGGTGAAGTACTACGTTTTTCCGATGACGAGTCTAAAGATGAGAATCCTATCATAGGGACGATTGCAGCTGAGAAAAGACTCCAATACCTAGAGGAGCAATTGATGTACCTTAAGGGGGATGACATTTATAGGGAAAACAATCGCAAGTATGAAGCCGTCAATTCCAAATTACCAACTAACTTTAGCATGACGGATATCCCTAAATTCAAGGGACATGAGAACCCTTTGAACCACATCCGTGCCTTCAAGGATTACATGTCTATCAAAGGCATCAAACCCGAGATGTTCTTAAGGATCTTTCCTTCATCTCTTGACACCATCCCGAAGCAATGGTTCTACACTTTAGATCACAAGAAGGTCGCTACTTGGGAGGACGCCGCAATCGAGTTCTCGAAACAATATGCGGATAATGCCGAGATCCAAGTCAACATGCGTACTCTAGAGGTTCTTACCCAAAATGACAAAGAAGGATTCACCGACTTCCTAAGTAGGTGGAGGAAGACTATTACTCAACTAGTTGAACGCCCGGATGAGGCTACTCTTGTGGAAAAGTTTGTGGATAATCTCAAGCCCATATATGCCAACCATTTGAGATATCAAAACATCAAGACTTTCAAGGACTTAACTGTATTAGGGACACGAATTGAGGATGACATCCGTAAAGGACTCTTGTCCAAAACGGTAGGTAGAGGATATCAAGGGTCCACGAGTCGTTCATACGGCTCTACTAGCAAGACCGATGAGGTTAACCTTCTCGAGCCATCCAAGAAAACTACCCCACCAAGGAAGTTCACAAACCTTGGGGATACTTACTCCAACGCTCTAAAGAGGCTAATGAAGCAAGGTAAACTCCAACCCATTGGACCTACTCCCGAACCCGAAAGGAAATCCAAGTTCTGGGATGAAAATTCCTACTGTGAATACCATAGGGGCAAAGGACACGACACAGAAAAATGCTACAAGTTGAAACACGTGCTTCAAGATATGATCGAAGATGGTCGACTCCCAATACCACCAGGAGGCAAACCCAACAACACTCAGAATCCTCTTGGAGTTCTAGTGATTACAAGTGATGAATCTACCTTAGATTGCTCACACCTCATTTCTCCCACCGAAAATGAAATTCATGCAATTGAGAAAGAGGGGTTCTACTCTACTATCTCCCCTACCATTTCCGACTTCATCACATGGGCGAGGAGTGTAGATAGACAAGTTTGGGAGCTAGAGAGCATGGTAACAACCTTACGCAATCCCAACGCAATACCCGAAGAACATGCGCCACTAATCTTCTCTCAAAATGCCACTATGCAAGAAGTAGTCACCATGGTTGATAAACTAGTCGATCAAATCATACGACTAGAAAGTGACATCATGAGAATGAGGGAACTAGCTGCAATCAATGGGGTTTGGGCCGATAATGATGAAGACGAGTATCTCATTGAAAACTCCGTAGTCAAGGAAATAGTCCAAAATGGTGAAGACCAAGATGTGGATCACCTAACTCGTTCGGGTCGCCCATATCAAAACACTACTCAAAACGGTCCAACCAACGTCATCACACCAAATGACAACGAAGATGACCCCACTGATCATTTGCTCAAGCAATTACAAAAGACCAAGGCTGATCTTTCAGTCTGGCAATTAATAGCAAGCTCATTCCCACATCGCCAAGCTTTACTGCAAGCTTTGGCCAAGCTAAGTGTAGCACATAACTCCACTCCTGAAGATGTAGTCAACTTGGTCTTCCAAGAATCACCAAAGCTAAGTAATCCTATTACTTTCTCAGACGAAGATTTGCCACCTTTTGGCGCTAGTCACAACCTTGCTCTATACATCACTGTCATTTGTCTAAAGAAGAATGTGCCAATGACCTTGGTAGATGATGGCTCCGCGGTCAACGTCATACCCCTCAAAACGGCATACAAGCTAGGCATGAAAGAGTCGGATTGGACTCCCACCAATCAAGGTGTACGTGCATATGACGGTACACGACGAAAAGTGGTTGGACTTGCTAGCCTAACCATAGCCACGGGACCAATCGAACGAAAAGTTAACTTCCAAATAGTGGACATCGAAGCTTCATTCAATATACTTCTGGGAAGGCCTTGGATTCATGCTTCCAAAGCGGTAACATCCACCCTTCATCAAAAGATCAAGATCCCACTAAATGGCAAAGTAGTGACGATCACTTCGTCACCCATCAAGGCAATAATCGAGAAACAATCAAACAATCAAGTCCTTGCGGATCCCGTATACGAACTTGGGGGCTTCCAAAGTGTGAATGTCATAGAAAGTGAGTTGGCACCCTTATACTATAATCCCTACTCCAACTTAGTGGTCAACCACATACTCAAGTCCCAGGGATACTTCCCTGGAATGCCTTTGAACCCTATTCGGAAGAATACCTTCGCACCACACAAGAAAGACAACTCAACAAGGATACCACTTGGGCTAGGGTACAAACCTACAAAAGAGGAAGTCCTCGAAATGATGACCCAAGTCCAAAACCGCAAGCACATAGGAGTCCAAATGAGACCTTATCTCCCTACCTTAAATGGATACTTTGTTCAAGAAGGAAGTTCGGAGCTCTTTCATGGATTTCCCGAACCTTGGCATTACCTTGAGAGGAAGCTAGCCGGAATCGAGATCTTTCACGATTGCTACTTCATTCCTCCAGAAACGGTTCCTACCGTCAAAACCCGTCAAGCACCTTGCTTAGACGAACAAGCTGTTAGCCTATTATTTGGAGAAGACAGATTCATTAGGGCCGCGCAGGATGAGATCATTACCATGATACTTCAGGACGATCGCTTCAACCCCACCGCGTTGATCACAGAAACCGACACAAAGCAGCAGAAAGGATGGAGAAAGTCAATCAAATGGACCAACAACCAAGGAAGACTCTTCAAGCTCACCACTGGAGAAGGAGAGATGTTCAAAGAAGAACCAGAAGACGATGAGTTCGAGTCGGAGTCGGAGTCAGAGTCGGAGTCTAGAGAAGTCATTAGAGTCTACTCCTGTTGTCATCCCCACTCCCTTCGTCTCTCCTAGCTTAGCCTCGAGTAGTCACAGTAGTTCGGGAAATGCCCCAACCACTGTCCCTTTGCCGCCACTGACCATGGATCAGTTGGCTTCTTTGTTTCAACTTTACTCAAATTTTAATATGAATAAATCAGGTTCTGCTTACTCTCTGTGTTCTTTCGAGTGCAATTCTGTTTATGATGATACTGAGGATGACCAAGACCCAGACTTAACCGAAATACCTCCCTACGTAGCCAAAGAAATATTACAAGAAGGGGAAGGGGGACCAGTAATAGAGGATACCGAACCCATCAACGTAGGAACCGAACTAGAACCCCAAGAACTTAGGATAGGGACTACCTTGAGCTCTACCGAAAGGGCCGATTTCATAGACCTCCTAAATGAATTCAAAGACGTTTTCGCTTGGTCCTACAAAGACATGCCAGGGATCGACAGGGATATTGCCGAACATAGGATTCCGATTAAGCCAGGTTTCAAACCTGTGAAACAGAAGCTTCGACGAATGAGAACAGAATGGGCTCTAAAGATTAAAGAAGAAGTTGATAAGCAATTCAAAGCCGGGTTCATCAAAGTTTCCGAGTATTCTGACTGGGTAGCCAACATAGTACCCGTACCCAAAAAGGATGGGAGAATCCGTGTTTGTGTTGACTTTAGGGATTTGAACAAAGCGAGTCCAAAAGATGACTTTCCTCTACCTCACATCGACATATTAGTGGACAATACTGCAGACCACGCATTACTATCCTTCATGGATGGATATGCGGGTTATAACCAAATCAAGATGGCCATGGAAGATATGCATAAGACCGCATTCGTCACCCAATGGGGAACCTATTGCTATACAGTAATGCCGTTTGGATTAATCAACGCCGGAGCTACATACCAACGCACCGCAACTACACTCTTACATGACATGATGCACAAAGAAGTTGAGGTATACGTAGACGACATGATCGTCAAATCCAAAGAAAGAGAGGGACATATTGCGAACCTTCGCAAATTCTTCGCGAGGCTACGGAAGTACAACATGAGGCTCAATCCTTAGAAATGCACGTTTGGGGTAACATCTGGCAAACTCCTGGGATACGTGGTTAGTCAAAGAGGAATAGAAATAGATCCTTCTAAAATCAAAGCTCTGATCGAAATGCCACAACCCCAAACAAAAAAGAAGTCGAGGAGGATTCCTGGGAAAAGTACAATACATAAGTCGATTCATATCGAAACTTACGATGATTTGCGAGCCTATCTTCAAGAAACTCAAGAAAACAGACCACACCATGTGGGATGATGATTGTCAAAAGGCATTCGACCGAATCAAGGAGATATTGGCTAAACCACCAGTGCTCATGCCGCCACAACGAGATCAACCTCTTGGTTTATATCTCACAGTAACCGAAACTGCCATGGGTGATATGCTGGCTCAAACTGTAGGAAGTGAAGAAAGAGCAATTTACTATCTAAGTAAGAAGTTCTTGGAATATGAGTGCAAATACTCACAACTCGAAAAGACATGCCTCGCTCTTGTGTGGGCAACGAAGAAGCTACGTCACTACATGCTTAGCTACTCCATCAAGATATACTCCAAAATGGATCCAGTCAAATACCTCTTCGAAAAACCCGTCCTCAACGGACGTCTGGCAAGATGGACTCTGATGCTCTCAGAATTCGACCTCAAATATGTGCCACTGAAAGTCATAAAAGGTCGCGCCGTCGCCGAATTCTTCGCGGAAAATCCTATCAACGACGCACAAACCATAGACACTTGGTCATTTCCCGACGAGGATATACTTCAAACAGATGTAGACTCCTGGGATCTATACTTTGACGGAGCATCAAACTTAAGAGGATTCGGAATAGGAGTGTTGCTCATTTCTCCTGAAGGTGAGCATACACCGATTGCTGTCAAACTCGACTTCGAGGTGACAAACAACGCTGCAGAGTATGAAGCTTGTCTCATCGGACTACAAAGCGCGATAAGCTTAGGAATCAAAAACCTCCGAGTACATGGGGATTCATCACTGATCATCAACCAAGTTACAGGATCTTGGAAAATCCGAAGTGAAAGCCTTGCACCTTATCAGGCTAGGATAGACCAAGTGGCTCAATTTTTTGATCACGTAACCTACTTACACCTACCTCGAGAGGAAAATCAATTTGCAGACGCTCTTGCGAAACTTGCATCTTTGATAAATATGCCAGACCACATGATGGACATGCCTTTGTGCATCGAACGACGGTCAGAACCGGCTTGTGTCCACCAAATCACCAATGAAGAGGAAATCGCGCAGGAACCCTGGTTCCAAGCAATCTTGAACTTTAAGCTCAATGGTACCTATCCACCGGATATGGACAAAAGGGGACAACGTGCTATACGCCTATTAGCTTCCCAATACATTCTGATGCAAGGAGAATTATACAAAAGAACACCTCTTGGTGTAGTCCTACGTTGCCTTGATCATTCACAGGCACGAAAGGTGATGGAAGAAGTCCATGATGGAGAATGCGGTCCCCACATGAGTGGGCCTATGATGGCAAAGAAAATCACACGTTTGGGATATTACTGGACCACAATGGAATCTGATTGCATCAAATACGTGAGACATTGCCACAATTGTCAAATCTTCGGAAATGTACAACATGTCCCTCCTTCATTGCTCTATACAATGACATCTCCTTGGCCATTTTCTGCATGGGGAATTGACATAATCGGAAAGATAACCCCAACCGGAACAGGGGGTCACTGTTTCATTCTAGTAGCAATTGACTACTTCACCAAATGGGTAGAAGCGGCTTCCTACACTGGTCTTACGGCTAAAAATGTGGCAAAGTTCATACAAAACAACATCATCTGTCGATATGGTTGCCCACATGAGATCATTAGTGATAATGGGTCACACTTCCAAGCTGAAACCGAGCAATTGCTAGCCAAATATAAGATTAAGCATCACCACTCTTCGCCCTATAGACCACAGACTAACGGCGCGGTAGAGGCAGCAAACAAAAATGTTGTCACAATTCTCAAGAAAATGACTGATAACTACAGAGATTGGCCAAGCAAGATACCGTTTGCTTTATGGGGGTATCGTACATCAGTTAGGACGCCCACTGGGGCTACTCCTTTCTATTTGACCTACGGCATGGAAGCCGTACAACCAGTCGAACTAGAAATACCATCCTTGCGTATTCTACTCGAAAGCCAAATCCCTGAAGTCGATTGGAAGAGGGATAGATATGAAGAACTCATCCTCCTGGATGAACGTCGGCTACGCGCCTTGCATAATGTCCAAACATATCAAGCACGTATCAAACGAGCTTTCAACAAAAGGGTTAGGCCAAGAAACATCAAAGAAGGAGACTTAGTACTCAAATCGGTTAGAGCTCTTTTACCTATCGACCCAAGGGGAAAATTCAAACCTAATTGGGCCGGACCATATCTAGTCAAATCCATACTCCCAGGGGGTGCGGTTAGAATCACAGACCTAGATGGGAATGAGTTTTCAAACCCCACGAACCTTGACCAATTGAAGCGGTACTATGCCTAGAATAGGACCAAACACGCGCCTCGCGTAAACCCATGTGTCGCTCTTGTGGCACTAAATAAACGGCCCCTGGCCAAGCTGAAATAAGCTAAGTGTCACTATGCTCTTGCATTTTGACAAATTTGTCATCCTCATATCATCAAATAAACTAAATTCGCACCTTGAGAACAAGCAAAAGCTCATGCCTATTTTCTATGTTCATTACAAGCTCTTGCTTAGAACAATTATTCTTTTACATTTACTCGAACTACGCGCAAGGGTTTGATTTCGCTTTTTTTAAGTGAATACGTAGGCAATCCTTCACAGGATTCAACCCATTATACCTAAAATGTAAATAGAAGGACATTTGCATTGCATTTGAAATTCGACAAGAATAATAAAAGAAAATCACAACGGTTTCATAACCATTTAACCTTTTTTATTCCATTCGCTTTCTAATAATAATAGTACGTTACATAATAAAAATAGAATAGGCTAGGATTCTAAAAATCCCTCCTTTTTATTACAACGACAATAATAATAATAATCAAATAGTAAATAAGGACTCGGGCTATTCTTCCATCTTCCCTTTGCCCTTGTCATTCTTGTCATACTTCTTGTCACGACCTCGAGCTGGGCGCTCGTGCACCACTTCAGACCTAATCACCAACGGTCTTTCTCGAGGCCTGACTCTTCCATTCTTGCCAACCACCATCTCTGCAACAGGAGTAGTCTTTGATTTCTTTGAAGGACGAATGACCTGAAGCCCGGCTTCTTCTTCTCCCTCGGTCAGATGCTTCTTCTTCTCTCCCTCGCGCACCTTGTAGTCAACAGGTTCGCGTTTCCTCAGTCTCTCGCGCTCTTCCGGAGTTGCAGCCTTTCTCCACCTCAGATAGGAATCCGACACCCATAAAGCATTAGCGGAGAAGTTCAAGAACCACATGTTTCTTTGGGCCCATTTAATAGCCCACTCTCTTCGGCTCTCGGTAGTAAGCGCCATAGCAGTCTGCGGGACGGTGTCAAGCCTCGGGATCGTCTGCCTTCACCCAACTTGCCTCATCAATCTTTCCGGAAAGATGCATACCATGAACTCCAATCCCGGAATGCGCACGGACCTAGTGGGATCCAAAGAAGACACTCCAGTAACAGACTTGAGATGCCACCACGGTACGATCCACCTAATCAACGGACCATCATCACTCTTCAGCTTGTTCTTCCAATAATCGCAGACCCGGGTGAAGTCCACCATGTACAACCGTGTCCTCATCGCAATCATACGGGAATGATAGGAAAGTGCATGAACTGGGGGCTCGATCAATCGGAGCCGTTCCATAAGCCAAACCTACCAAAGGCAGGTATTAGACACCAATCAAAAAAAAAAAAAAAAAAAAAAAAAAAAAAAAAAAAAACGAAAAAAAGAAAAGAAAGGAAAGGTGTCTTTTACCTGCAAAATGACGGGACTCCCCAAAAACGGCAGATCGCGGTTGGATTTCCTATTATCCAAACCCAAAATAATCTCTCCTAAGCATAAGCAAGCTGGGCTCCTGCGCAGCTCCATTTGCTCGATAAGGCACAAAAGACGAGGATCACCTCTCAAGTCTTCATCAACATGCCCTTGGAAGACGTACATATGCAACAAACAAAAGCCAAATGCTCTTCTCCTAGCAACATGAGAGACAATAGGGTCGGCCCTGTTGATGAATCGATCAATAAAGTCCAACATTCTCACGCCTTTCGGGGTAACTAGACGATCCACCTCAAGTCTGGTCAATCCAAGCAAGTCTCTGAATTTGCTCTTATACCCTTGTGAAGTGGAAGGAATGGCAGGTAAATGTTCGGGATCCCACCCACCAATAGCAGCTATTTCTTCAGGAAATGGGCAAATGTCACCTCCTGGGAACGCGAAAACATGATAATTCGGGTCCCAATAGTTAAGGCAAGCATCCAAGAATGGTTTTACAATCTTAATGAGTTTCAAACTCAACAAAGACCCAAGGTTATAAGCACCCATGTCATGCTTCTCCATATTCGAAAATTCATTAGTCCATTCCTTCAAGCGGATCTCCAAAGTATTCATGATGATAATTTTCTTTTGAAAATTTATTTTGGGAATTTTATGTGAATAGACGAAGAAAAGACGGAAGATTTATGTGAATTAAAACTCCATCGACGCTTCTATTTATACTAATTGCTGTTTCCAAAAATCCGCCAGAACGGACCAGCTTGGGAACAGGCGCAGCACCTGCTGCGCCTCTTCAAAGGGACGCAGCTCATGCTGCGCCTCTTCCCCAGTCTCACTTCTGTGATTTCCGCGTTGGATCTTTCCTAATTCTATAACGCATGATTTCCTATTTCTGCGAGGATTTATGTTGGTAAATACGGGAAGATTACCATGTTTCGAGTTTCCTAAATTCGCGGGCACGCATTTCGAGGCGACATCGACACCTTCGCCATTTCGTCACACTTAATCCCTTTTCTTTTTTAGGAAATAAATTTCATCTTCTTTTTGGAAAATAATTTTCTTTTGTTTTCAACATTTCATTTCTACACTTATAGATTTCTCTTTTTTCTTTTTTTAAGGGGGTAACCCTCCCTACCGTCCGGTCATTTCCGGCAAAATTTTTGCATTTTTGTTCTTTTGAGTCTTTTTTGCGCTAATTAAGGCCATATGTATAAAATGTATGTTTTGCGTGATTTCCATGTAAATTTCGGCAGCATGACGGCGTAAACCGTTATCTACCAAACCTGTTCAAGAACTAACCTGCAGATACAAGCAACACAACCCAGCAGCAAAGGCACTCAGGCCGGCGTATATACACCAAATGAAGCAAATGTACAAGCAAACTGGGGGCTTGCGCCCCAAACAAAGTCCAAAAAATGTTCAAAATCAGATGTCCAAATGTACAAATCTACAAAACTACACAAAACTACTGCTGGGCACCCTCCAACTCAGCAACCCTCGCCGTAAGAACGGCGATCTCGGCATCCCGAAACTCGAGCTCCCTCAACAAGCGAGCTGTCTCCTCCCGAGACTGGGTCAACTCTCGCTCCGACTCACGGCCAGCCTATAAACAGAAGTAAATTGGCTCATGTCAATCAATCAAAAATCAAAAGAAATCAAAAGAGGTTCATACCTGACGACCTCGACCACCGACGAGTGCCTCGATGGCAGTAGCTCGCAGCCGGTTGGCCACCCTCCATAGTGCCACGAACCGAGACGGCGCGACCTGCATTTCAAAAGAAGTTCTCAGTAAATTGAACAAGTTCAATCAAATGTGTTCTTACACGAAAGGTATATAAGCTGGAGGCTCACCCTCCGAATCGATCTTGCCGCGTCTCGTCTAGGCCAGCATCCGTCACAGCTACGTCAAAGTCACGCAGCTCGGAGATCGTCGTCCTCCCGGTCGCGTCAGTGTACTCAAGAGTCTCGGGGTACACTGGGGGCTCGATGCCCGCCGCCTCGACCTCCTGCAAGGACAAATAGCTCTCAATAATCGATGATCTTTCGTCGTAAAATCAAAATCAAGGAAAAGAAAAAATACTCACCACTACTGGCCATTACGCCAACCTCCCGTAAAGGAACGCCGAGTAGTCCTCGCCAGGGAGAAGAAGGTCGTCGCCACTGGCACCAGCCAGGTCCGCCTCCCTCTCAGCATCAGAAGGTTCCCTAAACATCGTCCTTGGAGGATCGACGGGAACCGTCAACGCGTCCCGAGAGCACTGACGAGCCAAACGCTCGCCCAGATACCACACAGGACCCATCGACGTCCACAACAGCAGCCGACTCGGGCTCCTGAGTCGAAGGACCTCAGCGACAAAAGGAGGCGCTCCAGCGTACTCCGCCCAAGGTCTGGGCACCCACTGCGACAAGATAAGGCAAAGATCATTCCTATGATCAAGTGAAGGCAAAGGATAAGAAATATAAATGAATACGAGTGGGATACTCACGCTGCTCAGCTGAAGGGCGTTCACGTCCCGCCGATAGACGTTGTGAGAAGAACGCTTGCTCTTCGTCCGACACATCACCCAATCCCTCACCACGGGATAGGCCTTCTCCAGCGGCTCCGTCCTCTTAGGCGCGAGACTCGGGAAGTAGGAGTACACCCACGCCTGTAAAGCAGAATAATCAATGACGATCTTTCGTGATTCGATGAAGGAAGGAACTTGCTTTGATCTAAAGGAAGGTTCATACCTCCAGCAGTAGTCCAGGTCCGACAACACCTGGAGAAGTCCCCTTCTCCATCAGCTCTGGACGAACCATGGCCCTCATGAAGCGGATGAGGACCGCAAAACCAGCAGTGACCCAGTCCCAGCGCCCTAGGGAACTCAGGTCAGAAAGAAAGCGAAGAAGCTTCGTCGACAGCCTCTCGCCCTTGTCTCCGAGATAAATCGAAGACATAAACCACCAAAGCCACAGGCGAGCCCTCTGCTCAGTTGTGCAGGGAGGAGGAGCCGTCTCCCTCCCATCGATCGTCACCAGCGCCGGGGTCTTCCCCGCAAAGTAATCTCGAACGTAAGTACTGGGTACCAAACCCGGCACTGCAACAGCCTTCGGCGACAAGTTCCAGCCGATCAACCTCCTCGCCTCGGCCGAGTCCGCCCTCATGGCAGTCTCCGGCCACACCATCTCCTCGGTCCCGCACGGCACCGTAAATCATGCCGTAATCCTCCAAAGTGACTCCCACCTCACCGAAAGGCGGGTGAAACGTGGAAGTCGTATCCCGTAGATCGGTCCAAGAAAGCGCGGACCAGGCTAAGGTTAGCCCGCAACTTCCTCTTCACGATATCCCTCCAGACCTGAACCAGAGGACCGAACGCTCCACGCTCGATCATGGCCCTCTCCTCCGCCGACAGCCGCTCGTAGTGCTCCATCGCTGTCGTGTAACCCGAGAACGACCTGATGTTCCCGGCCTCCTATTATGATTTGAAAAAAGCTATCTTTAGTTTTGAATGAAATGTGAACAAAAGAATGAAAGAGGATGAATAATGAGTAGTGAATTCCTATTTACCAGACTCTTCACCGTCCTGTAGGACAGGTGACCCTCTGCGGCCCACACGAGGTGCCTACTCTCCCAGGTCTCGACCCACGCAGGAGCTCCCCTCAGCAGACGACCCCCTCGCCCGACGTTGGCTCGTCTCGGGATCTCCTCCTCCTCGACAGCCTCCTCCTCGTGAAACTCAGCAGCCATCACCGCAGCGGTGAAGGCCTGCTCTAAAGCCTCCTCAACAGTAGCGGCGTCTATCTCCATGGGAGTCCTCCCAGAAGTGGAAGCCTCATCACCTGCAACGTTAAAATAAATTCAGGCCGCGTCACATGACGACAAGCCTTTGTTAAGGAGTTTTCGAGCCTTCAAAGCCCTGAAAACACCCCTTTCCATGCCATCTTTGGCCATATTCCCGCCAACCCAATCACTCATGTGATAAATTGGGTCAAGTAAAGTCCAAGTCGAAGCCTAGTTCCAGGTTCGAGTCGAAAATTCGGCAGCATTTCGCTATAACGGCGATTATGCCCTAGAAAGGTGTCCCGAAAAGTTGTTACAAACCAAAATTCCGAGATGGTAGGAAATTTACCCATCATCCAAGGATTCCAAATATCAAATTTCATCACAAATGGGCATTCCTAAGGCTATTTTCGAAGCAATTTACGAATCAGCTGTAAAACCGTCTCAAATTTCACTCAAGAGCTCAAAACTCGACAAAAATTCGAAGCAAACACATGGTTATGTTCCTAACATTGCCTACTATCCGTTTCTAACATCAATTTGGCATGGCAAATCCATTTGGGGGAAAAGCCCCAAATTTTTGATCAAAAGGGTCGAAAACCCTAAATCTCGCGGCTCAAAATTCAACAAATGTAGATGATTAATGCAAGATTGGGATACATACCTCGATTAGTCATGTTTAATGCAAGCTTTTGGATCAAACCTCGACGGAAATGGTGAAGATTTGAGAGAGAAATTGCAAGAATTGTGTTTCGAAATAATGAACACAATCCCTTCTGATTTCGCGTTTTTTACGCAGAAATAGCCAATTGGGGAAAAGACGCAGCAGGCGCTGCGCCTCTTCCTTGTGTTCCCTCCATACGGATTTTCAAAAATTCGTTATGAGTTCGTTATTTGTGGGCCCATCTTTGGTGCGCCTCTTCCTTGACGATGTTACATTCTTTTGGTCCGTTTCGATGATTTTCTTTCGTTCCGGCCCGCATTTTATCCAAATAAGAAGAAGATTTCGAAAGATTGCTCAAAATCCTTATATCCAGTAAGCGCAGCAAAGATTTTCGCATATTTTGCAAAGATCGCTCACTCAAGATTTCTCCCATGACGATCTAGATGTTCCTAGTCGTCAAAATATTCCCCAGCAAGAGTTTGTTTGAGACCGACGCAAGCAGATTCAACCTCAAGTTTTGCCAGAGTTCGCTTGAGACCGACGCAAGCGGATTCCCCAGCAGTTTCTACTGACGTCCTGCTGCTTTCAATATTTCTTGTTTCCCCGTGAAGTTCGATTAAATCTCAGGTATGGTTTCTTCTTATGGCTGGCGAGCTTCCTTACGTAGTCTAATGGACTTTAAACGACCCTCCCCGATAGTCGACAGACTCTAAAATGTTCCCGACGACAGTCCTTGGTTCGACCCCTTGAGCCGCCTCGCGTCGCCATAGTCGTCGGGTTGTAATCTTCGATTGACCTGATGGCTATACTTTGACTTTCGCCTTGTCCAAGCCTCAGTCAAAGTGGGGGCTCTGTAGACACCTCATTTCTGCACCTCCCGCAAACCACCCGGTGATGATTGGGCCGCATGTTTGATTCGCGGAACGATTTGTGACAGTTCGTAAGATTATCGTCAAGTGATTGCTCAAATATTAATGTCAACCTCTTAGTTGTCATCTACGTCCCGATACGGTCGTTTTGGCGAATTAGAGTACATTCGAGTCCGGGTCAAAAAACCGTCTCCATTTTCTGATAACTGTTAAATCCCGAGTCAGAATGTTCTGGAATGTTCCGGATATTTCTATTCCATATTTTACAAGTTTTATCTTTTGGCAAATAATATCCCGTAATATTCATATTAAATATTAAGGAAGATCGGATTATTTTCGTCCTACCATAACTCAAACGCGGAAATCTTTCTTTAGCAGGAGAAAACCTCCTGGGAATAGACGCAGCAGGTGCTGCGCCTCTTCCAAGAGACACTACAAAAAGAATTAAAACAGGCGACTGATTTTGGCGACTGAAATCAGTCGCCAAAATCAATTTGGCGACTGAAATCAGTCGCCAAACGTCAGTCGCGGACCTTAGTCGCCTTTTCTAGCAAGAAGCACAATAGCATTGACCAAAACCCCAAGGTGTAGACACCTCATTTCTGCACCTCCCGCAAACCACCCGGTGATGATTGGGCCGCATGTTTGATTCGCGGAACGATTTGTGACAGTTCGTAAGATTATCGTCAAGTGATTGCTCAAATATTAATGTCAACCTCTTAGTTGTCATCTACGTCCTGATACGGTCGTTTTGGCAGTCATTAGAGTACATTCGGAGTCCGGGTCAAAAAACCGTCTCCATTTTCTCGATAATCCGCAAATCCCGAGTCGAATGTTCTGGAATGTTCCGGATATTTCTATTCCATATTTTACAAGTTTTATCTTTTGGCAAATAATATCCCGTAATATTCATATTAAATATTAAGGAAGATCGGATTATTTCCGTCCTACCATAACTCAAACGCGGAAATCTTTCTTTAGCAGGAGGAAACCTCCTGGGAATAGACGCAGCAGTCTGCGCCTCTTCCAAGAGACGCAGTGGGCTGCGCGCCTCTTCCCAGCCCTTCTCTCGCATGTTTCACGTATCTTTTTCATATCTTTCCGAGATTCACTTCCAAAGGGTCTCCGAAACCCTATTCCGTTCCGTGACAAGTATAAATAGGAGCCTTCGCTCCTCATATTTCTCACGCGAGTGTCCGCCCTTCTCTTCTCCCTTTGCATTCTAGACTTTGTTCTTACTAATTGGCGCCTACGTGCTTGAACATTCGACCACGTAAGCTCGGATCCTTCCGGGTACCAGCCTCTCCGTTGCATGACCGACCAATTTGACCAACTACACAATAATCAATCAATTTAATCAATCAACTTAATCGTTTTCCTCTTACGAGGGCACTTTCTTTACATTCGCGTCGAGCATCACTAATCGATTTTCTTAGTCCTTCTCGTTTCGTCAACATGTAAGTCTGAGGGTGTATAATCCTTATTTACTTATTGTATTTAATTATTGTATCACAATTGTAAGGTTTACGTCGAAAATACCTCATTAAAACCGATTTCTAAAACCGTCTTTAAAAATCTCTTTTTACGGATTTCCGGTGAGATGACGTTGAGAAAGGACGCAAAGAATCGCGCGCCTCTTGAAGAAGCGCAGCCTCTGCCGCGCCTCTTCGTGAGGGCCGCCGCAGCTTCTCGCTTCTTTTCTTCTTCTTCGTCCTCTGTATTCCGTCGTTCTTATTTGTTTTCATATGTTTGTTTGTTAATTCGTCATCATAGCATATAATTCACATGTATATTATAATTCATAATTCATTCACATGTTTAAATTGTCATAAAATCCGACCTTAAATCCCAAATAATCAATATTTGCGGGTTTTCGTCATTAAATTCAATTCCGGGTTGTAGAGATTCAATTTGTTCATATTGGGTTTCTGGAATTCGTCTTTGATATAGTTTTCGTCTGTTTATTCACATGTTCATCATATATTCGTCATAATTCATCATGTTTAGACTAGTTAATTGAGTTCAATAGAGGACTCATTAATCATTTGTTCATTCATGTAAATAATCCGCTTGCATCCGTCTAATTCATGTTTTACTGTTTTTATGACCCATTCATATGTTAAATAACCTGTTAATCACTTTCATCCGAGTAAATATTATCAATCAACCATTAAAATCATCAATCGACATTAACGGCTCGCAATTACGGCTTCACAGCCAGAACTGAGCCAAGAACAGACGCAGCGACTGCTGCGCCTATTCAAAGGGACGCAGCTCTGCTGCGCCTGTTCCTGGCTGAGTTCTGTCCCTGAATTCCGTCTTTGCCTTGACATAGTTTAAATAGCTTATATATTAATCTACTATTATTCGTATTATCACGCTAATTCATGTTCGTTAATTTAATTTTTATTCTTTCATTCTTTTTCCCAAATTATCCGTTTTAAAGGTATTTTCGACATAAATCGCCTATCTCAATGTAATTATTGTAATTTTCATTATTGTAATTTATATTTATTATATTGATTGTATTTCATATTCATTTGTATGCTTTCCCATGTAATTGAGCATTAAATCCAACTTCGACCCAATTGTATGCTAAATTACTTGTCTCACCGACTTAGTCTAATCTTCACATGTTAGGATTAATTTATGGATGTTGCATTGCATGCATTTAAGCCGACGATATATCGAGTATAGAAAACTTCCCTAATCATTAGTAGAGGCCGCTATCGAGGCGGGCGGGATTAGGTGTTCGATCAAAAGAGCTTCCTAATACGTACCCTCACCCCTTACTCCAGATCTCCGTGAGCACCCGTGTTCATTGGCATCCACGAGAGTCATTCTAGACATAGAATGCTAAGGGTAACGATTGCTTAGTGTTCATGTCACTACTTTATGTCTTGACATGACATGAAGTATTCGAACGGTTCCAATTTCCCATAAAAATTGGTGGCGACTCCATACAAAATGCAAACGCTTGTTTTCGCTTCTCACCAAGCGCCCCCGTGGGCGGCCCGCTGTCCACACAAGGAT
Source organism: Silene latifolia (assembly GCF_048544455.1). NCBI lineage: Eukaryota > Viridiplantae > Streptophyta > Magnoliopsida > Caryophyllales > Caryophyllaceae > Silene > Silene latifolia. The sequence goes on along the minus strand of NC_133537.1, from coordinate 341,075,950 downwards.
AAAGGGACAGGACACCCAAAACATCCATGAAGAGACGGCGATAGCTAACACCCCAAGGATAATGGGATAGGACGCCCAAAACATCCTGGCGGCTAAACTTATTTGGAGTAACCTAAAGCAGTTTATTATTTTTGATAACAAGAAACACGATAAACAAGTATTAACCATCAAACAGAAATTTTAACCACCACATCCGACCCAATCAACAACACAGCCAAACCCTGACTCCACTCTACCAAGCACATCTCAAACAGACAGAAAAAGCCCCAACCGCCATGACCTCACTCCACCTGAAAAAAGCGACAGACACAACAGACCACCGCGACGGACACCACAGACCCTTCACGCGAGTCGCAACTGGCCCGACACACATAAAAAAACAAACAAAAACCAATTCACCCAAAGCAACCTCCCAGGACCACCGCAATACATGCAACAAGACTAGTCAACAGGACACCAAAGACACTACCTCCTGATGCTGATTTTGAGAAGCAAGGGGTTCACTGGGAATCCGAGAATAATAGTGCGCTTTATGAAAGCACCATTCGAAAGAGATCAGATTGATCGATATCACTAGGATGGAGTGATTACTTACTCAAACTCCTTCCGTTTCAGTTAAAAATTTACATTTGCTTTATTTTTCATTTCTCAGAAAATAAAGCAAATATAAACTATTCACGGAAACAAACCAAATATTTCTTATTTTGTGCTCAAAATTATGTCTTAGATAAATTATTATTATTTAATAGAAAGTGGATTGTTATTGTTAGGAGAATTATTTTATATTGATAATTTTATAATGATTATTATAATAATCGTTTGACTAAGATTTCATTTCAAACGTAATCGAGAAATTTATTTCAGGTTGTGCTTATCTTCTTTGTTTTTATACTCCAATTCGGATATTATATTATTGCATGCTCCTTCTACCTTCCATTTTCATACAAAATGATGTCATTATCTTTGGTCATTTTTCGTTCCTCTCCGTTTTTCCTCAATCCTAAGGTAGAGCCGAGTTAATTTAATCTTAAGGTGGTGAACCAAATTAAAAAAAGAGTAAATTATACTCTAAGTTACTTTTCACAAATTCTTTTTTAAGATCACTTTATACATTTTGAAAATGGTTAGTATGAGAAATCATTTGAGAAAAAGGGCTAGCTAGCTTGATAAAAAAACATATATAAACAATGCCAAAATTAGTTCCAAAACAATTCAACTGCACTAGAGTCTAGAACCCCGTAATATACTTGGGTTTAAAGTCTCAAACTAGTTTTATGCCAGTGCAGAAAATGCACGGTTTTAAGATTATAATATACGAAATATGTTATATTAATTAATACAAATATAATTAGACGTAATACAGTTAATACACATACGTGTTCCATATTAGATAATTTCAAATTTCAATAGTTAGGTAAAAGCGTATCGGATAATAATGTTAGTGACATAAGATAATAATAATAATAACTTTTCAGTAGTTATTGCATGAGACAGTCGCACACCGTAAGACACTCCCATTGATAAATAGCTACAAATATTGACCGTCTTACTACCCCTTCTTATTCTATAATAATTTGTGTTTTGATAAAACCGTCTTAATCTTAAGATCCAATAACAAAATATGAGCCCAAATCTAAACAAAATTAGATGAGCCAAAAACAACTCATCAAACTAACCCATTATTCCATTAAGACTCCAATATGACTCCAAGTCCCCAACCTCTTCTATTCTCCTAATACTAACTAACCCTATACTTCCGCCTCCTACACTAACATAACCCCTCTCTCTCCCAAACATTAATACCTCATCTAGTCATCTCCCTCATATCACTCCCTCCTGGTATTTTTGTATAAAAATTAAAAGCCACCACCATTGATAAGTGATAACGTGGTACATTAATTTCATGCCTTTCGATCATTAGCCATTTTATAACGGTTAATTTTCATTTACATCTTTCAATTTAATATAAAGTTTTGCATACCTTTTTTAGAATATACCCTTCTTATTTTTCTTCTGGATTATTTTTAGTTATTTTATTATATATCCATCTCCTTATTTGCTAACAAAATTATTTTTGTCTTTCTCCTCTTTAATTTTGTAGGTCATTTTCTTTTATTAGTATTCAAGGCATCCCTAATTTTTTTTTCCTCAAATATTCTTGTTAATCGTTGTGAGTTTGTTTAAACGACTTTTCATTCTTTTTTAATTATTATTTTTTTTAAAAATGTTTTAAACTAAGTATTATTTTAGTTATTTGTCAGAATTAATTTCCAAAAAATTTACTCGTTTATAATTATTTCGGGTCTTATTATTTGATGTCGTCTTCTATTTTTTTTTAGAATATATTTGTTGCGATTTTTACGTATCTACAATTTTCCCATATTTTTCCCAATAGTTTCAATATTTGTAGGCTTTTTCTTATTTTTTTGTAATTTATTATTTTTTAATATTTTGAATTATTTTGTATTGTATTGATTACTGTAAGTTTTCATAGTTGACGAGACCCTAAATTGTGGAGAGAGAGTAATTAATTCCCCAAAATTTCGTAGGGGCCCACCACTCCTGAATATAAGGAACCAATATGAATCAAAAGAAAAACTTAGCTTTTATACTAGGTAGATACTTAAATGTCTGAAAGAATAAAATAAAACGTCTACAATAAGGGCGGCCTCCTAGAAAGAGAAGCATACAAGGTTTCCGCAATACCACTGCACTAGAACTTGCCCTCCTACGTATGATATTATGAGAGCCTTAGACTATCCGTCTTTAACTTATAACGCATAATAGTAGAGTAGGTTATGTGCCGTGCTCGGCCGGCCCCTTGTGCCTTCCTCCAAAATTGGCCCGGCCCAGGCACAGATATTGGGCTCCTCGGCCGTGTCAGGCCCAATGATCCAAACCTACGCCGTGGCCCGCTCAAGGCACGGTCATTTTCGTGCACGGGCCGTGCCTGGCCCATGGGCTTTTCGTGACTTGTTCGTGGGCTGACCCGTGTGCTTTAATATTTTTTTATTTAAAAATAATGTTATATAATTGATATATTTTTAGTACTTTTTGTTTAATAAATGATGATTAATGGTTTAAATATATATTTTATTAAATATTAATGTAATTTTTGTTTAATAAATGATGATTAATGGTTTAAATATATATTTTATTAAATATTAGTGTACTTTTTGTTTAATAAATGATGATCAACGGGCTATTCTTCGGGCCAGGTCGGGCCTGTTGCATGCCGGGCTCCACCGTGCTTGGACCGTGTCGTGCCTGGGCACGGATTTCTGAAGAAAATCGCGTCGGAGCCCGTCTCAAGCCCAGTCGTGTCGTACCCGTGCTTTCTCGATTTTCTCACCGGGTCGGGCCGTGTCGTGCCTGGTCGTGCCGCCCACCAGCCCGCGGCCCTTTATACCAACTCTAAATAATAATGTCGGTCTTTAGTGAGATAAGCTGATAAGTTTATTGCAATGTTCAAAACTGAGCAGGAGCAGTAACAAACAGTCTTGATGGGTGGGTCTGCAGTCTCGATTTCATGGACCATTTGCATGGTTTAAGACTTTAAGTTCATTGCAAGGTTTCCACAATTCCGAGTTAACACTAAGACAAGGGACTCAACTTTACATTTTTTTTCCAATAAGGACCTGAACTATTTATTTTTCCAGTTAAGGACCCGCCCTCCCTATTCCCTAATATTTCCGTCAAATGTAACGGTTGTTCACTCCATATTTTATGTAGGACCCATCAAAGCCAATTAAAGAGAAGATTCATTTTCTTTTCAAAATGGTTTGCCAGGAATATTAAAAAAATAAAAATAATAAACAAAATCCCTATTATTGACCCAACTTAAAAATAAAATAAAAAAATCGACATGATCAAACACGATTTTGACTGTTATTTGTGTATGGGGTTTTAAGGATCAAGAATCGGGGATTCTTTCGTCTCATTCATTTGTTTATCGTTTATATTCTTTGTACACAAATTTTTGTTAAGATAGTCATATCCGTCTTAAACTTAAACATAAAAAAGATCAGCAGGTCTTCCTTCAAGACGGTTTTAAGTTAAGACACTTTTCATTTTAACATTATTTAAATTGATTGTGCGTACGTCTTAACTTAAGACCGTTAAGACAAGAATTTGTGAATAAAAGATTGTCTCATCTTTCCAAGTCGCGTGTTAATTGACTCGTTTTAAATCTTTTAATGTCAAGAGAGACAACTATTTTTTGTGAGGGGTATTTTTTATAAAATAAAAATAAATAATTATAACGAAGGGAGTATAACCTTCAAAAATATAAATATGGCCGAGTCCGATTTTTCAATCGAGTTTTTATTTTAGGAGTTTAGCATTTTTATATATTTTTATATTATTTGAACACATGAGAATAAATTAATCTTAACTTTGGGTTTAATGGGTCACACATATCTTGTAAAATATTAGCAAATACTATGAGTGTGATTAAAACTAACGGAAAACATCCAAGAGTTCCTTAACTGTAAAAAGTAATAGTTCGGGTCCTTGTTGGAAAAAAATTGGAAAGTTGAGTCCCTTATCTTAGGCTTAACTCCCACAATTCCACTACCAGGACGTACACATCAGTTTTTCAAAACTGGGTGGGGCACTAATATCATCAAAAACACAATTTCTCATTGATGATATTCCGGTCTTTTCTATTTGTTTTGTCTTATCTAACCACATGGGTAGTACTTAAGCCGTCGTAAACTTATGACGGATATACATGTTACAAGGGAGACTTTCTTCATAAAAAAAGGCCGGATTTTGACATTACAACTTTAAATGAATTAATTATCTATGTGGGTGATACTTGACCCGTCACAAGTTTGTAACAGATATACCCGTTAGAAAGGAGACTTACCGAAAAATGAATTATTCCAAAATTAAATTTAAAGTCCCAAGTTTCTTAATTTAGATTACTCACGGATGTAAAGTTAAAACCAAGTTTAAAAATTAAGGCAGGTGTTCATTTAACTTGATATTTGGCACTAATATCATCAATGTGTAATTTTCAAGCTAAAATATTGGGTTCTTAATTTAAAATAAGTAGAGTTCAACCCTAAAATGCCTAATTTTACGTTAAAATTAAAGTTCATAAAGTAAAGTATTAAGTTTACAACTTCTAATTGGAAGTTTACAAAATGATATTCAAGCTATACTTTGAGCAAATTGTAAGCGTAAACTAAGCTTCTTATTACTTCTTACTAATTTTATAACCGTACAAAAATGTATGGGCCCGTTGCAGCCGGTGATGGCGGTAATAGCAATGGATTTCTTAAGCACTCAGTGTAGATGAAATATTACCGAATCCAAAAATTTCAAAGGGCAAATGAAAATGAACATCGTCAATAACGTGGTTATAGCGCAGGAATGTCTTATAATGTCCGGTAGCAGGGTTCCAAAGAGTAAACGAATCTAACTCCTCAAGATTATCCTGTTCCAATTACCGACTAGATGACATGGATAAGATTGTTCATCAGCAAGAAAATTAATGTCTAGTTGTACCAAATAACTCATTATTTTTTTGAATTCATCGTAATATAGCAAGAATATCTCGCGTTCATCATGTGAAGAATGTAATATCGTCTCAAGCTTCTCAAACCGAGTCAAGCACATAACCGCCCAAAACGAGTTAAACCGTGACTCCTTGGATTCTCTCCTATTATCTCTAAGTTGTTAATAATCTTAGTCAAATGTAATCCTAACTTCTTGTTTGTTAGCTTAAGAATAGGTAACTTAGTTCATGTAGTTCTAGTATAATACTAACCTCTTGTTATTTACCCAATTAATTATAATCATAATTTATAACTCAGTCTGATACCATGTAAAAAATGAGTTTAAAGTATTGAAATTTGTGGATATATAAAATATAATTGGATTTAAACTCTCAAATGTTGTTGTCGTAAAAAAAAAAAGTCTCAAATGCTTAATGTCTAAAAGAACAAAATAAAACGTCTACATAAGGGCGGCCTCCAAGAAAGAAACAAGCATACAAGGTTTTCCACAGCACTAGAACTTGACTCAACTGAGCAGGAACTAGCCATGGCCCATGAGCTAGAAAGTACACATCACTTTTTCAACAATAAATCTTGCCGGACGGTTTTAAATAAGACGAACTAAATATCACTATTTTCCTTATAGAATGTTCTTATTTAATGATAAAATATTATAATTAAAGTTGCATTTTTTCCCTTGAAAATAATGGTAATATTTTATGAGAAAATAGTAATATTTTATCTTAAAATACATTTAAGCTCCGTTTGGCACGACACTTCAGGTAGCTTATTTGACCAAAGTAGCTTATTTTACCAAAATTTCAGCTACCTGATTTTTTTGCAAGTGTTTGGCCAATAGCTTATTTGGTCAAATAAGGTACCTGAAATGAAATGCTATCTCAGGTAGCATTTGAGAAATTATGTACCTGAAATGACTTATTTTCCATTTTGTACCCCTTTATTCTATAATATTAAATCATTTTCATATCCTTTTACGTCATTTTACCAAAATCAGCTACCTTTTCAGCTAGTTTGGCAAACACATTTTTATATAATCGCTATTTATCATCGGCTCCTAATTTTCACTACCTTATCGCTAGCTTTTTCAGTTTCGATTAGCTTTTTATGTTTCAAATTACCTTTTAGGTTTCAAATTTCCTTTTCGTAATTTTGTCAAACAGAGCCTTAGTCCGTTTTATTTCGGACGAAAAGTAACCGATCTAAAAAAAATCAACACAAATTCTTGTTTGTGACGGCACATATCCGTCACTCTTGAGTGACGGATACCATTTTACCTCACAAAGTACCCACTTTTTCTCTCTCTGCAACACTATTCATGTGGTCCCCTTTCTCCACTAACCCATTTTGTTACCATTTCCACTCACAAAATATTCGGCACAAATGGTAACCCGTCACAAGGGAGACCAATTGAAAAAAAAGAATGTGCGCTTTTTCAAAACTGGGTGGGGCACCCACACGGGGTCTGCCAAGTGCCAATGCACTACAGGTATCAGACTATCAGGCAGTTGCCCCACCTTGCAAATGGTCATGAAATCAATTATAGAGCCATAGAGGCAGTTGAAGAATTTATACTCGAAAGCCTTGGACCCGTTAAAGGTTAAACTTACCATTATTCGTCTGCCAATCTATAAACCTGATTACTATTCCCCTCAATAAAACGTCTACAATATTTTTGTAATACTATACTTGTAATCCATTCAAACTCAAACCTGACTGTTTTTTTGCCCCGAAATGTTATTTTCCGACTCTGCCAATGCTCCCCTTATGCTTCATTACTAATTGATTCTTGTCCATGGTTACAGTTCGACAATGGTGTTCGAAGGAGTTTAGGTCAAGTCGAATCGCATCTTAACTCTGGGGAAAATAATAAAATATGGTAACATAGTATCAAGACTCATATCACTCAATGTAATGTCACTCTTATATGGATCTGTACATCTCAATCGGTATAATAATTTGGTCAATTTGGACTATATAGTTTTAAATCTCGGTTTTCAAAAAGTTTAAATTGATAATTAACAATCGAACTACATAGTATTAAATTTCAGTTTTGTTAATGTTTAAGTCAAGAATTAGCGGTCCAAAAATATAATGATTGACTAAGGTGATATTTTTGGGTACAAAGAACCAAACTGATAGTGCCCTACATACAAACATGTGAAATGGTAATATCGAAACTCAATATCAGGATCGGCCCTGAGGGCTGTTTGGAGGGTGAATGGATAGCGCCCAACCCTGAAAGGGCCCCAATGGCAAAACTAGAAGTCTAATATGTAAACTGTAGCCCGAGGTCTTTTCTCAGTTAGAATTGTTACAGGTAGAATTCACAATTAAAAAAGTAGTCTAGTGATTAAGCATCCTACCAAATTTTTGGAGGTCTCATATTCTATTCTTCCTAGTTGCTTACTCGGGTGATTTTATAAATCAAACTTTGGTTCATGTTCGATCCATAGGTCGCGGACCAAAGACAAAAATGATTTACATTAACGTACAGGCCTTTCAACTCATATCAACACCAGTACACCACGAACCCACACTCTCACAAAAGTTATCACAACCTCAGTTCGACATTAACGTATGTGTCTTGTTTGTTATATACTATGTCGATGAACAAAAATAATATCTAGACGGGTATTATCTGTCGTAAGCTTAAGATAGATTAAATACATACCACACAAAAACATCCCACTTATTATCTAGGAAAACTAGTTTAAACCCGTGCAGATTATAACTAGGATTCAAAACTCTCTTCTTCATTGGGCCAACACCTTCCTCTCTTATGCTGGTAGGATACAGATTCTTAACTCTGTTATCTTTGGACTGGCTAATTTCTGGTGTGCTACAGCCTTGCTCCCCAAGACTATTCTGAAAAGGATTAATAAACTTTGCAAAGATTATTTCTGGAATGTTGAGCCTGATAGAAGGAAACTTGTTTTCCATTCTTGGAACAGCATCTGCAGACCTAGAGAAGAAGAAGGATTTAATATCAAAGAACTGCTCTCTTGGAATAAAGCACTCCTGGCTAAATGGCTATGGATGCTTGACCATGATTCTGTAGGGAGCTGGGCTCAGCTCAGTGTAATAGAGCCTACAATTTCCCTGCTAGTTCCATTTAGCAGCTGGGCATTAAAGATAGATACCCTGAGAGTTTGTGCAGCATTATAAAAGTGAAGGATGAAATCTTGGCTAGGACTGGTTCCATTTCTGCTGGCATAGTAGCTGTGACAAGTTGGTATAAACATGGTAAATTCAGAGTTGCCTTGGCTTATGACTGGTTCAGATCCCATGGCCCTCCTGTTTCCTGGTTTAAAGCTCTCCAAGGCCCAGCTATTTTACCTAAGCACAATGTTACTGCTGCCCTTGCTGCGCTAAGGAAGCTACCTATTGTGGATCTCCTCATCAGTAGAGGCCTGATTCTGGTTAACAGATGCACTCTTTGTAAGCAGATGGCTGAGATTCACATGCATCTCTTTTTCAGATGCCTCTACTCTCAACAGGTCTCGCAGGGACTGGTGCATTGGATGGCTTTACCTACTCGAAGTAATGATCTAGCCACTGAACTCAACTGGATGGTGCATTCTAAGGGCAGATATCACTGGAAACATAATTGGAGGAGATGTTGTTTAGCTGCTACTATCTCCTATATTTGGCAACAACGTAATGGTAGAATCTTCAGTGGAAAGGAAACACAACCTGCTGCTCTTCTTGAGCAAATAAAAAATGTTGTCAAGATTAGGTTACTAGCTTGTATGTCTCATACTTGTATTGAACTTGATAGCTTGGTTCCTTTGTGCCCTTTTAGGGTGCTAGTGGATAGTCTTTGTAAGTTTTTATCCTCTTTTTAATAAAAGGAGGTATATCTTTTTGCAACAAAAATAAAATAATAATAATAATAATAATAATAATAATAATAATAATAATAATAATAATAATAATAATAATAATAATAATTGATGGGGCATATTCTGCACCCGCTGACCGAGTCAACATATTGAGCAAGGTCAAAGATATCCAAAGCAAGTCAACACCTTGGACAGCCTAGCCGACGCAGCCTGTCGGCCTGTCACTTGGGTCTCGGCTAGGACAACTAGCCAGCCGGGATACATATCCGCGTACTCATATCCAAGACCCCTCGGCCGGCCTGCCATGGGTCCATCGGCCGAGGGTAGAACGGTCTTTCCACCTGCTAGCCACTTGGCCACTTGGCCACTACGTGACAAAAGGTGAAAGTCTATAAATACTCCTCAACCCTCATTGAGGAAAGGATCCGAAATATAACCTAAACCACTCATAATCTGGTATAAACTCCCTTATCTCTCTACAACATACTTTGCCAAGTATCACACAACTTAATCCCTTTAAGTTTACTGACTTGAGCGTCGGAGTGAGTACGCTCGGTACCAAGCCGAGCCCTCAGTTTGTTCATTGTTTCAGGAGAGGCCGAAAGGAAGAGTCAAGCAAAGTCATCATTCAACAAGCTCACGTGGTAACAACACTGCTCCGTAATCACACCCGGAACAATAATAATAATAATAATAATAATAATAAGACTTAGCTTATATTTTTACTAGACTTAGCTTTGCTGTTGCTAAAGGTGTGGGAGCCCAGATTGTCTCTCGGCTCCCCACCAATTTCATGTAAACCTTTTATTTTTATTATAATGAAAGCTGCGCGCATTTTATAAAAAAAAAAAAAAAAAAAAAAAATAATAATAATAATAATAATACCAGCGTCGCCACCCAGAGTTACATGGCGACATCTGCTGGTGCAACAAGGGGAATAGGGACAAGTAGGCCTAGATCAAGCACATCTACGGACTCTAATGTTGGAGGAGTTTCTGAGAAAGGTTATATGACGAGATCTTCAAGTGCTGGTGCAACAAGAGGAAGAGGGATTAAAAGGCCAAGTTCAAGCACATATTAGAGGTGATCATGGGCCGGGCCTTTCTAACAAAAACGACCCATTTGTGTGGGCCGGACTGGACCGGGCCAAATGTGTGGGCTTATTTGGCAAGCCCAAACCCGGACCTTATGCGCTAATTTGGGCTTTTGGGCCTAAATGGGCTTTTCGGGGCCTAAAATTTACGACTTATATTAGAAAATAATTAGCATAATAGCTTCAATTACTACTTTAAAAACATACGTAGTTTATAAAATTGTACAAAATATGATGAAATGCTCTCCAAAATAAAATAAAGACAAACACCCCCACTTTAGAATGCTTAATTATGCATTCGTGATATGATTTATGTTATATACACATTGTTTTATAAATCTAAAATAATATACTTGAATTTTTAAAAAGTTGTTTATAACTTCAACACTATTTTAATAGGTTTTATAAAAAAAATATTCATTTATTAATAAATATTGGCCGGGCCGGGCCAAAATTTGGGCCGAATGCTTGGCCCAAACCCGGCCCAAAAATATGTTGGGCCTTTTTAGGCCAGCCCATGGGCTTTTTTGGGCCAAAACAAAAGGCCCAAGCCCTTCTAAAAACGGGTCGGGCCGGGTAGGGCCAATGGGCTTGGGCCATTTGATCAGCTCTAGCACATATATGGACTCTAATGGTGGAGGAGTTGCTGAGGAAGGTGCTAGTACAACAAGAGGAAAGGGTACAAAAAGGACAAGATCAACCCTGTCTAAGGATTCTAACGCTACAGGAGATATTAAGGAGGTTGTTTCGCGACATCTTCAAGTGCTACTGCAACAAGAGGAAGAGGGACAAAAAGGACAAGATCAAGCCTGTCTAAGGAAGACGAGGATATCAGGTTGATCACGAAGAACAAAGACTGCACTTTCAACGTGAAGGGTTCATATAAGGATGATATAAACTGGTTGACCGGAAAAGGTACACCCGGCGGGATTAAGATCGAAAAGAAGATTCATTGGCAAGGCAAAATTGTCTCTACTCGAATGTATTATCTAGCTAAGTAGGCTTTGTGGTTTTTACATCTAAGGTGGCTGTTTGAAAGTCGTCTTTGTAGGTTGTTGGATTAGTGGGTCTGTACTCAATTACCTATTTATTAATGAAAGATCCCTTGCATTTCTGCAAAAAAAAATAAAAATAAAAATAAAAATAATAATAATAATAACAACACCAACAATAATCGTGATAAAACACTAATAAACGTAACAATATTCGTGACAAAATATTAATAATCCGTGGCAAACGTGTAGTAACTGTGAAAAATATATGTTAACGATATATTTTGGCAATATAGATATTGATTAATAAACTAATCATAAACTACAATTATTGTTATTATCTCTACTTTTCTTATGCTTAGTCCATAATCTGAGCTTTATAAAGCATAACTCGAGCTTATACTTACAAATTACGAGCTTTATTTGAAAGAATCTGAGCTCCATTATAAAAAAATATTGAACTTAAAAATTGTAATGAAACTCAAAAATAATATATGTAAGCTCAATTAGATTTTAATGTTTGACATAAAAAAATTAAAATATAAATGAAAAATTTTAAAAGCTCGAAAAAAATACACAAAAACTCATTTAGAATTATTATGGTTGTAAAATGCGTTCAAAATACCCTTATATGTAAGCTCCACAACTTTTTACACCACAAACCAAAAGTACAAAAGTTGATTAGAGTATCTAGATCATATGATTTTTCAAAAATATTCATATTAGAGTGTCAGAAGAGCACAAGCTGTTTAAATCAAAGGAACCAAACTTGAGAAAATTTTCCCATTTTAAGCATTTGTATCTGAAAAAAGCAGCAAGCAGCTGCAAGTTAACCAAACCAAACAGATTGACGGCAACTCAGCGAGAAGGTGGTGGCAATTAAGTTTAAGCAAGTCACATGATTCCAATTTTTATAGCAAAAATTACAGATTGCAGATTGCAGATTGTGTGTAATGATTAGTCTGTATTATTGTTGTTTCTAATTAATCGTGTTTCGAAGAACTGTTTTCGTCTTTCTTAATATTAATCGTGTTTCGAACTGTTTTCGTCTTTCTTTATAAGTAAGTGTAGTAGTAGTAGTCTACATTACATTATTGTTCGTTCTTTCTAAATATGTTAACTACTCAAGTGCTTGTATTAGAGACAATTATTTTCAGACGACACAACACACTTCTTTGATGATTTAATTTGACTATAAAAGAGATCGAGCAAACCATTGTTAAACAACTTCATCTTCCTTTTGTTTCCTAAACACAAAAAATATGAATTATTTAATCTCTCTGATTTTCTTCACTCTGTTTCTTATACCAACCAATTCATGTGGCGACGACTGTAACATTCCTATTGTTCTACCTCCTCCTCCTTCGCCATCACTACCACCCTTCACAGACTGCCCACCACCACCACCACTACCATTCTTCCCACTTACACCCCCACCCCCACCCTTCATTCTTTCCTCCCGACCACCACCTTGCCACTTTTTCAGAGGCGCATGTATCCCTAAGCCCGTTGACGAGTCGCCCGACAAGACTCCCGACGACCCTGCTTTGAACAAGCTAAGCCTCAACCTCGCTCAGTGGCTCGTTATTGGGTCTCTTCTAGGTACCCTTTCTCTCGGGCTGACTATCCTCTCGATAAAATGCGGTTTCAAGATCATCATCAATTCAAATTGTTTCCAAAAACATTTACATATAACTTATCCCAATTCGTCTAATGTCTAGGGGTTTAGGTTATTTTCTAGCTTAATTACTCTAGTCTTTATCTATATATAAAAGAGAGTTTTTTCGAGCGATTTTAGAGCGTCCACATCATCAAAAATTAATTTAGGAAAGTTTCATAAATAATATTTTTCACATAAAAAATAAAGTGGAGCATCTTTTTATTATTATAATATCTATATTTCCTATTTTATATTAATGAGAAGTTTCTAATTTTTATATAAAAACCTTGACATTTCATTTAGCAAAAAAATATCGTTATAAAAATTATGAAAATAATATAATTAGATTCGTGATAAAAAATGTTTTCATTAGAGTATAGAGTTCATATGATTTGCACATATTAAAGATGGTGCACTTCTTAATATGTTATATGTCCCACATTGAAAAACAATGTTAGTGTACTGTGGTGATTATAATACTTATAAATTATAGAATTGTCCCACATCGAAAGATTAACATAAGGTGAGTCATTCTATGATTATAAATAGGAGTCATCATTGGAACGTATATACCAACCAAAAACCTTTTGAGTCTCTTAAGTATTGTTTTGGAGAGATCTTAAGGGTTTATATCATTATCTTCACAGTATGATATATATATTTTATATTATGTATTATATTCAAGTGATGTTTATAATCTTTATATGAAAACTTATACATCTCATTTCCGAAAAAAGTATTATAAAAAAAATTATGAAAATTATACTCGTATTATAATAGATTTTTGGTAAAAGAAATGCTAGCATTAGAATATAGTATCATATTATTTGCATATATTTTTAATTATGGTAAATAATTAAAAACAAACGTACAAATATTAATAAATAGTACTCTCTTCATTTAAGACAAAATACAACATTTTCATTTACACACTTGTTAAGACACAAATTACAACATAAATATCTTTAAGTTTACATTATAAAAAATTTAAAAATTTGATATTCCCATTGTACTTTATAGGTGAATCAAATAAGATTCCATATGACCATATTTTGTCTTACATATTGCAAGGATTCGTAAAGATTCTATTCGTTCATGAATAGTGTAAAAAAGGAATGTTGTATTTGTTCTTGAATAGAGGGAGTATAGTATTTGCTCATTATTATTAACCCGGATTAGATGTCGAATTATGTGCGAAAAAGATGGTGTATTTCTAAGTATGTTATTTGTCCACATTGAAAAATATGTTGGTGTGGTGAATATATTACGTATAAATAATAGAATTGTCTCACATCGAAAGTTTAGCATAAGGTGAGTGATCATATGATTATAAATAGAAGGCATCCTTAGAACCTAAATACCAACCCATAACCTTATGAGTCTCTTAAGCATTGTCTTGGAGAGCTCTTAAGAGTTTATATCATTATCTCCACGGTATGATATATATTTTATATTATGTCCAAGTGATATTTTTAATTTTTATATAAAAACTTATACATCTCATTTAGCAAAAAAGCAACATAATTTTTTTTTTTTGAAAAATTATATAATTTGATTCGTGGTAAATAAATGCTAGCATTAGAATATAGTGTCATAATATTTGCACATATTTTAATTATGATAAGAAGTTAAAAAAAAATGTACTATATGAATATTAATAAATAGTATAGTATTTGCTTATTATTATTAAACTGGGTTATATGTCGAATTACGTGCGAAAAAGATGGTGTATTTCTAAGTATATTGTTTGTTCCACATTGAAAAATAATATAGGTATGGTAAATATACTATATATAAATAGTTGAATTGTCCCATATTAGAAGATTATCATGAGGTGACGTATCACATGAGTATAATTAGAAGTTATATTTGAAACTCAGGGGTATCAACCCAAAATATTTTGAATCGCTTAAATATTATCTTAGAGAGTTCTTATAAGAGTTTATATTAACGGCAAACCTTAGTTACAACAATACCATACAAATATTAATCGCGTAGATATTTATAAAAGCGATTATATATTACTATATTAGTGACATTATAATGTTTATTTTAAGACAATCGATAGTATAATAACTTTATTTAAGACAAAATCATAATTAAAAAATAAAATAGGTGCTAAATATACATAAATTGGTTATTAATGTGTCATATATAATGATAATCTCTGCACTAAAATAGAAAATTTATGAATAATAATATAATCGAGTGTTGCATAAAAGGATCTTGAATCCACAAACAAATCAATAATGAGTTTTTTTACTTTGATAAATAGTAGAATTAAATCTTTTTAACTTTCAAATATAGGTAATTATTATGCCTTATTACATTTGAGTAACTAAAATACATCATAATTTTTAACCATTAATCAAAATCGCACCAGAAAAAAGAAAATATTTTGCATTTGTTTATACATTTTATTGCTCCCTCAATTACATTTTAAAAGTTGTGTTAGGAAAAAAAATGTAATTTAAATCATATCATTTGTACATATTTTAATTATGACAAAAAAATGGAAAAAAACGTACGAATATAAATAGATAGTATAGTATTTTCTCATTATTAAATCGGGTTGGATATCGAAATAGGTGCAAAAAAGATGGTGTACTTTTTCGTGTGTTATTTGTCCCACAATGAAAAATAATGTACGTGTGGTAAATATACTACATATAAATAGTTGAATTGTTCCACGTCAGAAAATTATCATAAGGTGAGGTGATCCTAAAAATTAATTTAGGAAAGTATCATAAATATTTTTTGATGTGACAAATAAAGTGGAGAATCTTTTAATTATTATAAGGGTAATTTGATAACTTATACCTTCAATAAGTCATTTTTTCAAATATTATACCTAAGATAACTTTCTGTCAAACCTTATACCAAAAATCCTATTTTTTTCCAAACTCAATACCAAATCTCACGAATTGACCAATTTACCCTTACTAATTACTCATAACCACCCTTTGGCCACCCCATTAACCCATCCCTACCATATTAACCTATTAACCCCCGACATCCACCACATCACCTTATCACCTCATCCCCCATACGATACCACCACTGGTGTAAGGTTGTCCCGGCGAGTGCAATCCCGTCTTTGCAAGGTTGTGAGGTATGGGTGTTTAACGAGGGGTTCGCTTAGGACGACCCGCCGGCGGGAGGGTACTTGGCAGCAGTGGTGATGATTTCAGGGGGAGGAGGTGGGTCGTTGCGGTGGTGGTTAGGTGTTTGTGGTGGAAGTGAGAGTTTAAGGATTAATGTTGTGGGGAAATGGTAGTGATGGGTAAGTTAGTAAGGCTAAAATCGTCTTTTTATGTCTTTATTTGAGATTTGGTATTGAGTTTGGAAAAAAATAGGATTTTTGGTATAAGTTTTGACAGAAAGTTATCCGAGGTATAATATTTGAAAAATTGACTTATTTAAGGTATAAGTTATCAAATTAACCTTATTATAATTTTAATTATATATACTATATTCAAATGATGTTTCTAATTTTTATATAAAAATTTTTACATTTCATTTGGCAAAAAAATATCGTTAAGAAAGTTATGAAAATAACATAATTTGATTTGTGGTAAAAATGTTATCATTAGCGTATAGATTTCATATAATTTGTACATATATAAAATTGTGTACTTCTTAGTATGCTACATGTCCCACATTGAAAAATACTGTAGGATTATATTATAAAATAATAGAATTGTTTCACATCAAAAGATTAACATAAGATGTGGTTGTCTTATGATTATAAATATGAGGAATCCTTGGAACTTAGGTAACAACCCAACAGTTATTACTATTTACTTATGTACAGTTTTATTTATTTCCGTCTGTTTAATCTCTCGATCATTTGTTCGTATTATATAGTACTCTGATCCCTTGTTTGGTATTTTATTCTTAGTTGTTAATTTGGTTTAATTGTCTCTTTTATTTCGTGTTTTATTTTAATTCTACCCTTGTGCTAATTGTTTAATTGGTGACGCGAATTATTAACTTTATAATAGTCTAGTTTGTTAACGATTTCAATTGTTATATTTATCAAACACGATAACAATTTCATATTTTATTTTCTAATGAGACTTTCGACCACAATCAATTGTCGTTTTGGATATCCAATTCTTCGTCATCGCTGCATTGTCGTTTTTAATAGTCTAGTTTGTTAACACGGCGTTAGCCTTGATTTTTCTCATACAATGCAGTAATTTATTCAAATGTTTCACTGAGCTATCTTATATTGTTGCATATTAATGTTCTAAATCGACGATCCAACAGCAGACAACACAAATACACACTTGCTCCCACCTCTCTTTCGAGAAATCAAGGGTAGTAGGGTACGATGGAGTAAAGAACAATACACATTTCTTCAACCCATCGTATTTGTTTTAACTTTTACCACCCTGCACACAGTGAACAACACTATACTACTGATGCAGCAATTGATCTCAGGACTCGGTTTCACGACATTACCAGATGGCTTACTCGGATATAGACTGCTCGGAAAAAGGTATGCTATATCATAGAAAAATTTAAATAAGAACAGTTCATCCGTCTAGAATCAGGCTATATACAGAGAAGATGATATCCTACTTCTGGATAGAGTTGGTGTCTTACCTACAATTATAACACCTAGGGGCTCCGCCAAACCGGAGAGTGATGCTAGCTTAAATGCTTGCCACTTGCTGCAGCACATCAACAAACGGATCTTATCACACTAGATACAGGAAATTCAGAAACTCGACATTGTTGCACATTTTTGATCTTTGACCATCTTTTAGATCATTGTCATCAGTTTGAGGCTCGAGGACATTTCCACAAACTCTTATTTCTCCATAATTGACCATTAACAGCATTAAAAAATGGCAGTCACTAATTTTTTTGCTACCCAATAATTCATAATTGACCATTAACAACATTTCCACAAACTGTTATTTCCATTGAACTCGGCCTTGCTTCCGCCAACTAACTACTTTGTACCAGGAGACGATGCAATGCAAGAGCCCAATTTTTATGTCATATACAAAGAATATAACAAAGACAGTCTTGAGAAACTAAGGAAGAGGGAAGCCTGATCAAGCTTGGACAAAAAAAAAATTAAGAATATGAATTGATGTACGATGCAAGCAGTAATGTTCATCACGCGATTACACACGAACAAGCTTTTTACCGCGAAACAGATTACAACAACTGAAATGAACCAGAATGTTGAAAAATAAAAAAACAGTAGCAGCAACATCTTCAGTAACAGTTTAGATTTATTCAGAATGTTAATTCACAGGAAGAACGCCATCAAAACTCGTACCAAAACACTTCTGTAAGGATGGTGCAGTGCTGTATCAACTGCGAATTTTGAATGACACGATCCTTTCCGATCTAAAAGGAGATGAGACTCTCAACATACTTATTTGCCAGTCTCTGAATCTCATCATCACAATCAATCCCGCTTTTCAAATAATCAGTATCCTTCTCATTAGGATCGATTAATTTGAGTTGTCCTGAATGCTGCACCAAATACTTGCCATTTTCAGTGAAATCAATAACAGGCGCGAGTCTGCAATCAATAGAGAACACTTTCATCCAAGTTTTTGTACCGCCTCGTTGCTTCAACAGCCAAACATCAGAAACAAGATTCCTGCCTTTACTACAGCACAATGACAAACACCCTTTCATTTTAAAGATTTGATCCACCTTACTGTAGTTACATAGCCACGGAACTTTTTGAACCTTATTCATTCGTTCACGGACTAAGTTAAAACCGATTATACCAACCAAGACCCTGGTGTCTTGATTTCCGAAAGGCCAGTACAAGGTATCATTGATACACACAGCACGGTTATCAGCCAATGAACGCGAGTAGTAAGTCCCGTCTAAATCCTTTATCCTTCCCCATGTCCCAGTTTTCAGCGAGAACACGTACCAGTAACCATAATCATCATGTCGCTCGCTCAAATACATAACAACAATTTTATAATCATCGGTAGATGAAACATAACCGAACCCAAAAAATTCAAAAGGCGAAAAATAATTAACATCGTCAGTGACGTTGTTAAAGCGTTGGAATGTCCTATAATGTCTGGTAGCAGGATTCCAAAGAGTAAACGAATCTAATTCCTCGAGATACCAACACAAGATCCCGTTCCAAGAACCGACTAAGTGACAAAGATAAGATTGTTCAGTAAGAAACTTGATGTCTGGTTGTACCAAATTAGTAACTGTTTTCTTGGATTCATTATAAGATAGTAAGAATATCTTGCGTTCATCATCGACATGAAACAGAAGAAATTTAGGGGACGAAGACGAGAATTGTAAATGGGATTTACGAAAGTTGGTAGTGGTTATTGCAGAACACCAGGTTTTGCATACGGTTTTGAAGCGAAGCAGGGATTTTACAGGAAGTCTTGGCAAAATGTCCATAATAATTAGATCGCGAGGCAAGATTTCGAGTTTGTTGTTCGTATTCCTACTAGATAATTTAGCTTTCTTCATATTGGATATTATCGAAATTGACGATCGAAATTAGTTATGAAAATTCTTGGGTTTATGGATAGTTGGATATAAATAAAACCTCAAAAGAAACAAGACTGAAAATGATGAAGACGGAACAGACGACAAATAATGAGACGTATAATAATAGAAAGAAGTGGCGCAATAAAAGAAGAGTAATGCTAAATCCCGCCTATATTAGAGCAAGTTTTCGTCCATGTGGCAACGATTTAACCGCTACTCCCTCACCATTCGAGGTAGATCTGTACTCGGGCCGGGCCGGGCTCTCCAAGTTAGACCCGGGCTAAGCCAGGGGAAATAGATGGGCTTGGTCGGGCCGGGCTGGGATATGCTTGCCTCGGGCCAGGACGCGAGGCGGGCCAATGGCGGGTCGGGCTAGCGAGCCTTACCATTTTATTTTGTTATTTTTGGTAAAATGGTGGGCCAAGCCCGGGCCGGGCCGGAATTTCAGGACCCGGGTTAACGGCGGCTAAGGCCGGGTCAGGCAAGTTGCATAAAATAAGGGTCAAGGCGGGCTGGGTCAACCCGTGCTGATGACCAGCTCTAATTCGAGGTAGTCTTGTGTAAGGCATTCGAGGTAGACTTGTACTCGGGCCAGGCCGGGTTGGCTAGGGGCGGGGCGGGCTCTCCAAGTTAGACTGTTAGACCTGGACCAGGCCAGGGGGGGAAGAGGTGGGCTTGGTCGGGCCGGGCTAGCATATGCTTGACCCGGGCCAAGACCCGAGGCGGGCCTTATCATTTCATTTTATTATTTTTTAGTTTTGGTAAAATGGTGGGCCAAGCCCGGGCCGGGCCGGAATTTCAAGACCCGGTTAGCGGCGGGCTAAGGCCGGGTCAGGCAAGTTGTATAAAATAACGGGTCAAGGCGGGCCGGGTCAGTCCGTGCTGATGACCAGCTCTAATTCGAGGTAATCTTGTCACTTGTGTGAAGCATTTTTATACTAATATAGTTGTAAAATGAATCAATTTTCACTGGCCTTTAACGTTGGTTTGATTTGTTGGAGGTCTGTGAGTCTCTGTTGACTGTTGCTCTCTACATACTCCCTCCATTCAACTCTACTTTGCAACATTGTTTTTTGCGCGGGTATTAAGAAACGGATTAAAAAAACTATTAAAAGTACATAGGGAAAGGGAATGGTGGGGTTAAAGATATTAAAAAAATATAAAGGTGAGTTTTATGGTGGATTTGTGTGGGGTATGAATGACATTTTTTGTAAATATAGATTTTCAATAAAGATAAAAAGGTCTTTTACATGTGCAAATAAGGAAACCTGTAAAGTGGAGTTGAATGGACGGAAATAGAATACTTGTAAAGTGGAGTTGAATGGAGGGAGTATTAGTGATAGTGTTAGTGATATTACTCATTTCTCTGCGCTCCACTCACAACTTCATTAAAAAAGGTTTTGTTTTGGGTCGTGCTCTTTCACATACGAACTTTACTCTTTCACATACGTTTTTTACGATTTTATCCTTGTCATTTTTTCTCATCTCACCCACTCAAAAGTCAAAACAAATTACCCACCCTCCCTATTGTAACGTCATCTTCAATGTCTTCAATGGAGTAATGTCTCCTATGTATGGTCTATAATTAACATGTACCAACTACCAAACAATTAGTGTGACACATACGAGAACTGTGGTGTATAAGCAACCTGCAATATCATAGATTCGTCTCAATGTCAGTGCATGAAATGGTATGTGCGAAAATCACCAACAGATTGGAATGCTAGGTATTTGGCGGAATCCGGCGAATGGTGTGTTCGTAGCCAGTAGCGACACATTAAATCCCTAGTAACAATATAATTACTTCGTATCTTATAAACCCTAATTTTAATAATTATAAACAATTCACAAAAAAATCTTAAAGTTGAAAAAAAACAAACACCACATCATAGCAACGATTGATAAACAAGTAAATTACTTCATTGATTAGTGAATTAGGAACCATTGTTTAAACCTTTGAGCAATTAAATTAGATTTCGAAAGATAGAAGTAATGGTTAATTTGATTAGGTTGGAGGTACA
This sequence comes from Silene latifolia, assembly GCF_048544455.1. Classification (NCBI taxonomy): domain Eukaryota; kingdom Viridiplantae; phylum Streptophyta; class Magnoliopsida; order Caryophyllales; family Caryophyllaceae; genus Silene; species Silene latifolia. The sequence continues at coordinate 341,054,313 of NC_133537.1, read as the reverse complement.
AGGGTATGAGAAGGAAAGCTAATGACAAAGTGTATGTGAAAGAGTAAAATCCGTATGTGAAAAAGCAACTCCGTTTGTTTTTGGGGGATTTGACCGTTTTGTAGTTGAGTGTAGGACCGACCAAATCTTGTAGGACCGGTTTTGTGGTACGAGTGAAGTTGTACATGGCCAATGAAAATTTATCATATCTATATAAAATCAATAACATTTTAAGGATTCTCCTAAAGTCATGTAATTACATACATATTTTTATTTGGGTGCTGATTTTCGCAGTACACGTTTTACTCATTACAGTACATTATTGACAATTATATCCCTCTCATTTTCCTCACACTTTCTCTCTAAACTATTCTCTCTACTTTCACCAACTCATTCTCCTCTAATTTCATGTACTACATTGATAAATTATTTTTTTGGTCTAAACCATCCGATAATCCAAACCACATTGGGCCGACTAATCCGGATTTCGGGGCGTGTCCAAGGATTACGGTATTTAAACCCCTCCCAATCGCAGTTGTGGGGAATCGATCCACAGACCTCCTTACCAAGCGCAGCCTCATGCTACCACTGTGCCAACTAACGATTGGTTACACATGTACATGTAATTAGGTCCTGCGTCGTCGACGAATTATGTACTTCGTTGATAAATTATTTTCACACACATTTAATGCATTGCTAAATTATTTTTAGAAATATTGCATCTAATAAATTTGCCGAATAAATATACTAGGTAGTACATGGATTAAAAAAAAAATCTATATGAAATTATGAACAAAGAGGCGTACTAGTGTACTACCCATCTTCCAAATTGATACCAACAGCAGATACTACGATACATGTTCCTATTACCAACACCAATACACCATCACCATTACCGCCAACACCATCACCATCAGCGCCGGTCACCGATGCAAACACAACAGCATTCCACTAGCCCTACCTCCCACGCATAACCCAAACCTCACGCACAACCCCGTCTTCTTCATCACACACCTTTCCGTCGAGGGGCCACCGGCGATCACCTGTCCCCACACCCTCCCCGAGAACCGATTCCTCTATCCCGCTCCTCTCACCAGCGACGCCCACCACTCTTGTCGGCGACGCGGCAGGCCGCCACCAACAACCATCATCCCTCCATTATAAATTAAAATAAACCCTAAGTAATTTTAACATAAAAACCAAATCAATTAGGAAAAAAAAAGCATTGAAAGAGTGAGAACGATTATTTTCAGTATAATAAAACAATCAACGAATTAAATACTTGTTCAACACTTGAATTATCATCCAATCGAAAAGAGTTGGTTTATTTTGTGAAAAGGTGGTAGTGAACAATTGAGAGAATTAGGTTTCACATTTTTTTTGGGTAGGGGTAGGCAAATGGAAAATAGGAGACAAAAAGTACTGAAACGAGTAAAAAATGTACTGCGAAATTTTTACTTTTTTTAAAGAAATGTGAGACCCATCGGAAAAAATTGCAATTAGTTGCTGAAAAACCTCCATATTTAAGTTTTAGATGTAATCGTTTACGTTTATATTTTCTACACGTAAATATTAGTGAATAATAACGAATAATAAATAATTTAAAACTAAATAATTCAACCCAAAAAATTTTACTAATAAATTAAAATATATTGCACCAACTGTTAAAAACTCAATCCAAATTTTTACTACAATAATAAATTATAATAACAATCAAAATAAAGTACGAAAAAATACATCAACTAATACAATCAATATTGTTACAAAAATACTAAATACTAAAAATTTAAGTTTAAATTAACCGTAAATGGAGTAAGAAATTAAAGAAAAACATACTAGAATTTCCTTTTTAAAAAATAAAAAATAAGCTATTATCTCATAAATATACTCAGTCATATATAATTTTTCTATATAATAAGCATATTGTTTTATATACATTGCATTTAATATACTTTATATCATCTTTTGACAGTGATTTTGGTTAATATTTTTAAATGTTAATTATTTACGATAATCTTCATAAAAATATAACCATGCAATTTTGCACGGGTTGAAAACTAGTACACAAATTAAATGACGGATATTATCCGTCTTAAAATTAATAAAATACATACCAAATCACATAATAAGTTGTCTAAAAAATGCGAAAAGTTATCTTTATTATCTTCATGTGGAATGAATGTAGTATTTCAAAAGGTCTCCCTTCAAACGCTCATTTTCGTCTGAAGGCTTCAGACGGATCATATGTGATCATTTACAGCCAAATGTAACCACTTTTTGGCAAAAAAAAGTTACCTCAGTAACAAAACACTAATTACAACATTTTATGTTAAATACTGACATTTTAGCATAAAAATGATCACATAAGGCTGAAACCTTCAGACTATTAGTCTGTCTGAAATAAGAAGTAGTGAAAGTATCTTGCGTACTAATTATATTTGTGTTGCTTAATACAGTGGTTATAAATATACCGTGCAATTTTACACGGGTTGTAAACTAGTTAATTATTTATAAAATAATAATTCTTCATTAATAGGAGTAACAATTAACAATCGATCCCCTAATACAAGTAAATAACTGTCTTAGAAACACTAACAATAATAACCGAGGAATGCACGACTATATAGAGCAATTTGTGTCCGTCTTCAATGAGAATTTGTGATATAACAAGGTCTTTGAAATTGTTAAATATAGTACTCCCTCCAATTCTGCCTATAGTTCCCTCTTTCCTTTTTGATGATAGTCACGTTTTGTACCCTCTTTCCTTATTTGGTAATCTTTGTGTGGTCCAAATTCATTTTCATGTGGGGTAGGGTGTTTTGTGTGGTCCATATTCATTTTCTTATTTTTGTGCCAAAAAGAAAGGGGAACTATAGGCAGAATTGGAGGGAGTATAATATACAACTACTCCGTAGCGTAAAGACTAAAGAGTAATATTCATGATCACTAAAACTTGGGAGAGACGGTCTCTCACTAAGTTATTGAGAGACCAATCTTTCGTACCATTTTAATTGTATTTCATGACCCTTTTGTTGTTGATCGTGACGCAGTAATTTCGTACCTATTTACATAATAAATGTACAAATTTTATTAATCATGATTTGTACCTATTTTATTATCTTTAGTACCACTTTTTCTTAAAATTGTACAATGGTCTCTCAATAAAGTTTATTGAGTGACCGTCTCTCAGGAGACCTACTCATTCATGATTACATGGGTGTTTTATCCTACACTATTTTGATTTGATGCTTCTGGCTTGTTTGTTGACATTATATGGTCCCAACAAATTGACATATGAAACTCCTAATATTAATCTTTTACTGTATATATTATATTATAGTATGTAGTCTGTCTTGCTTTTAACCGCCATATTTCAAACCGTAATAAGACCTCTCACAAGTGAGAAATACATAGGTGGTGGGACACCCCATGTGCTTTTCCACTCACACCCTAAGGGTGTGTTTGGATAGCAAAATTGGAGGGAAAGGGAGGGGAGGGAGAAGGAGGGAAGAGAAAGGGATGGAAGGGAAGGGGGCAGAATGGAGGAGGTCATTTTCCCTCCAAATCTTGCCTTTGTTGGAGAGGAAATAATTTGGCTTGGAGGGGGGAAGTGGAGGGATTCATTTTCCCTCCCCTCAAAATCCCTCCACCTCCATTTTGCTAACCAAACAAAGGATTTATCATTCCTTCCTTTCTCTCCCCTCTCTTTCCCTCCGAATCCTCCTATCCAAACAGACCCTAAATGGATTTTTTATGAGAGGAAATGGTATCCGTCTGACTATTTCAAACGGATATGGTGGTCTGAAATAAGAATTTGGGTATAGTATGAGGTAAAAGAGTAGGCTCTACGAGTACGACTTTAAAATGAACATTCAAAAGTATTGGTATAATCGAGTTTAATTGAGCATGGGGATGTGCCAGGTCATTTGTTTTAGCTGTTGGAGCAAGATGCCGAGATGCGAGGGGCGTGTCTTGGCCGCGTTCCGTTCCGTTGAACTGTGAAATTAAATTGTGAGGACACTAATATATAACCATATTTGGAGCACCAATTATTATATAAGACACACATCTTAACTTAATACAGTTCTCGTACCCCATTAGAATAAAAAAGGAGGTCGAGAAAGGATGGTTAAGGCAAGACGATTTCAAAAAGGACTTAGTTTATCTGAAGAATAAAACTGGAAGTTGGAGGTCCACCTGCCCTTGCACCTTACATGTGAGTTGCTAGTTGCTATTGTTGCTAATTTGCTATATATATACTCGTACATTGAACATCCCCCTATCTCCAATCTTTCTTTCACACTCACTCACTGCAAAACCATGAAATTCTCTAACATGATCAATTTCTCTCTTATTCTTCTTTTTTCTTTTTTTCTTTTGGCTTGCGAGCCGGTCCGTTTGCACTCACCTCCGCCTCCACAACCGCCTCTTTCACCGTCAGCCGGCGACTTCTCACCTCCGGCACCCGATTTACCCTCAACCTCATCATTCTCCGCGTCTCCGACACCTTCTCCTTCACCACCTGACAACAATAAAACAACAATCGTGAAAATAATCCTGGTTGTTGTCGGGGCGGTAGCCGGTTTGATGGGGGGTGGCGCCACTATCTAACTGACTTGTTGCAACCGAACAAACACTCATACACTTACAAAGACGAAAACAACGAAAACAGTTCGAAACACCATTAATTAGAAATCACAACACGATTAATTTGATTATTTAGAAATCACAACACGATTAATTAGAAATAACAGCAAATTATATTCTTAATTTTATTATTTTATTTTCTTGAGTCAAATGGATTAATTTGTTTTAAATGAATTCAATGGTGTTTGTAATGATCCATAATATAAGATGGCCTCACTTAAACCAGTTCACAAAAGCAAAGCCATTAACTGATTTTTTTAAAGATTTGGCCGAGGAAATGAAATACAAGTTTAAGTAAACTTAATAGAAACTTGTAGTAAATTTACTCCATTTAATTCAGTTTAAACAGTTTCACGCCAAAAGTAATACAAATTTAAGTAAACTTAATAGAACTCCATTTAATTCAGTTTAGACAATTTCTATTAACTGATTCTTTTAAAGATTTCCATTCTTTTATTTGTAAACTTAATTCAGTTTAGACAGTTTCACGCCAAAAGAATAAGACTTATAACTCTAAAAGTAAACTTAATAGAAACTTGTAGTAAACTTAATAGAAACTTGTAGTAAATTTACTCCATTTAATTATATTCAGTTAAGACAGTTTCTATTAACTGATTCTTATAAAGATTTCCATTCTTTTATTTGTAAACTTAATTCAGTTTAGATAGTTTCACGCCAAAAGAATAAGACTTACAACTCTAAAAGTAAACTTAATAGAAACTAAAGTTATCCGAACGAAATACTACCCGCGAATTCACTATGCTACAACAATAATAACCGTAGTTGATAATCATGACTAAATAAACATAACAATAGTTATGATAAAATCAATATAAATCGTGGCAAAATTTTAATAAATTGCAGTAAATTTATATATATTGTTGCAATATACATATATTAAATATATTGTGGCAATGGATTTTTTTTGTCTTACGGGGCTATATATTCCCGGCGCTCTAGGTCAGATTCGGCCTTGGTTACCAAACACTGACTGGAATAATGTGTTTAAAATAGCAACAAATAGGAGGGTCTGAATCATTCTAGATTTCTAGATTCCTCCGCCTACATATAATTACGATAAATTCAATTATAACCAATTAATCTAATTAATCTTCCGAGTTCCGACTCACGTTTGGTTAGGAAACATAAAATGCCAAAACAAAGATCTGCAGGTAATCATTTTCTTAGGTTAAGTAGTATTATTATACGAGGAGTGGACTGTACGGAGTATAATACTCCGTATAATATACGAGTATACGACTATCTCATTTATATTACACTCCAACATCATACACAAGTACACAACCTTCTCAGCTTTTTCTTCCTAAATTTCAAAACATTTTATACAATGTCAATCATAATCTCAGTTGTAAAGTAATGTTACTCTCTACAATGTCAGTTGTTGTCGAATCGCAAGAATATCCAACCTACCTTTCACCACCACCACCAACACCAACACTCCTTCCATCTTTTTATTTTTCACCTCCGCCACCAACACTACCACCAGCAATACTCCCTCTTTTTTACTATTTACCTCCACCTCCACCACCAACACTGCCTCCTCCCGCCTCTTTACCTCCACCTACCACGTTTCTTCCTCCACCTTCGCCTCCATGTTCCCCGTTGATGTTTGGCTCACCTTGTCTCCCACAAATTACAAACCAAATGTTGTGACTTGTGATCACACCATTTTTGTTAGGGGGGCAGAGAGCTGCTGCAGGTAATCATTTTCCTGGACTGGTGTTGTATAACAGAGTATGCTACTGTCTCCGTTTCCGTCTCCGTCTTTATAACCTAACCATTACTCTCAGAATCTCACATTTCAAACACAGAGCCCTTTTCTCTCTAGTTTTCCTCTGTATTTCCAAAAATTACACCATGTCTTTCCTCACTCTAGTCTTAGCACTCTCCATAATCTCACTTGCCGAATCCCAAGAATATACCTACCTTTCACCACCACCACCAACACCAACCCTCCTTCCTCCTTTCTATTTTTCACCTCCGCCACCAACAATACTTCCTCCTTATTACTATTTAGCTCCACCACCAACACCAACACTCCCTCCTTTTTACTATTTACCTCCACCTCCACCTCCACCACCAACACAAACATTCCCTCCTTTTTACTATTTACCTCCACCTCCACCACCAACACCAACACTACCTCCTCCCGCTTTTTTACCTCCACTCACCCCGTTTCTTCCTCCACCTCCACCTCCATGTTCCTCTATCATGTTTGGCTCACTTTGCCTCTCTCTAGTTACCGATCAACCGGACCCGCCACATCCGCCAGACGACGATCTTATTTCTATTCATGTTAAACGTCGCTTAAAGGGTTGGGAGATAGTAAGCATTGCCGATGTTTTTGCGATCACACTGGGTGTAGCAATTTATGTGAGTTTTTCTTCCAAGTGTTGCACCCACGACACTTACAACATTTACAAAACTCGCTCCTCCTCCTCATCCTCCGACTCCGATGATCTTGACATTGAAAATGTCATCGGAGGCGTTATGCAAGCAATGGGCGCAATTACTACTAATTGAAGTTTTTTTTGAGAAAAGATCATTATCATTAATAAAAAGTCATACGACATCTACAACATATGCCAAGCTCAATCGGATACAAATCGATTACAACCATAGGAAATAAATTCTTGTTCAAAGAATCACTACTACAAAAATCATCAAAGGAACCAATGATAAGAAACTTGTTAGATTTTAGAACCGGTTTCTTAACAAAAGAAACCATTGATTTGCTAAAACCGGTTTCTTAAAAAAGATAACAAATGTGTTGAACTTAAAACCGGTTTCTTATCTTTTCCCATTTTTAACCATAAAGGTCGAAGGATGCCATTTCTTCTTTTAATCATTTTTAATTAAACTAAGGTCCCTACTTCCCTTACTAACACATCAAACCTTGCGATTGTTCCCCTTGGTCTTGCCCAGTTCGTCCACCGCGGGACCTTGCCATTCACCAAGCCGCACGCCGATCATTGTCGTCTCGTGTCGTGTGCTCCTCCATTCATCCGATTCCACCATAATACTCTTAATAGGTACTCATCTTTTTTCACTTGATTTCAATTTAATTAGTTAGGGTTTTATCGGTAATTTGATTTGTTCTTATTTAGTTGCATTACAATGTTAATATAACGTAAGTGTTGTTGTGATTGAAGCATTTGGCTTCAATTCATCAGTTTATGCAATCTTATTTTTAGTTTCATCGATCGGTATCATAATTCATAAGTTACACCTAGATTTTAGTGAATTTACAAAATGCTCTTCTTCATCTTGCTAACATTACGGAGGAATCTCTTTCATACTCATTCTAGCTGTTATGTTAAAATAGTTGTCGTATTTCTAGAATCATATCGATATGACGGAGGTCTTCTTTGATTTTCTTTTGATAATTGAGGCGGTTCCATACCCTGACTCGTACATGAACAAGGAATGTACTATCCTGTCATTTTTATATACTTGGTAAATTTTTTTAACCTTTTTATTTGGAGTGCGATCTAATGTTGTTGTCCATCTGTTAGTTATAAGTAATCATAGTAGCACTACAACTATGCGACACCTGATGTTCATTGCTCATTACTCATTAGTATGAGTATAACTTTAAGCATCTAACAAGCTAGGTAGAATACCGAGTATTTTTGGATAAATATTTAGTTTCCTGGGTTCACGGGAGAACCTTATTCAAGCTCAGATTCTATTTTTCACTTTTTTGTTTAAATGTTGGCGTGTAGATATGAATCAGAGAAAGAGTGAGTGTAAGAGCATATCCGTACTTTGTTCCGAGCTCTGATGATAAAGTCATTAGGACTGACCACCGAGCCGAGATCAATTTTCAGAATCCTAATTCGCATCCTTCGCAGGTTATTCATCTGGATTATATACGACACTTATATGCATGGGTTGCCTAAGGTATGAAAACGAACTATAAGTTTTTCTAATATTACTTTGAAAAGTATGATCTTAAACAATAGTATGTTAAGCTATCTGCACGGGTTTGCTTTATTTTGTTCACTAGGAAGTTACGCTAATTTTGGTTTGAATTAAGCTTTGAAACTAATGGATGCTAAATAGCTTTAGCAAGAATTGTTGGCAGTTCAACGAAATTGATTCAATGTTAGTGACCTTAACACCATTGTTAGAAAGTGGAATGAAGACAAAAAATCAAGCTCTACCTTTGCAAATTAATGTTCACTAGTAATGTCAGTGTTTTCATCTTTCGTTTCATACTAGTAATGTCAAGCATAATGACTCACCAAACTTTTTTCTTTTCTTTTTATTGTCAAATATCTAGTATAAATTATTCGTTGCATTTCTTTGCCTAATTTTCATCATGAATCACTCGAAAACAATATTTGTAATACACGGGCTAGGCACTCAAATAATGTCGATTGTTGTGTTTCTAGACTCTTTCGTGTCGAACAACTATAGCATTCACATTCTCCTTTTAGTTGCTGTATCACAGAAAGATGATTGCATTTCAAACATTTCGTTTTTTCGTCCGAGACAGAATGAGGCAAGAATGGGATTTGGCACTAATAAATGTTCTAAGCGTCGCTGCCTGCAACTCACTGGTTGTTTGGTCCCTTGCTCCTTGTTGCTCATTTGCAAATACCTCCAGATTCAATTTGCATAAGCTCCCAAACAATATCTTTGAAGCAAGCTATCGTCACAGGCGATTTGATGTTCGTTAAAGAATTCATTCATTTGTCTGCAAAGATGTACAACTCAGTATGGTGGGATTCATAGGAGGGGCTATTCAATCTGCCTTGGCGAATCTTTGTGCCAGAAATAAGCAAGTAAGGTTAGTTTGGGTACTTCGTTTTTTAATAGGCAGAAGGCTTTGAAAAATTCTTGTGATTCTAGTGCTATTTTGTATGGATCTTGAAATTTTAGATTGAATGAACATGCTTTCTGCGCAAATACCGCCTATAAACACGAATGCCCTTGGTTATGGAGCTTTCCTCGACCTTTACACAAACTAGTGATACTAGATGGTATACGGGATGGACAAAGTTTTTAGTAACAGTTTTGATGTGATCCGTGTGAACCTGTTTTTCACTGCCGCTTTCAGGTGTGTTTCAGCATCTTGTGGACTAGAAATTTATGTTATGGACTTGAAATTTATTCAATATCAGTAGTCTCATCTTCTGTTTTATACTTAAAGCTAATTCACAGGTAGCAAGAATTTTTCATGTTATACTAATTTTCGTTTGAATGAAAGGTTAAGCAAATTGCACGTGCAATAATGTTAACTAATTATGGTCTCATCTGTGAAGTTACTCTTTGAACATCAGGAGTACTAGAAACTCCTCCCAGTCACTAAACTTTAAGATGAAGTACAGTATCATTTCATTTAATTAAGTTTTTTCATTTTGAAAATTAGCTCTACATGTTTAATATCATGTTGTAATAGGTATCTACAAGAATTTTGTTTTTGCTGCTTGTTTTTTTTCCCCTTCGTGCAGGAGCGAGGCTAGCGTGAGGCTAGTGTGATGACTTCGAGTTTGGGTACAGATTAGCTGATTTCGACGACAAAGTTGACTTGATAGTTATTATTTTGCTAGATTTATTACTTTTATAATTGGGGATTAGTTTATACAAATCTAATTATAAATATTGTAAGATTGGTTGCTTTGGGAAGTTGATGGTGATTATGTAATCTAATAATTGTAACATTTTATTTAATAGTTATAATTTTTCATTAATATTTCGTACGTCTTGACTTTTTACAATTCTATTTTTTTTTTTGTTTTTAGATAAAATATAAGAGACTGGTTTTAGCCCAAAACTGGTTTCGAAGATAATATCAAAGAGACCGGTTTTAATCTAAAACTGGTTTCTAAGATAATATCAAAGAAACCGGTTTTCACCAATAACTGGTGTCCCACCCACTAATCAAAGAAACCAGTTTTTAGTGCCAACCGATTTCTTTGGTATAACCAAAGAATCCAGTTCAAATAACCGGTCTCTTAGGCTAAGACACCTTTGAGATATAGACCGGTTATAAACCGGTTTCTTATGCCATTTGTAACCGGTCTCTTATGCATTTTTTGTAGTAGTGAATGAAACACTGCAACAGAGTCTTTATCATCGATTTGACGCAAAAGGCTTTCATCCATAAAAGGGTCTCCGAATCTTCCTTAACGAGTATCCATTTCTTATGACGTGATTGATTGTAGCCATGAATTGGACAAAATATGTAAAACCATATAACGATCTATAACAACGTTGATCTTCTGTTGACTTATTAGAAAACTGCAAACGAACCAGAAAACGAAAGTTCTCAAACTGAGAGAAGGACACCACCGATAGACGGGGACAGAGCCCTCGGAAAGAGAGACGAAACAAAAACGAAAGCGGAAACTAAACAAAAACATAAAGAAAACAAAGCGGGACAGAGGAAAAAAAAACGGAAGCCCTCCCTACCAACCCACAACACCGCCAGATCCAAGCACCACCCTGCCACACCATCTCAACAAAATCGTCCGATAAGACCCGAACAACCCACATACACCACGCAGACCGAGAGGAACGGGCAGAGCCGTACGATCCAGAACCGGGTGTGGGTAAGAAAGGGGAGAAGGGTTAATCGGAAGAGAAGTGACGGGTCGCCGGAGAAAGGTCTTGAGAGACCCCATCCCGGCGACATGGTAGGGGGTTGATGGGTGGCGGTGGGAGGAAAGAGGAGAACGGCGGCAGCAAAGGAGGAGGATTTAGGGTTTTGTTTTTTAGAGAGAAGGGGGAGAGAAAACTAGAGAGAGAATACTACTACTAATTGAAGTTGGTTTTACCTTTTACAGTAGTGGATTACGGATTATAATAATATAATATTATGTTGTTTAGTATTTAATTAATCTCTAATTGTGTTTAGGGATAATTATAATAAGGGTTATTTCATAAGATTAATCCAACCTATGCCTCCCCTTCCCAAATTACCCCAACCTACATTTTATCTAATATTAATCTCATATTTGTACTCATTTTTCTTGTATTAGACCAGCTTAAATTTTACCTCTCATAACCAGTAAAGTTATAAATCAACCAGTTTCTTTCTTTATTTTAGAGGTTAATTCATCTTCTCCATCCATTAACCTTCTTCCCCTTTCTTTTCTTCTTTCTTCCTCATATGCATCATTTTAGGGAACAACCGAAGAACAACTCTTGGAAAACCCCATAATACACTCAAAATTAAGGGCTTAATATTGAGCTTTCAAAAATACAAAAACCCATACTTCAGATTGATGATATTATCTTACTTTATCAAATTTGAAACCCAAATGCCATATTATCAATTCATCATACTCTCCAAACATTGGGTAATTTTTCAACCCAGCATCACCTCTGCTGCCACCAGATAAGCACAGCTACTCCACCGTCACACACCAATTGACGATTCCCTTGCTCCCCTTCTCACAATTAGCAGCATCGTCGGCGCCGATTCCGACACAAGTCCCACGCCAGGAGCAACCTCGTTCGTTCATCTCGATAACCGGCAACCGTATGTCAACCTTGCTTCTCCTCTAACTTCGTTCTAGCAGCTGCGACCACTAGATATTCTGGGTTTGCCACATACTCAATTTGTGCTTCTATATCAAAACTTGTGCTTCAAATATTAACATTATGGGTTCTTTTGGTAGTGTTAGATTAATTCGTTATATTTGGAGATTTGGGAATTGATACATAAGATGATGATCGATTTGGTCTTAGGTTACTTGAAAAGGGGAATTTGTGTATTTGTGATTTGGTGGTGTTTAATTGAAATGGGACTAGTGTAGTTCCCGTGCTATAACACGATATTTTTAAGATGAAATTTATAAAGAGGAACTTTTAATAAAATTATTTACATAAATTAAAGCTACTTTTAATTTAATGTTATAATATACTCAATATAATAATAGTAAGTAGATAGAAAAGAAAGCTTACTATTAATAATAACACTATAATGTTAAATCGATAAGGGGAACTAATTTATGAAATTAAGTTAGATGTAAAATCTAGTTAAAAAACCTATTAGCCTTATTAAGAAAACTGGTAAAAATAATATACTACGCGTCTAAAAAGACAATTTACAAATTATTAAAACTAACATTTTCACTTTCTATTTCCTATAAGAAAATACTTGTGATACATTATTTAAAAAATACTCCATACTCCATATACTCCATATTACTAAAATAAAGATTTTATAATTCGAGAGTGCAATTGATATGTTGTAAAGTTGCATAATATATTAGGGGGGTAATTGATTGTGATTGCATATTTTCGGGATAATATTGTAAAGATTGCATAATTTGAGAGGTTGTTTCCATGTATAGGATTGCATTTATTCGAAAAGTCAAAGCATACATTTGTTTCCATTTATAGGTTTTCAATTGATTCAAATCATACGTTAGACTTGACGCAAAAGCAAATTTGATTTATTAAAAGTCGACGGCCCAACTTAGATTGACCCATCAAAGAATAGTGTAAGTTAGGCGGGAAAACTATTTGAAAATTTTATTCTCTTAGTAGTAGGGGAGATTTGGTATTAGTATAATGAAGAGGAACTGATTACAAGAATATAAATAGGGAAAAAAGATTGACTAAGAGTTGAGGGTAACCTGTTTAGGAGGTTGCCCTTCCAATGGAGTAATACGAGAAAGATGAGTGTAAAGATGGGATTAGTATGGGATAAAGTATAGGTTGGGGTAATTTGAGAAGAGGAGGCATAGGTTGGATTAATCCCATAAAATAACCCTTATAATTATTAGTATTAGGGTAGTTTGTTAATTTAATTAATCTCTAATTGTGTTGCAATTTGCTAATTGAAGTTGGTTTGTAGTTTCTGTTTCGATCCCAAAAGTTTGGTCTTTTTAATTAATTACTCATATTTTTGGGTGTTTTAGTCAATTGGTGTTATTTCTATTTTAGGATTCATGCTCAATTTGGTTCAGTTGTATAAGATCTTTTCTTGGTTTTGTGCCAAAATAAAAGACTAACAAATGACCAAGACGGAGGGAGTAAAAGTTGTGAGGCTTAGGAGGAAAAATTGGATTATGATTTTTTTTTTTTTGGGTCATGTTTTTTTAGCCAATAACACTGATTATTCACTTGTGTAGCGAGCTGTCTCGAGTTTTTTCTATGTAAATCAAATTGCTAGATAACGTCCTCTCATTGTTCTTTCGCTCTTACTTCTTCAACTCATTATTTGTCCACCTTTCTATTTCTGGGTATCTCACTCATTTGTTTATATTTCTATATTGATTCTGAGGCGACGAGGTATTCGAATAATTTCAGTAGAGTCGCTGAAACACCTAAGGAAAACGAACAGCCAGAAATAAGTGAAAAAACTGTCACCTTGGTTGGAAATGTGGATTATGACTTAAACGAGGAAATGGACCTAGTCTCAAGGAGAAGTAGATTAAATGCAAATTTAAGGAAAGACTATCTGCTTTTGGATGAAGACTGTCCCCCTGGTTTCCAAAAAAAATTAAATGCTAAAAAGTTCAACAAAAAATCCAAATCAGGTCTAAAAGAATTCCCCCATAATATTTCCCTCATCTCAAACAAAAAACCAAAAAAGAAAGCAGATGGGCAGAGTATAAGGGAAGAAATTGCAGATGGGGCAGGGATAAATCTGGATGATAGCATTGAATCGTGGTCTGAAGACGACTTTAAAAATGATAAAAGCAAGGAAGACAAAAGGTCTAAAGAACTAGGAAGGATTTTGGGTTTTGGGGTCGATAAAAGACTGGACATTAATGAACTCTTAAAATAATTGACCTGAGGAAATGAGGTGCGTGGCTTGGAATATTAGAGGCGTAGGGAGCAGAGGTAAGTTTACTGCAATAAAAAAGATTATTACAGAGAGACAGCTGCATCTTTGTGGACTCGTGGAAACCAAACACAAGTCTTCCCTGGAAAGGAGCATCAGAGGCTGGTGGAACAACTGTAATGTTCAATTCCTGGAAGTTAAATCTGTAGATAGAGGGGGGGTCTCCTCCTCATGTGGGATGCAAATTTTTTTAAGCAAGCAAGTGGTATTTGCGGAGATAGATGGATATTCGTATGTGGAAAATATGGTAATAATGATAAAGAAATTCCATGTTCAGTGGTACTTGTGTATGGACCATGTTGTATTGAAGGGAGAAGAAAGCTCATGAGGGAGCTGCTCAACATCAAAAATTGTTTTAACGGCCCTGTTCTAATTTTTGGTGACTTTAATGAAATTTTATTACCTGAAGAAAGGCTTGGTCAACAAAATAAAAGTATTGGTATGGATGAGTTTGAAGATTGGGTACAAGATATGGAGTTGTTAGCACTACCCCTTATCGAAAGAAAGTTCACTTGGGCGAATAGCAGGTCAGCAAGCCAGATTGATAGAGCGTTTGTAAACTATTCATGGCTGTCACACTTTCCTAATACAAAACTGTGGCCTCTTCCAAAGATAGTTTCTGATCATTACCCTTTGTTGGTCGAGTGTGACAAAATCAAGGGCGTGAAACGTCCATTCAGAAGTCTTGATGCGTGGTTACAGTGTCCAGGTTTCAAAGATTTGGTGATGTCGGAATGGAAGAACTTTGGAGACTTACCACTAAATGAAAAGCTGAAGGGGTTAGTGGGGCCTATTAGGAAGTGGAATCGCACGGTGTTTGGAGATATCAATGTCAAGACTGAGAAGTTGATACTAGAGTTGGATAAAGTGGACAAAGAATTGGAACTTCAACCTGATGATGAGTTACTCATAGCTAGAAGAAATGCCGTGTTCACTCTTCTTCAAACATGGTTAACAAGGAAGGAGCGATATTGGAAGCAATTGTCAAGAGTTCAGAACTTGAAATTGAAAGACAGGAATACGAGATATTTTCATATTATGGCCTCAATCCGGAAAAGAAGAAACTTCATTGGGGCTTTGCAGGTAGAAAATAGAACTTTCACGGATCAAAGGAGAATAAGGAAAGAAATTGTGAAGTATTTTAAAAGACTCTATAGAAAGGAAGCAACTGATGCAGAATCACTGGGTGACCTACCCTTTGCAACTATTTCACGTGAACAAAGTTTGATGATTGAAACTGTTCCTGATAATGAGGAGATTAAGGCTGCTGTGTGGGACTGTGACGGAGGTAAGGCGCCTGGTTATGATGGTTTTAATTTCAGGTTTGTCAAGAAGTATTGGGAAACTATCGGAGAGGAGTTTATGATGATTGTTAGGAAGTTTTTCGAGGATGGACATTTTCCAGAGGAGATCAATACCACTTGGGTAACACTCATACCAAAAGTGGATAATGCAATTGAGCTAACTGATTTCAGGTCAATTAGTATGGTTGGTTGTATTTACAAAGTGATCTCAAAGATACTGGCCGAGAGACTTCGAAGTCTACTGCCTTGTTTAATTGGTGAGACTCAGACTGCATTTTTGAAGAACAGACAAATATTGGATGGAGCCTTAATTGCGAATGAAGTAGTGCACTGGCTTAAGAAAAGTAAACAAACAGGTGTCTTGCTCAAATTGGATTTTCATAAAGCTTATGACTCCGTTAGGTGGGAATCTGTTATTTACATACTTAAAGTCATGGGCTTTGGTTCTAAATGGAGGAATTGGATCTATACATGCATGTCTACTGCCTCAATATCTATTCTTATAAATGGTACCCCCACCAGGCCCTTTAAAATGGAAAGGGGTCTTCGACAGGGCGATCCCATCTCACCTTTCCTTTTCTTGCTAGTGACGGAGGCCTTCAATCAAGTTATGCTGAAAGGCATTCACATGGGATTCATCCAAGGTCTGGAAGTGGGTAAGGACAAGGTCTTATTAAGCCACCTGCAATTTGCGGATGATACTCTTATTTTCTGTCCTGCCAAATCTCAAGTGCTGACAAATATAGGACGATTGCTTGACAACTTCCAACGTGCCTCTGGTTTGACTATAAACTTCAAGAAATCAGCTATTCTGGTAATGGGGAAGAGTCAGTACTGGGGTGAAACAAATGCTCGTAAGATGGGATGTCAATTACTACAATTACCTGTTAAATATTTGGGTATCCCTTTGGGATGTAACCCGAATAAAACTTCGGCTTGGGAATCTGTGGTTCACAGTATAAAAACAAGGCTTGCTTCCTGGAAGGTTGGATTAATTTCAAAAGCTGGTAGAGTGGTTCTCATTAAATCCGTTCTGAACTCAATGCCTCTCTATTATATGTCCATGTTTAGGATGCCTAAAGGAGTCTTGAAAAAGATCATCGGTCTTCAAAGGAGGTTTTACTGGGGCAGGAACAACGAGAGGGATGTTATCCCTTTGATTAACTGGAATATTATCCAAATGCCGAAGGTGATGGGTGGCTTAGGCGTGGGTGATTTACAGATAAAAAATGCCAGCATGCTCTTTAAATGGTGGTGGCGTTTTTCAATGGAACATGAAGCGCTTTGGAAAAGGATTATTTGCTCAATACATGAACTTAACCCTGACGGAGTGTGTAATAGTGAAGACAAAGTGGCCAAGTTTGGTTTATGGAAGTCAATATGCTCTATTCCAGACTGGGATATTCACATTGGAGAAGTCACCAAGCAAGGTATCAAGCTACAAATTGGAAAAGGAAATAAAATCAGATTTTGGGAGGATAATTGGATTGGAAATATAACTCTCAAAGAAGGCTTTCCCAGACTCTTTAGTGTATCAATTCAAAAAAATACGTGTGTGGCTGAAATGGGTGATTGGCAAGGCGACAATTGGGTGTGGCAACTTCAGTGGAGGAGAACGTTGTTTCAATGGGAGCTATCACTGGTCGACCAATTAAACTTGCTGATCGAGGATTTCAAACCCTTAAGAGACAAAGATGATTGCCACATTTGGTCGTTTGATAATACAGGATGCTACACGACTAAAACTTTTGTTGTTGCCTTCTATAAACTGAAGTACAATGGCCTAGATCGGAAGCATTGGTTCAGCAAAATTTGGAAAGGATTAGCACCACCAAGGTATGAAATACTTCTTTGGGCAATATTGTGGAAAAGGGTAAATACCAAGGATAGAATATTGAAGTGGAAGGCGATGACTTGGGAGGAGATGCAGTGTACTTTCTGTGGTGACGAGTTGGAGACTCCAAGCCACTTATTTTTGCATTGCAAATTTTCCTGACAGCTATGGACGGGTATTTGTGATGCGTGGGATACGACATGGATATGCCCCTTGGAGGTTGACGATGCATTTCTGGTATGGTATGACTCTCATTTTGTTGGTTTTGAAAGACGCCTTTGGGAAGCATTCTTCATTGCTATAATTACTCTTATTTGGGAATTGCGAAATGAGGCTATTTTCGAGAACAAGACACCTAACTGGCCGTGTATATTAGATAAGGTGTTTCTAAGAGTTGGGTTGTGGTGCAAATCATGGAAGGAAAATCTACCCTCCACCCTAGAAGATTGGTTAAATAATTTGAAAGAATGAGAGATCATGGAAAGAAAAAGGATAGCACAAAGAACGACCTTTCGTCTTGGTGTTTGAATACGTGTTGTTGTTCTCCGTCTTTGTAGTGTCTTGTTGTGTCTGTGTTTTCTGTGTGGGACTCTACTCGCTGTAGGTCTCTGGGTTTATCCCTACTTATTAATCAAAAAAAAAAATTCTATATTTAAATATTCTAAAAAATACGTTCCTAAACAAATGGGTGTTTTGGAAAAAATAAAAAATCTCTTATCAAACCGTCCTATTTAACGAGCCCAAATCAAGAAAAGTCCATTATGATTTATGAAACATAATTTTTCAGCTAAAATTATTCAGATTTGAGAATTACTTTTTGAGCTATTAACATTTAGGCCTGTCATATGTGTACACCTTATAATGTTAGTCCAACTTGAAAGTTGGGTCCAAATTAAATTACTTGGTGTTGGCAAATTATCATAGCACATTTATATCTTTGGCCCATATTAGGCCTGGTCAAACGTGTGGGTGAGGCGGCGGGATCGGGTTGACCCAAGAGTAGATCGAACATGACTAAAGGACCCGAACCGGCCCAGTAAGGCGCCAACACGGGCCAAGCACTCAGGCAGGGAATAGTAGAGGTGGACTTGAAATCGACCCCAAGGCGGGTCAGGGGGTGGGTCCAAGTCGAGAGCGGGTTGGGTGGAATTTACTCGACCTAGGCTCACATTGTCCCTTCCAAAACACGTACATTATAATTCATGAGATTTGCAAAATTAATTTAAATTGTTTATTTATCTAAATTCCATGAAAAAGAATTCAATAGTAATTCTAATTCCTCCATTATAAATCACTATGCAGTATGCATAACCTAATTGTCATATAAGCACTCCGTATTGTAATTTGTAAAGTAGTCTATGAAATACTACATTTGGTTCACAAAAATTAACCTTCTCGCTATAATAATTGTCTGGACTACTCCGTATTACTTATAACAACGCATTAATAGGTAACCGTTATACAAAAATAATTATTCAAAAACTTGATTAGCTCCTCAATATCATTTATCCATATTAATTAGGGTGTTATATAGGACTCGGTACACCAACTAGTATAAAAAAAATATGGAGAAATAAGCCAATAATCCCTCTTTCTCAAGTCTCAACCCATTTCAAAATGCTAAAAGTGTTGTGCGATATTGCCTATTGGTAGCAACAAGCAATGAACGTCAGCGGCGGTCAGGCGAAACATGAAATTTCACGTGGTTTAAAAAACTTTTAATCCATATTTATAAATAAGTTTTTTTTCCTGTGACAGGTATATTCGTGACAAACTTGCTAGTTAGTATTATTATGTGCATGGGTAGATAAGACAAAAATAATAATGTCTAGAAAATCATAAATAACTTGTTTTTATCCAACCGAATAAATCTTTTTAACTATCACATGTATCTAATGTATATTACCCTCACAAATGAGAATTTATGATTTTATATATTAATAATACTCTCCTTTTTACAACTAGGAATCTAGGATAACTCGATCTCCAAATTTTCTAGTCTAGCAAACATCCACTTAGAATCTGGCCTCATTTTTGGATATACAGTATTTCTAGAATAGCAAATCCAGAAAAATTAATTTCTGGGGTCCTGATTAATATTTAAAATTTATATACACATAAAAAAGTTCTAAATTTATTTTTTTTAGCCTGAAAATTAGACAAAATACGCAAAAAAAATTCTGTTTTCGGTGTCCGCACATCCCGAAATGTTGTTAATAGATCCGCAGTTGATTTCTAGATTGAGATATTTAAAAAGTCTAATGATACATTGATACATGCATATTTAAGAAATCGGACATACTCAGTCCATGATTTAAAATATTTTTCATAAACAAAATTATAGAATAAATAAAAATGTGATCATTTTACGATAAAATATAAATATTTTCGGATAAAATTTTACCGTTAATGACCACCTTAATTAAACATTTTATTATTAAATGGGTCACTTTCTTTTAAAAAATGTGAACGTTTTATCATCTTATGTTGAAACCGTTTCAAGAGAAACCTACTTTTTCCAGAAAAATACAGTCAAATATGATTTGTTTACCTAATAATTGTTGAAAAGAGAAGATCAAATAGCTTTTTAAGGAATCAAGAAATTGCAGGAAATACTGATTCATTTTGTAAGACCTGAAATTTGATTTCCTCTTATAGTTGTGTACCCTGCCCTCCTGCAACAAGGCAGTGGTGAGTTGGAGACTGGAGAGAGTCGGAGGGTACCTTTCGTAGTTTCATTTCTTTTGTAAGTACTCCGTATAGTATAATCGACAACTTTTGGTTCAGATAAAAAAATATCTTTTTTTTAATAGAATGTAATTATTTAATGGTAAAATATTATAAGTTTATAATTAAAATTGTCACTTTTAACCTTAAAATGATAGTAATATTTTATCAGAAAATAGTAACATTTTATCGTAAAATGACTACATTTAGTTCGTCTTATTTCTGACGGAAAATAACTCGTCTAAAATAAGAATTTGGGAATATACATATGGCCCATGGATAATGGAGGGAATCTTGACCTATGTTAACGTCTCGGTTTGTTGTAATACTCCATACCTTCATACAACACTACCGTCTCATCATTTTATTATGGTTTCAACTTTCAAGTTCAACTGTTGCACCGGAACACTTACAACTTACTCCCTACTAATTTATGAAATTGCAATATTTTATTAAAATATTCCTCATATATATTCCACCATTGTTGCAATCTCTAAGGGAGTATATAATAATCGCCCATCCTCCTCCGATGACAATGACTTAGAAAGTGTCTTGAGGGTGCTACAGACGAGCACAAATATTATCCTACAACTGGTTGTATAAGAGCTATGTACAACCGCGTCAAAGTTATTGAGCTCTCACACAAAGTTGTTGAGTTATTTTACAAGTTATTGAGTTATTTTACGAAGTTATTGAGCTTAATAATTATTCTGTTAAGCTCAACAACTTTGTATCATAACTCGATAATTTTGTTAATAGAGCTTGACAACTTTGTAACAAAGCTCCACAACACTCAATAAGTTGTATATACAACCGGTTGTATAATACATTAACTGTACAGATGAGGGTACAGTTGCTAATTGAAGCTTTGTTTTTTTTTACTTTTTACCGTAATGGTAAATATAAAATCAAATGGTAACATGCTCATCCTCCTCCAACAATTTTTTTTTTTAAAAAAAACTACTTTAATCAAAACAAATACTTGAAAAGGCATGCCAAACACAACCTTATGTGTGTTCATGAGCAAGATTTCTTATATCTTGTATTAATTTTAGAATATTACTAGTTAATTAGAACAATAAATGGTAAGTTGGTAACATGATGTCTATTAAATTAAATTATTTTATGTCAGTTTCATATGACTTCGTGAACAAAATGTATTTAAGTATGGTACTATTACGAGAAACCATTACAATAAGAACAAAACCATTCCCATTTCTAAATTTCAATTAACTTACCGCAATTCTCATTGATAAAATTCGTCAAGAGACATATACAAAAACAGTTATTGTAAGGATGCTGACTGATGATGGTGACGCATATTCGTACGTTATTTCTTATCGCGAAGGTGACATTAAGAGAGTCAGGTTACGCAAACTGGAACATAATCGGATTGAAATATTAGTGTATCACAAGACAAGATCGGGTTTAGCTCACTTATGTCTTGGACCTGTTACTAAAAGATACATCTTTTCTCTACCTCGCGATGCTGCTATTCAGAACCACGGTGCTGTCTGGTCATCCAAAAACAATGAAACTTCTGTCAAAATCACGATTAAAAAAAAATCGCGTTAATTACTTTCATCTACTTCCCGAGTCTTAATCAAAAGTCTTCTCTGTTTGGAATTCTACTCACAGAATAATCAAAAGAAGATAATTATTGATTGGACAAGAAAGAGTACCTAATACTTAATTACTTACTAGCTCTTATTTTATATGAAGCGCGACTTAATATTTATTTATTTATTTAAAAATGGATTGTTTGTTTTAGAAATATATTTTTAAGTAATAATATTTATTTATGATTATAAATAGTATTCTCTCCTATTCAACTTAATACTCCTCCATTATTATATAATACCCCTCACATATATAAGAGAAAAGACAACATTAGGCTAAATATGAAGGAGTATGATTGAGAACTCATTTTAAAAATAACCATGATTATTATTTTGAATGAATATTGTCCTCTTTTTGTCCTCTTGTTTATTTTATTGCTTCGCTTTAAATATTATCAACCCTTTCTAATTCCGTTTTCATACAAAATGGTAATTATCTTCCTTCGTTCGCCCCTCGGCCCTCTCCCTTTTCTCCCAACTCTCTCGATTCAAACAAGACGTAAGATATAAATAATCAATAATCATTGTATCGTATGTTTTTTTTTTTTTTTGAAATAACCCCAAAAGCGGGATTATGCTATTTCATTAAGATCGAGACTAACCAAATCCATAACATGTCGAGGTAAAGAACCGACCCAGGCACGCCTATCATTGTATCGTATGTTTGTATGTGTTAAATCATGCAAACAAGTCTCTGACACACCTAAATGAAAGAGAGAGAGAGAGAGTCCGCTTCATAAGTTCAAGGATCTCCCACTTTAAAACCAATTGGTTATAGAAGGAGTAACCTAAACTTATAAAGTAGTAAACACTTTCCTCTTCTATCAACGTGGACACTCACACAGTCACACGTGGGTTAATATTGGATTTCTTCACATTATGGTAAGTCGAGATTATACAAGTTTAGTTTTATGATGGTACACCGAATTAAAGAAACAGTAATAATGTAAGTTACATATTATTTTGTTGAAGACCATCTTTACTTGAGATTTCTCACAATATCCTTTTATTTCAACTTCTACTTTATAATTGGATTTGAAAACCGTCTTAAACAAAAACTGCTATAAAACTTGTTTATTCTTAGCTTTTGGGCTTGTTAAATGAACTGAAAACACAATGACATGACACCTTTTACTGAGCCCAACCAAATATATTATTATGGGCCTGTAAAAAGCTTTTTCAGTAGATCTGTGGCTTTGCGAGTCGATCTGCTTCTTACGGAATGTTTGTTACTTGCTCCGTTCGGGTTAATAATTTACAATTAATTTATACACACGATTATACAAAATCTCATTGAAGACGGCGATATCCGTCACAAGCTTGTGAGGAATAACGTTTTCTCTCACAAAATACCCATGAGAGATGAGTGGGGAAGCACATGGGGGGTGCCCACCTTGTCCCCTCTCCTTTTTTGTGAGAGGTCTTCAGCTTGTGACGGGCTAAGCAAGACGTACGCTTTGGCACGATTATTATGGTAAGAAGAGAGTAATAAATTTATAATTATTATAAAAATTAAAAGCAACTTGGAATGAGAAGGAAATGTAATGATCCTATCTCACATGGGTTGATTTATTTATTAGAAAAAAAAGTGTAAATTTATTTACTAATACACTTTAAATAAGGAAGGGTAAACTACTGAATCGGGGGAGGGAATAGTAGTATGCTCTATCGCCTATACCAGTAATACCACGGTAATGTTGTACAGTAGGTTGTAATAAACTCTTTTTTTTTTTCAATTGAATTAACTTTTATATCCTCATTTCCCTTAATCTTGTAACTAGTGTAGCTCCCAACACGGTTTTTCTAGATGGAAATGTAAGAAAAATTAACAATTAGACTATTGGTATTTTTCTATTTTCAATTATACAGCATATATTTGGCTACTTTTATTGTGTACAAAATCAGAATATGATTAAAATGAATTAGTGGAGTAGTTAATTAGAGAAATATACTAAGTACTGTAAGTAGTAGTTAGCGACGTGGGCGATAAACTTAGGCGGAAAAAGTTTGAGATTTGTTATTTTTTTTTTTTGGTAAAAAGGGGATGTCAAGTGATTCTCTAAAATAATAATTTATTGCATTATTGAAAAATTTAACAACTTTAAATTTATAATTTAATACTAACTTTATTTAGTTTTAATGAAAAAATAGTAATTATGAATTTAATAAAAAGATTAGAGTTATAATTATTAAAACATATTTATTGAAAAGATAATTTTATGATACTTATTTCCTAATTTAGGTAGATGTTTTTTGGAGGGAAAACTAAGAGAATTTTTATTCTCTTAGTAGTAGGGGGGATTCTTATCCCATTTATAATACTTAACTTAATCTTGTAATTCTTGTCCCATTTATAATACTCCGTATATATATACTCGTATATCGAGATTTACAATCTCAACTATTTCCCACACTGTTAGAGCGTGTGTTAACTCAACACGTGATCCTCACCTTTCGTAAAAACTAAAAACATAAGGATTATTTTGTTCGTTGATGTCAAACAATAACAACCTAATTAAACTTTTTCACGAATAATAGGAAATAGAAATGTCAAACCTTATTTTGTTCGTTGATGTTGAACGGGGTTACGACTTACGAGTTACGACCAACCGATAATGTAGAAGTACAAAACAACACCAAATTAAATACATTTGCATACATTTATCTTTCATCTCCCATTATTGTACATTTGTACTTAGCAGTTTTGTTAAATTCATGCAGCCGATTCTTTGCTTCTTTAAGCTAGCTTTTGGTCAACTTTAGCTACTGTTTGTTAATTTGTAGCGCGTTCTTATTGGAATTTGGAAATACACAAATTTTAGCATATTTATTGTGACATGTCACAAGCTTATGACGAAAAATTGTAAATGATTTATGATAAAATCAATCATTATCTGATATATAAGAATTTGTGAACGGTTTTACTTTTTTTTTTTTTTTTTTTATCACAAAATGGCCACATTTCTTCCATCACAATTTGTAATCCGTCACAACTTACAAGTTAGACCAACTGTTTAAAATACGCTTAAATCATTAATGTTTATGGTTTATTTTTGAAAAAAATTACTCTTGGATTAAAATTGAAGGTTTTAGCTTACCCATAGTTCTCTCTATTTGTGATTTAAACTTTAAAATGACAGTATAAAACAAAAGTTTTTCGGACAAATTAATCTTGGAAGTTCTAGTACTATAATATATTCCATCAATCGGGTTTTTTGTTTATCTATTTAGTTTTAGAGTGTCTCTTTTATTAGTTTATATTTTTATATTAGTCGGTGTAAAGGTATTTTATGATAACCTGATCGTCAAATTGCAACTAATGTTAACTACTCCTCTTGTCTTTCATTCCAAAACAAAAGCAAACAAATGAATGAGAAATATAGTGTATTTCTCAAACCAATTTTATTCTTAAATTGGGTTATTTTATTTTGAGGTCAGTTTTATGTTATAGATGATTTTATAGGAGAGTTGTTGATTCACAATTAACCAACATATAACATGGTGTATCCTGTATCGACATCTTGCTATCTTGTACATTAATTATTTATGAAATAATATTAGTTATGTTAGAGTTATAAATAATAGCATGTTGTGTATTAAAAATGTTATGCCACGAGCCATATGATTTTTGTGAACAAGGAGCATATAAATATTAAGAGGAACATTTCTAAATTTCAATTAAATATTCAAGAAAAAATACAATGTTATATGCAAAGAGGCCGTCAGATATAGGTGATGCATATTTGTATACATCTTATTACCGTACTGATTGCATTAACAATGTGGAATTACGCAAACTTGAAGGTACAATGTTACATCTGATTGAAATATTAGTGCATCACAAGGCAAGTACTAGCGGTCTTGGACATTCATATCGTGGACCGCCTATTATTGAAAGCATCATCGGTTTTTTGCCTCCTGATGCCGATTTTGAGAAGCAATCTATTCATTGGTCGTCCAAGAATAATCGCGCTTCTATTGAAATCAGGATTCGAAAGAAATCACGTTCTATTCCTTCCTAATCTTCTTAATCTAAATTCAAGAGTTATCTTCATTTTAATTTATTTTCATAAAATGTCAAATAAATAACGTTTGACTATGCGAAAGCATTACTTATTCTTATTTCATAGTATGAAGTACGAGTATGACTTAATTCTTCGTTTATTTATTAGAAAATGAATTGTTGTTAATGGATAATTACTTATAATTTATAGTATTATGATTATTATTATTGGTATGATTTTGGAGGTGTTTGTTAAACAGTATACTAGTTAAATTATTATATGCTGGAGATAATATGTTGTTTTACAATATGCTGATTACGATTATTAGATTGTTAGTTTTATTTCTAAACTAGGAAATTTTACAAATAAAACTAACAATCTACTAATCGTAATCTGCCAGTTACCAAACACTCAAATTAATTATGTTAATTATAATATACTAGTTAAACCTTCTGTTAAAATCTGTCATTTATAATCTACCGTTGCTATCTGCTTGTACTGAAAATAACCCGTTGTTTACCAAACAGGGCCTATAAAAGTAATCGTGAATTTTAGTTTCTTTCTTTAATCTAAATGTTACGCTTGTTTTGTGTTCTTTTCTCGTTCAATTCGAATATATCTACACTCTTTCTAAATTTCATATCTATATAAAATGGCAATTATCTTCGCTCATTTCGCCTCTCTCCCTTTTTTACTAGTACGGTCGTATGAAACGGAGATTCTCCGTAACTAATGACTAGTAATGGAGATTATACATGACTTTGTCCAAACGATATTAGCAATCTTGTAACTAATGACTTTGTTTCGGGTTTCAGATTAATCCATAATAAATCATCATTTTTTTCTCAAGAAAAAAAATACTTGGGAATTACTTGAATTGTAAAGAAAGAACATGAAGTATTTGGAAGGCCAAAAGGCCAAGGCTCTGTTTGGTAAACAGCATATTGGCCAAATTTTAGCATATTCAAGGCTTTTAGCATGTTTGACCAATCAATATGCTAATTTTAGTGTTTGTTAAAGAGCATATTGAAACAGCATATTTGGGGTCAATATGCTGTTTTACAATATCTTTCTTACTTCAAATATTGGTTAGCATATTGTAAAATAGGAATTTTTTCTCCATTTTACAAAGAAAACTAACAATCTACTAATCGTAATCGCCAATTACCAAACACTCAAATCAATTCTTGCTAATTATAATATGCTAGTCAAACCTTCTGATAAAATCTGCCATTTATAATCTGCTTTTGCAATCTGCTTATGCTGAAATTAATCCGCTATTTACCAAACAGGGCCTTAGTCCTCTCCAAATTCAAAGCCCAAATGGTAAAATATGAACAAGTCTCCTATAGAACCATTTATAACTCCTACTCGTATACCACATGATTGGTGCGATAAAAGAAGGGATAGCCCAAAATTAGCATTTCGTTTTATTATATTTTACCTTTATTTTAATATTCTGTTAGCATATGATAAATACTGACATATAAAGTGTTTTGTTATCAAAATAAAATATTTTTTCAAAAATTCATTAACTAATTTATACATGGTTCTTGTTATTGGGCTAGTCCTACACATAAGATGGTCTTACTAAAAAACCTCATCTTAAAGGACCGTCCTATGACATAGGACTGACCCAAAAAGAGAGAGGTCCAATTATAAAATTAAATTAAATTTCATTTATATTTTAATTTTATTTTAACAACTCGGCATTTTATGATAAAAATTAACGCATTTAAATATATAAGTTATCAATATAAAATTTTAGGTTATCGAAATAAAATATTTTCTTACAAATTTATTGAGTAATCTATTTAAACTTTTGATTAATGAACTAGTCTTATGAATAAAATGGTCTTGCACTACACAATTTGTGAAAAACAAAAGAAGGCAATTCTTTTATTCTTGTAAAAACTAATCCTACATGCTTGTGGATTTATGCTCGCAAGCTTAAAACTAACACAAATTCTCATTATAGATGGGAGATATTCGTCTATTGTTATAAACGGGCTAAATATCCACTCACTTTAAGCATAAGACAAGTAACAAGTTGAATGGTGGGGCCCATAAATATCACCACTTTAATCATATTTGAACCGTCTTTCACTTTAAACGGATATATCCGTCAATTGTAAAACTAATCCTACGACTTGCTCCGTATATGAAAAAGTGCCTATTTATGGATTTTAATGTATGTATAAAAGACCATTATATTGTATGACCTATTAAAAACCTGATTATTATAAGGTGAGTTGCGACCATTTTATATGAAAAGGTGACTATTTAAATTTATATAAAAGACCCCACTTTTTAAAAGTAGCAACTTTGTTTTCCTAATAATACAATCAAATATATACAAGAAAATCTATAAGTGTATTATTATTATTATTATTATTATTATTATTATTATTATTGGTGAATAATAATACAAGAATAATGATATGGCGTCACCCGGTAGTACTCAAAATGAACGCCACTGGGGGTATTATAGTAAATGACAGATATTTTCTTTTTCCTGAGACTTTTACTAGTTCAAGAAAATAATTAATACCAAAAAACCTTACATACCTGATGGTCTTTATGTCCATTACCAACCCAGTAGGCTCGTAAGAGACCGTCTCCTACTAATTTAGTGGGAGATATAACAGGGAGAAAAAAAATCCAGTAGGTCTCTCACCTCTATTATGTGAGAAAGAGACGGTCACTCTCAAGTTTTTGTGTAAGATTTAAGAGGGAGTTGCACATATAAACAGTTTAAAATTAGAGTGATGTAAATTTTTATTTTTCGTTTAACCTATTCTAGTTTTAATAATTAAAATATCAATGTTTAATGTTAAATATGTTATTATTTGCCCTTAATATTTAAAAATTATTTATTATTTTATAAATGGCGTAAAATTATAATTATGTGATATTTATTTGTTACTTAAAATATTCTAATAATAAACATATAAATTTTAAATTTAGTATGAAATTTTATTTTTAATGGTTGTTTAATTTATCTAAAAATTAAAAAGGCCAAAGTTAATGTTTGTTATGCTATTTTCATTTAATGTTTCAATTTTTTTTCTTTTTAAATAAGAAATAATGATGTGGCTTTCTAGAATTGGTGAGGTGGGATTTTGGTAATGTTGGGAAATGTGTCCTCAACAATAGTGCGATCACATGATTTAAATATCATTATTAAATCTCATTTCAAAGAATACAATTGGGAAGTAATTTTATTCTTGTCACAATCGGTCAACATATATCGGTAATGATTGGCTGACTAGAGTTTGACATTACTGTCGTGTGACGGTGGTGATCAGTTGACCCCCTAGGTCATACCTATAGGGCGACACTCTTAATTGATCATTTAATTAATCGTATAATGTTACGAGTTAATTAAATTACCTGAAAAATTGACGGACGATATTGGAAGTAAAATTTACGTATCAAATTGAAATGTGATTAAATGAGATACGGTCTGAGTAATCGAATTGTATCATTACTCGGATGAAATTATTGTTTAAAGAAACAATTGGATTTGAATGAATTATTATAAATGCGATTTATGAACGGTAAAATATTTTGGTACAAGTAATTATGAATTACTAAGTCGATTTTTGTATATGACGTATTTTTTAATACGTTGATTTTTAATATGTTAAAAAATACATAACAAATTTATGTTACATATGACATGTGACATATTGACAATTGACAAAAATAAAATGGATCTCATATTATCCATTTGGACCGAAATATTGGACTTAATTAACATATTCTTATAATGTTAATTAGTGTAGTGGAAGATGTAATCATTCTTTTTACACTAGGCATGCATACCTAGTGCTTCTTGTGGAAGAGCACCTAGCCCATGCATTGGCCTTCCTCTTCCTCCCAACCGGTTTTCATCTAGAAAAGAACAAGGATTCTTTTTCTTATTTTGATTTATCATTTTACCATATGTATGTGGTGGTGATAATTATCATTCATTCTTACTTCAAAATATTTTTAGAAAGAGAAAAACCTCTAAAAATCCCTCTCCTCTAACCGGTTTTAGAGAGTAAAAACCAAACAATTTTTGGTTCAATTTTTCACTAGATTAATATTATACTAGCTCAAATAATATTAATTAGATTAAGAGTTAGCTTTGGGTATTATTCCTAAGGAGAGATCCTACACTTGGATCTTGTTCTTCCATTAAAGGAAAGCTCAAGAACAAAAGAAAAGGAGATTTCTTTTGTGCCCATTTGAACCGAAATTTCAATGTAAGGATATGATTTCTTCTCTATTTTATTATATTGTTTGCATGCATAAAATCCGTATTTAAATTTTATGACAAATTAATTTCGACATATATGAGTATGTTAGTATGTATAAAGATCTGCATTTCTTTCAGGTAAGACAATGTGGCATTTAGTAATTTATTATTTTATAAATGGGAAAAAATTATAATTATGTGATATTTATTTGTTGCTTAAAATATTCTAACAATAAACGTAGAAATTTTAAATTCAGCATGAATTTTTTTTTAATGGTTGTTTAATTTATCTAAAAATTAAAAAGGCCAAGATTAATGTTTGTTATGTTAATTGCATTTAATCTTTCAATTTTTTTTTTCTTTTTAAATAAGAAATAATGATGAGGCTTTCTAGAATTTATGACGTGGTATTTTGGTAATATATTGTGGCAATTATTAATGTAATGTGACATTTATTCAATCTTTATGTGGCTTTTAATGTTTATCCTTTTAATAAGATTTATAGATGTTGCAAACATACAAACTAGCAGGGTCTTGAGACTTCACAATTTTTCGATGATTAACATTTTTCATCATCATAATTTAATTTGTCTTATTTCAAAATTTTATGTCAAAAGAAACGAATAACAATAATAATTACATTAAAATTAACTCTACAGCTAAACGATTATGGCTACATCACTGCATAGAGATTAATTTAAGGGTAAACGAAGACAAAGAAGTAATGAGTAATAGACAATTAAACTAATGAGACAATAACAAATCCTTAACGTCTTTTGTAAAATTGCTTACTATAAAATATTTTTAACCGTGTTAATTAAGTGGAACTAGCTTAATCTTTACTATAAGAAATCGTATACAAGAGTATAAAACCCAAAAAAACAAAACCAAATACCCTAATCAACAACCAATTTTCGTTCAAGACACATAATATTCGTCTTAATCTTAAAATGAGTCAAAGAAAAAGTCAAATTCTTTGACCAGTCTTAAGATTAAGAGGAAGACTAGATTACCATTTTTTGTCTAAAGATACAAAATGCCAAAAAAATAAACAGTTGTGCTTTTTCACATACGCATTTTACCTTTTCACATACAGAGAATGTTAAGGGTGATATCGATGATGTGTTGGGTAATATTAAGGAAATTACGGAGAATGTTAAGGGTGATATTGAGATAATTATAACTTAATTACCTTTTGGTATTTCATTTAGTTAGTTACCTTACGTACTTCCTATATATTAACTCTATCAAATTGTAAGTTAGAAGTCTAAAGATCGAGTGCATGTACTCGCTTTTGGTATTTCATTTAGTTATGTATTAACTCTACTAATTTGTAAGAACTCTAAAGAGTACATGTTATAACATCTCCGTATGTAAAGTTGTTTAATTTATAGAAGCTAAGATTTTATTATTTCGAAGTTTTCATCTCCGTATTGATGCTGGAATTAATGTTTTAGATAAATCGTAATGTCGGATTTTAGGATCGACGGTAGTGTTTTGGCTTGAAATTATAGTAGACTTGTTATTAAGCATTTCCAACATCAGTCATTAAAGCTCGTCGTAAAAAATACTACTGGAAAGAATAATAGGTGATTTTGAAAAAAAAAAAGGTCATTTTGGTGTGCCATTATCCAATTATATCGAATCAAATCATTTTAGGTCTATTTATTTTCGAAATACTGACCAATGCATTCTCACTAATAAAATCGTTGAAGAGTTAAGAACGATTAACACCTAAGAGGGGGAGGGGGTGAATTAGGTGTACCTTTTTTAAAATTTTATTCTTAACTTAGTTAATTAACTATTTTAAGCTAAGAATAAAGAAGTACAAGACTTGAGAAACTTAATTGAAGGTAAGTTCACAAGAAGATCTGATTCTATGTCACGGTATAGGTGACTGTGACACAGAACTTGATTAGGTACATGCGAGAAATAGCAAAGTGGAAGAACGTAAAAGTAAATGAACAAACAAACGACATTTTAAAAAATTGGTTCAGCCTCTACTCCGAGGCCTACGTCCAACCGTTATTTTATTGCTTGTTTAGAAATTTACTCAAACTTACTAAACCCCTTACAATGAAAATAACTCGCCAACCTACTCCGGTTGCACTCAAACTTAAAGCTACTCCGCTTCAAGAGTTTATGGGTTCTATCTCAAGGTGTTACAGAATCTTGAATCTCAAGAGTTCACTTAAATGAACATGGAGATTACAATGAAGATCTAACACGAGAATCATGGAACAAACTCATCATGTCACAAAGATCTGTGAATCGATACTTGGAGGTTTTACTGACTTTTTTCAAAACAATTTTGAAGACTTAAAACCAGAAAAACGTTTTGCAAATGCTTGAAGAATAAAGCTTTTAATGCACAAATGATTTGCAAGGTTTTTACAATAAATGCTTTGGAAGTCTTAAGAAATAAATGTGACTAAGACACTCTATTTATAGTGGATTTAAGTCTTAGGTAAGTACACTTTGAAAGATTAAATCCAATATTAAAATGATAGCTTTGAGTGATGGTAAGTGTTAGACTTGTAGGCTTGGGGCTTAAGAAATCAGAAAACTTAAGCTTCTACACTCAACATGTGACAATTTACCGAAATGGCAAAAAGCCTTTCTTACTTTAGAAGTTTGACAAGTCTTCTTTGCCATTTTGGTAAAAGGTGTTTGCACAAATCTAGAGGCTTAGTCAAGTGGGCTTGTAACTCCAAAATTTCAGATTGTTTTCAAGTTTCTGAAAATTCAAATGTTTAAGGTTTAAAGTTTGCAAAGTTTTGACACTTAAAAACATTTGGACGAAAACTCCTCCGTATGATAGTACCGAAACCACGGTGACAGCGTCCGTTGCATGGTTTTGCTATTACTTGACTAAAATGAGAATGTTACACTTACTCTTACATATATCGACTATGGCTTTGGAAAGTATCATTGTCTTGACTTCCTTGATTGGCTTGATCATCTTGAATCATTGTTGAAAGTCCATTTGATTGCTTCATTCACTAATTGTTTCAACTAAGAGCAAACAATCAAATAACAAGGGGACTTGGCATCATCAATCTAATGTGTTCTAACAATCGTCACCACTGATAAGAGATGGGGAAATACGAGGACCTAGGAGGATAGTGAATTTATTTACCCCCTCCTCTTCATCTCAACTTATT
This sequence comes from Silene latifolia, assembly GCF_048544455.1. NCBI lineage: Eukaryota > Viridiplantae > Streptophyta > Magnoliopsida > Caryophyllales > Caryophyllaceae > Silene > Silene latifolia. The sequence continues at coordinate 341,020,960 of NC_133537.1, read as the reverse complement.
GTTTTTCAAATATATTTATTTCTTTGGTCAAGCATAGTATTATAAATTTAGGTTTCCAAAGCGCTTATTGGAATCAAGAAATATGAAATCCAGATCAATGTAAAGTACGGCTGGTCAAGGAGTGAGTTGGAGGTAAAAACAAATCAGAAAAACACCAATTCACTCATTGACCACCTTACTTTACACACCAATAGACCACACGTAAGACCACCTATCACCGCCATATTTATAATGCTTATAAAACTTATACTCCACCTTTCCAACGAGTCTAAAAACATCTCAAACCGACCTCGTTTGCTATCTCAAACATCGACTGAAAGTCACCCCATTGCTAGTGTTCAAGCTCTAGCCAAAATGTCGTGTTTAACAAAAATTTTTTTTATTAAAAGTTGTATTTCACAGTTTTTTTTAAAGGCGGTGTTTGGAAAAAAAAAAAGTTTTTTAAAGGTTGTGTTCGAAAAAAAAAACTCTTATTAAAAAAATCAAAAACAACTTAATGAAGAGGAAATGTAATGATCCTCACCCACATGGGTTGATTTATTTACTAGAAAAGAAAAGTGTAAACTATCAACTAATCCCCTATTCTATAAAAGCTGAAGCTTTTAAAAGCTTCCTATTGGCTGCAAGATTTAAGGGAAAAATAAACCCACGTTCTACACAAATTCTTTAATTACCCTCTCTCCTCATTCGATATTTAATTATTCTCTCTCTTCTTTTAACCCGCTTTCATATTTAATCTAAGGGGCTATATAATATGATATGATTATGATTATATATCGCGTTCTTATCAAACAAATAATTTAATTTAACCTGCTTTCAGATTTAAATGTGTACAAAATTGGTGAAGAAATGACAAGAAAAAATCGAAATTTTTAATTAGATCTAACATATTCAAACAAATAATTTCACAAAAGATAAGATCTGATCAATAATGCAAAAAAAAAAAAAAATGGCCAATAAACCAATAAAATCACAGTAAAAAAAATAAGACTCTAACGGAATTATTAGATTATTCTTTAAAAAAATCAAATCATTTATAATGACTAGATCTGAATATTTTGGTTCCTAAAATATTATATTATTTTGGAGAATTTAAAAAGAAAATAAAACCCTTCATTTAAGAAGTAGAAAAAAAAGCATAATTTCCATATAACATTGTAATGGATATAATACACAAGAAAATATTATTCAAAGAACACATAGATAATCTAGATCAATCATGGACTCACAAAAATCAATTGCATGTTGATCGAAACACAAAGTCGACAAAGAAATATTACTTATTATCGGTGGTTATGAGGGAGATGAGTTATAATGTGATAAGGGAGATGAGTTTTGAGGCGAAATCTGAGAATTCTTTTTAGGAGGAATGAGGTTATATGAGTGATAGTGATAGTGATAGTGAGAGTGAGTGAGAGGTGGAGGGAGATGAGTATGGACATAGAGTTTGTTTTGGTGGACATAGGGGTTGTTGTTTGTTTTGGGTGGACATATGATTTGTTTTGGGTGGACATTCAATAGGTTAATTGTATTTTAGTCTAACAATAAACTTTCAGTCCATAATATATTACGGAGTAATATCTAATAATATACGGAATATTAATTGTATTTTTGGAATACTAATAAACTTCCAGCTCATAAAATATTAAGACCCAATAAAATACTAAGACCCAATCAGTCGTCAGGTGAGGTAGAGATTTTATAAATCAAACACACATTAACCCGTTTTTCAAATATTTGTAATTTTATTACATTTGTTCCGGGTGTAATTCCAGAGCAAGTATTGTTACCACCCGTGGCTTGTAGAATGACGTCTTTGCTTGAATCCTCCTCGCGGTCTCCTGAAACGATGAACAAACTGAGGGCTCGGCTTTGGCCGAGCGTACTCACTCCGACGCTCAAGTCAGTAAACTTAGAGAGGTAAGTTGTTGTTACTTGGCTAAGGATGTATTGTAGAGAGATAAGGAAGATATTACCAGATGAATAGTGATTCTTAGGTTAAATTGTGGATCCTTTCCTCAATGAAGGTTGAGGAGTATTTATAGACTTTCACCTTTTGTCACGTAGTGGCCAAGTGGCCAAGTGGCTAGCAGGTGGAAAGACCGTTCTACCCTCGGCCGATGGACCAATGGCAGGCCGGCCGAGGGTCTTGGATATGAGTACGCGGATATGTGCCCCGGCTGGCTAGTTGCCAGGCCGAGACCCTAGGTGACAGGCCGATGGGCTGCATCGGCTAGGCTGTCTAAGACGTTGACTTTGCTGTGGATACTTTGACCTTGCTCAATATGTTGACTTGGTCAGCGGTGCAGAATATGCCCCATCAACATTATTTATATTGTTTGAAATTTGATTTATATTATTGATTAGTGTTACTATTATAAGAAATGATTTTCCCTGACTATTCCATTTACAAAGGATACAATATATAAGATACAAGGATTCCTAAGTTAGCTATAGTCAACCCAAAATTATAGGAAGACTGGCCATAACTATCCTAAATTAAGGGATTAATCCCATGACTATTGCTAACCAAATATACAAAATATACGGATGATTATCTCCTAATACAAAATAATTCTAGTGGAATAATTTTATATTCTATTACACCCTCGCAGTCGAAGCGGGAGGAGGACGGATGCTGAGACTGGAGCGAAAGTCATCAAAGAGGACTCGTGGTAAACCCTTAGTAAATATATCCGTGAATTGATATCGAGACGGAACATGGCGGACCACAACTTCACCGAGGGCTACTTTCTCACGCACAAAATGGATGTCAAGTTCTATATGCTTAGTGCGTTGGTGATTAATCGGGTTACCGGAAAGATAAATGGCATAGACATTATCGCAATAGACGAACGTCGCTTTTCGAATTTGACAATGTAATTCCAGTAAGAGATTTCGAACCCAACATGACTCGGCAACAACATTAGCAACACCGCGGTATTCGACTTCGGCACTAGACCGAGATACCGTGGCTTGTCTTTTTGAGGACCATGAAACCAAATTGTCACCCAAATAAACACAATACCCAGAGGTAGATCGTCTAGTGTCGGGACACCCACCCCAATCGGCGTCCGTATAGGTGACAAGATTTGTGGCAGGGGACTCGGTAATATGCAGGCCTAAATGAGACGTACCTTTGATGTATCGAATAATTCGTTTCAAGGCACCATAATGAGCTTCCCGAGGATTATGCATATGTAAACAAATTTGTTGGACCGCATAGGAAATATCGGGTCTCGTGAAAGTGAGATATTGAAGGGCTCCAGCGAGACTACGAAATAATGACGGGTCAGTAACAGGATCACCAGCCGAGGCACTTAGCTTAGAATTGGTGTCAACAGGCGTGTGGGCTGGCTTACATGAACCCATATTAGCACGATTTATGATGTCTTCGGCATAACGTTTTTTATGTAAAAACAGTCCCTGTGTGTGTCGAATAGCAGCTACCCCAAGAAAGAAATTTAAGGGCCCAAGATCGGTCATGGTGAATTCGGAATGTAAGTGTCCCATGAGAGCAATACGCAGCTTATTACTTGAGGTGGCCAAAATAATATCATCAACATATAATAATAAATAAGCAATATCATTGCCGTTCCGATAGATAAATAGAGAATTATCGGACCGACTTTGTTGGAAGCCAATTGTGGACACAAATGTAGCAAACCGATGATACCATGCCCGGGGAGCTTGTTTGAGGCCGTAAAGAGATTTTTTGAGGAGGCACACATGATTGGGACGATCTTTGTCACGGAAACCGGGTGGTTGGTGCATATAGACTGTTTCAGCAAGGTGACCGTGCAAGAAAGCATTTTTTACGTCGAGTTGATATATTTGCCATTTATTAGACACGGCAAGGCTGAGAACAATACGAATAGTAGTAGGCTTCACCACTGGACTGAAGGTTTCATCACAGTCAACACCAACCTGTTGAGACCTGCCATTGACAACAAGACGAGCTTTGTATCGCTCTAACTCACCGTTAGCCTTAAATTTATGCTTAAAAAGCCAAATACAGCGAGTGATATTAACATCGTCCGGTCTAGGTACTAAAACCCAAGTGTTATTCTTAATGAGTGCATCGTATTCGTCGGTCATGGCCCGGTTCCAATTAGGGTCACAGAGGGCAGTTATAGGGCATTTTGGGACGGACGAAAGTGAGGTAGTGCACAAGTCGAATATGGGTTTGGGTTTATAGATACCATGTTGGGCGCGGGTAGTCATTTGTGGGGAGAGATTGGCTGTTGTGTGTTGTTGTTGGCTGTTTGTAGCGGTCTGGGCAGAAGACGGATGGGCAGGGGACACATGAGCAGGGGATACACGCACAGGGGAGGGATGCTGCTGGTCGGTGTTCACGTGAACAAGGGAGGGAGGCGGCTGGTTAGGTGTGGGTGTAGGTGTGTTCGGGGAAGGCTGCTGTAATTGGTGAAGGACATAAGGTGTCGGGTCAGTGGTTAGAGGGGCCGCTGTTTTGGGGGATTGGCAAAGGGAAAGATTGTCTCGTCAAATGTAACATGGCGGGCAATGATCACTTTTCGGGTTTGTAAATCCAAACATTTGTATCCCCTATGATTGTCCGGGTAGCCGATAAATACACAAGGAGTAGCGCGGGGGGCTAGTTTGTGAATGGTGGAAGGAGGGATGTGGGGATAGCATAGACATCCAAAAGTCCGTAGATGAGCATATGAGGGTTCTCGGTAGTATAGACTCGATGTGGGAGACGTGTGGTTATTGGCTTTACTCGGTAAGATATTGTGTAAGTAGGTTGCCATGACAAGTGCATGGTGCCAAAGAGAGGAAGGCATATGAGAGAGAAGGAGAAGGGTACGCATTATGTTATTTATGGTGCGGATTTTCCGTTCCGCTTTACCGTTTTGTGAAGAGGTATGAGGGCATGAGAAACGAAAGAGAAGGCCAAATTTAGCAAAAAATTGGTGGAACGAAGTGTTATCAAATTCACGTCCGTTATCGCATTGGACATTTTTAATAGAGTAATGGAATTGATTTTTTATCATGTTGTAAAGGGTAGAAAAAATAGAGTGAACCTGAGACTTATTTTTGAGTGGAAAAGACCAAAGAAAATTGGTGAAATCATCTAAAAATAAAACATAGTATCGATGTCCCATAGTGCTAATAACGGGTGATGTCCACAAATCGGTATGTAAAATATCAAAAGGACTAACAGTGCTTGACATAGACTCGGAAAAAGGAAGTTTAACATGCTTCCCTAATTGACACGAATGACAAAATGATGACAACTTAATTGGACGACAACCAATATTTTTATTATGACAAAGAGAATTAAAAATAACGGGACCGAGATGTCCTAAGCGGTCATGCCTAGGGATGGCAATGGGTAGGGTCTGGGTAGGGTCCGCCTAGACCCGGACCCGACCCGAAATTTTTCCTTAGGACCCGTACCCGACCCAGAACCGCAAGGGGCTAAAATTTGAGGACCCATACCCGGACCCTATGGGTAAGGGTAGGGTCTGGGTCTACCCGCGGGTCCGAGTTTCAGCCACTTTAGTAACAAGATTAACAGTTATGGGGTCTATAATATTAAAAAAAAAATCATACTACTTTAACATTATGAGTTTATTAATCTGCCGTTAATGGTGGTTGTCGGTTGTCAATGTTTAGAGAGGTGGTTGTCGATCGCGTATCGGTCTTTGTGGTGGTGGTTTTCTTGTGTCAGTGGTGGAGTGGTGGTATTGTCAGAAGAGTTTGGTTGGGTTTTATCACTTTATGGGATGAGGGAAGAGAAAGAGACTTTAGTTGGGTTTTTACTGATCTGCCGAAGATGAATTCAGAAAAGTTGTAATTTTGATTTTTTTTCTTTAATAAAGGGTCTAAGGGTCGGGTATGGGTCTCATAACTTAGACCCGGACCCGGACCCGAAATATTTTCTTAAGACCCATACCTAACCCATACCCATTGGGTCTGAAAAAATGAGACCCATACCCAGCCCGTTAGGGTCCGACCCTCAGGGTCTGGGTCGGGTCCCCGATCCACTGCCATCCCTAGTCATGCCACGTTGAAGATGACGCGGCCAGCAGAGCAGTTGGGTTGGCAGTAGTGGAGTGGTTGGATGGGAGGAGAGGGTAGAGGTCTCCCGTGCTATTACTTCGCATTATCGGCTTCCCCGTCTTGAGGTCCTTCACATTGAAACCAAACGGGTCAAAGGAAACCGAAACATTATTATCAATGGTAAGTTTTCGAACCGAAACAAGATTTTTAATTAGACTTGGCATATGCAGTACGTTTTTAAGATGTAAATTGTGGTGAGGGAAAGGTAATTTAGTGTTTCCGAGACCCGTAATTGGAATTAAACTGCCATTACCAACGACGATGTTACGATTATCACTCAAAATAGAATAAGAAGAGAGCGTACCATTGCTAGACTGCATATGTGACGATGCCCCGGTATCCATGTAGTAATTGTCATCGGGTCCCTGGAAGTTTAGAGTTTGCATCGCAGCGGCGATGTCAGTAAGAACAAATGCACCAGGGGCTTGCGATGGTTGTGCAAAAAATGCCTGCTGCGGCCTAGGGCCGAGGATACCTGCAGAGGGGTTAGGGTTGGGAGCGGACCAGCCGGAGTTAGGGTATGGGCACGGTGGTGGCTGCTGTGGCCAGCCTGAGAGGGGAACCCAGGTCCATGATGGCGGGTTACCGGGTCCGGATTGTTGTTGACCACGGTAATTGTTCTTATTGTTATTATTATAATTTGAATTTCCACCATTGTTATAATTAGAACTACCGCCATTATTAAAACCACCAGTATTCTTACCTCGATAATTTCCGCGATTGTTGTGTCGATTGCCCTTGCCTTTGTAATTGTTGTTGTTGCTGCCATTCCTAGTATTATTATTATTATTATTATTATTATAATTATTAGTATTATTATTGTTATTATGATTGGACCGAGATCCAGAATCGGCAGCAGGGGTTTGTGAAGACAAAAGAGCAGTGTCAGACGACTCCTTGGCCATTCGACTTTCCTCAAGAGTGAGCATTGACCTAGCTTTGTAGAACGAAGGCAAAGGATCACTTTGTTGTATTAGTGTCGCCACACTGTTGTAGCCAGCAGACAGGTGTGTGATGAGTTGGAGGACCAAGCGAGTCTCCGACACAGGAGAACCAACATTAGCCAATTGATCGACAATCATTTTGAGTTTTTGACAGTAGGCGGACACGTTCGGGAAATTATCCATATGAGTGCTAGTGAATTGTTGCTCCAAATATACGGCCCGATAATTTTTATTGTCATTAAAAATGTCCTTGAGACGGTCCCACGCGGTTTGTGCAGATAGACCGGGTTCAAGGATGGTGTGGAGAAGGTCAAGAGAAATCGTGCTATAGATCCATTGTTTGACGATCACATCGAGACGATCCCACTGAGCATCCTTTTGAATCTCGGCATCTTTAGGCGGCGCGACGTGATCAAGGACGTCAAAGGCACTGGCTGTGTTGAGGAAAAGCTCTGCCCATGACGCGTAATGAACATTCTCGGCCTCAAGAATGATCGGGACGTAGTTTTTGATGTTAGAGACAGAGTAAGTGGGATGAAAAGTTGCTTTGGGATTGGTGTCGTTAGTCATGCTTAGACGACGACTGAAAGTGCAGAGAAGAAAAAGATTGAACTTTAGAAGAGTGTTGCGGAAGATGAGTAAGGGATCGGGATTGGTAACTGATACCATATAAGAAATGATTTTCCCTGACTATTCCATTTACAAAGGATACAATATATAGGATACAAGGATTCCTAAGTTAGCTATAGTCAACCCAAAATTATAGGAAGACTGGCCATAACTATCCTAAATTAAGGGATTGTAATCCCATGACTATTGCTAACCAAATATACAAAATATACGGATGATTATCTCCTAATACAAAATAATTCTAGTGGAATAATTTTATATTCTATTAACTATTTTAAAATTTAAATTTTAAATTACATTTTGTGCAAATTAGCCTTCAATATTTACGCATTCCATCGAGCAATTACATATCCAATCCCGTGCAATTTTGTACGGATCTAACATGTCAAATACCTTTAATATAATTCTAATAAAATACGGTTATATACATTATCTAATATTCAAATTTAATATTTATCTAATATTCGAATTTCCAAATATGGACTATTTAAATTGTCACGGCATTGAACACTTAATCACGGTCAATTATATGCTCACGTATTTAAAGATATCGTCTGCTATTACGACCCGTGCATTTTTTGCACGGGTATAAAACTAGTACACCTTAAATAAGAAAGTGTAAACTACTAAACCGTGGGAGGGAATAGTAGTAAACTCTATACCACATAATGTTTCACGAGTTTGGATTTTTTTTTTCCGCATCGGCCGACACTAGCGCGGGATCGGATGCCTGGAATCGGTCCACAAGGCCCGGTTGAGCCGGGTTGATCCTCTACGATGCACAACTCGACATATCGGGTTATTCGGATTGGATTGGATTATCTAATACTTCCTCCATTCAACTCCACTCTACCATATTTCATTTTTCATCCATTCAACTCCACTTACCACTTTCCATAAAAAGCAAGTAAAATGACCCTTTTATCCTCATGGCAAACAATTATTTACACAAAATGCCACTAGTTAGCCCACATAATTACCCACTTTATGGACAAATTAATCACTCATCCCATTTCCCATTGTACTTTTATTACTACTTTATTATTTTCTTAACATTTGTACAAATTGTACTATGTGGAGTTGAATGGAGGAAGTATGAGTAGTATATCAGTATATGACTCTCTAATACAAATAATAGCCTACCACTGCCTCAAAAAATACACACATTTTTGTATTTTACAGTCCACAATTTCTAGTTTTCTACACCAAACAGATATCTCCCTCTAAATTGTTGTGTCTCTCCTCAAAGTCCTCACTTTATTTCTTCTTTTATCTCTCTATCTTTTGCCTACTAATTATTTTCTTGCATAATTATCAAATTTTTATTTGGTTGAAGATTATCAACAATTTACATTACTCTTTTCAAATTACAAACTTTCATCATCAATCTTATCATTTTTTTCATTTCCTTCTAATTTCCTGATCTGGGTTTTTCCAATACAACACAATTAATTCATTTCTTCACTTTTTCTATCATAAATCTTTGAAAAAACCTGTCTTTTTATTGAATTTGAACTGGGTTTTAGTTATTTTTATTAAATCATGGATTAAAAACATTGAAATTAATGGTTTTTTATTTCTTTTTGAAGAATTACTACCTCTAATTTTTCAGAGCTCAGTTCAAGGTTAGCTTCTTTGCTAATTTTTATTCAATTTTTTGCATTTAATTGAATTTATTTGATTAGGTTTTCATATGTTGATTCCTTTGTAATTATGGATCTAGTATAGTGTGATGAAATTCCCAGTCTTTGTAATGTTTCTTCTTTGCTAATTTTTATTTTCTTTTGTTAGTATTCTTGGTTGATTGATTGCAGTCTTAATTGAAATTGTATTAATTCTTTTGTTTCTAATTAATCATTTTAAATGATTGTATTATAATGATGTGAAATTTCCAAAGTTTAGATTTTGATTTTATATAGAGTGAGGGTTTTAGAGTGATTAAAGATTAATCACAATTCTTATTTAAGACGACACTATCGGTCTTGCCAAGTATTATATCACTTGCGTATGTTTGATTTATTTCGTTTAGTAATACAATGTGCATGTAAGATTTTCAATCATTATGATGAAGAAAATATAATTGGATCATTATTAGCATTGTATCATTGACTCCTTGTGTAGAGTATTTTAGATTGTTTCTAACAAGTACAAGTTTGAGTATGTTTGAGATGAAATTGGCATCATGAAGTATAGTTAATTCAATGCATCTCGAAACCGAGATGTTTGAAGTATAGCTAATAGCTACTACACTTAAAGCTCTTATATTGTTGTACATTTGATTTCTGATAGTTCTCGAAATCGAATTGTTTGAGCTATTGTTGATGTTTCTGAACTTGTATGCATGATTGGTGTTTCCATGTCACACTTGTTCTTTAATCTCTAATACTATGCATGTATTTAATCAAATACTCTGTGTATTCTCCTGTTAGTCTTGTATTCTAATGATATTAGTGTACATCTTTATGGATTTCAGATTTCAGTTAGTCTCCCTTAAGACGGAGTTGTGGTAGTAGTTTAAGTTTAAGTTGTAGTATCCCTTAAGACGGAGTTGTGGTAGTAGTTTAAGTTTAAGTTGTTTTGTTTTCATTTGTACATTCTGGTTCTGTCTGTGGGTCGTTACAGTTGGTGTAAACATTATTAAGACAAAAACGGATCAAATAGCACCCCCATTTAGATGGATAGGACCCGTTTAAAGTTTAAGACGGATGCTCCTGTCTTAAACAAGTCCTGTCTTAAACAAGAACTTGTGGTAAACTTTAGCTCTTGTCTCGTTCTGTTACAGGTATAATTCGTTATTTGGTGTGATACTTGTATTGCGAAAAACAACAGTTATGGGACGAGGTAAGGGAAAGGGCAAGAAGTTAACACCTAGCATCCATGAGGATCCAGGAAGTGGTGAGGAGGAGAAGATTCCGACTCAAAAGAGGAGAGGAAGGCCTCTAAAGTCATCAAAGAGCGAAATGGAAGGTGGTGAAGAGTTTTTAAAAACGGAGGGGGACGACAGTGAGAACAACAGCAATCCAAGTACTGGGACTGCCGCAGAGACCAGCAGAAAAAGGAGACGGAACTCTCTTACAGAGGAAAAGCAAAGTACGGTGACAGAAGACAGGCTTGGATCAACGTTAGTTGCTGAAGTATCGACCAAGCCTAGTGGTTTCCGACATATTGGCAGCAGGAGGAAAAACAAGCCTCGTCGAGCTGCTGAAGTTGGAGTCGAATGCTGGTGACCCAAACACGTACCATCGTTAGTCTGAGTTGAGTTGAGTCAGGTCGAGTTTTGCCCTTTTACCGTTACTAGGTAAAGGTGTTCGGAATGTTGTGCATTCCTTCAACAATTTGCTAATACTGAGCAAGTATTATGTTGTTGCTTCTTAGTTACAGTGTCCCATATTTACCTTATTGATTTACCTTTTCACCCAATCATACTGGTTGTAATTTTTGACCATGGATTACCATAATTGACACTTTTATTAACTGCTGTTAATCATTCAATGAGCTGCAAGTCTGCAACTATGATTTTGGCTGCACCAGTAACAGTAACTACTTGTACAGTTGCACTTTCCTGTCATATTGGTAATCAGTTAGAGTCTTGCTTAAAGACCGTCTTAACTTATTTTAATCGAGTACGAGAACTGTTTAAATTAAGACTGTCGTAAACAAGATCCGGTGATTGATAATTACCAGGTCAGCTGTTCAACTTTTTGGTGCTAAAAGACCTACAGGGGAATCGAACCATCAATCTAAAACGTCTTCTGAAGAAATTGACCGAATCAGTGGGTAATTTGTCGTAATTAATAATAGTGTAGAAATAGCCATGTGTGTGTTGCTAATTTGCCATATTTGTCTTGATTATTCGAAAGTACCAACTACCAAGTACCAACCGTTCTTCCTTACCCTTAGCAATTTTCATTGTTTTCCAGTTCTCGAGCCTTCTAACTGGGGTATATGTTTTAAGAATTTGTGCTTAAGAAAGGGGATTCGGACCATTAGGCTAAATAAAATGTACTTGCTCCATATTAGTAAGAAATTGACCGAATTAGTCGGTAATTTCGTAAATAAGAGTAAAAAAAAGGGTCATGTTTGTGTTGGGAATAATTTATGATGAAACCAATATGAAGCCTAGTAATTGCCATGTTTGTGTCAATAATTGGAAGTAGGTGTCACGTTAAGTACCAACTTTTTTTTCTGTGTGTTTTGCAGTGTAAACTAGGGGGACAAGCACAATTTGGACAAACCCTGAAACAGGCAAAAGAGTGATTCTCAGGGAATGCAATAAACTTGGGAATTTCTATAAAATTAGTAAATGGCCTTGAAAAATTATGAAACTTGGTGACAATTTAGTTAGGAGGGTAAACTAAAACTGTGCCAAATCTCAGGATTTTACACACACTCTAAGTAATTTTAATAAATAGAAAACCAGACTGAAATAAAGGAAATCTCAAACAATTTCTTTAAAAGACTCTTGTGACTGTTTTTGTGATATTTTCTGGACATAAAGGGGGATATAATTATCAAATTCACTCTCAAGCAAGCACAAAGATTAAACTTAATAATTTAGGGAGATTAAGACTGAATTGTTCAAGCAATCACAGAATCAACTCAAGCTTAACCAGACAATGCACTTAAAATAGCTCAAGCAAGCACAGACCTATTCTAAGTAGCACCACATATCCTTAATCACCTTCTAAGCAAGCACAAGAAGATATTAAGTCTGACTTATAACTAAGACTCAGCAAAGTTAAAAGATTTGCAAATTTTGAGAGAAATCTCAAGGTTTTTCATTAATCAAAGTCTGAGTACAACAGACTGAGAAAGGGTCCTTATATAGGCCTTTATGTGAAGTGTTCAGTACATGATAAACCCTAGACAACTCCATCTAAGGGCCAGGATTAAACTTAGGAAGCAAACAAGAGTAGTGGACTTATTTTACAACGGATACAAAAGAAATTAAGGCAAACTGAACAAGAACAAAAGAGTCACAGTTGACAAAGTGACATATTGTCCAGTTCTTTGAAATCTTTGGTCAGTTGTTGAAGGTTAAATGGCTTTGTGCGGGCATCTTACGTGGCTCAAGGCTCTATAAAAGAATCTTTGAATGCAGGCCAAGTTCTTCTTTGTTGAGAGTTTTCCCTTGTTTGGCCAAAAATGGCAACTTGCTTTATCCGATTTACCCTCCTGCAACTATCTTTTTCGATCGATTTTTGGTGCAATGCTTTAGGAATTTGGCTTGGCTCCTTAGGATTAATTTGTGACTAGTTGAATAAGGATTCACTGGCCAAGATGGTCTTGGTGGCTAGCCTGGCTTTGTTGTTCTTGTGACTGACGAAGTTGGACCGGCGATTGAGGTTGCCCGAGTGATGTCACCGGTTTGAATTGTGCCTGTTATCCCTGGTGGAAGATGAGGGTGCTTTGTTTGTGCCTCGACTAGTCACAAAAAATTGTTAACCTGTTATCGACTCCTGCCGCAACCCCCCAGTTGAACAGGGCTTGTCCTCAAGCCTGGATCCTCCTCTCCCTCATAATCTTCATAGAATGGACTTAGATCACCCACATTTAATGTGCCATGAACCCCATATTCCCCTGGCAAGTCAATTTTATAAGCATTTGGACCAATTCTTTCCAGGACTTCAAATGGCCCATCTGCTCTAGGCATAAGCTTGTTCTTTCTTTTGGAGGGGAACCTTTCCTTCCTGAGGTGTAACCAAACCATATCTCCTGCCTCAAATTCCTTCTTTTTCCTAGGCTTCTTGGATTGGTTTTTGTACAGCTCATTGGACCTTTCAATCTGCTTCCTTACAGTTTCATGCAACTTCAGTAGTTGTTCAGCTGTTCTCTTGGCATCAGGACTGGTCTCTTCCCTGGGAACAGAAGACAAGTCCAGGGGCATAAGTGGATTAACCCCATAGACAATCTCAAAAGGACTGTGACCAGTAGCAGTAGATGGTGCTCTGTTGAATGCAAATTCAGCTGCAGCTAGCTTCAAATCACAATCCTTCAAGGTCTTGCTAACTAGGCACCTTAAAATTCTTCCCAAAGTTTTGTTAGTGACCTCAGTTTGGCCATCTGTCTGTGGATGATGAGATGTGCTGAACAAAAGCTTTGTCCTTAGCAGCTTCCACAGGGTTTTCCAAAAGTAACTCATAAATTTTGTATCCCTGTCAGATACAATCGTCTTAGGAACCCCATGAAGTCTCACAATCTCCTTAAGATATAGCTCGCACTAGCAAAGATCCTCGGTTTTCTTGCAGGCTATGAAGTGAGCCATCTTACTGAACCTATCCACAACCACCATGATTGAGTCTTTGCCTCTCTGTGTCCTAGGTAGTGCCACAATGAAATCAAGGCTCACATCCTCCCAAGGTTTATCAGGGACAAGCAGTGGAGTGTATGGTCCTGCTTGGAAGGAACTCTTGGCCTTCTAGCATGCTGAACACCTTCTAAGGACTGCCTGAACATCACCCATCATTCTAGGCCAGTAAAACTGGTCCTGTAAGATCTCTAGGGTTTTCTGAACACCAAAATGTCCCCCTAACCATCCTGAATGGACTTCCCTGATTAGTAAATCCCTGTAGGATCCCCTTGGCACACACAACCTATTTCCATGAAACAAAAAACCTTTTTGTATCATATATTTCTTACCCTGAGTTGAGCCTCCTTCTGTGAGAACAATCCACTCCTCAGAGAAGTCATAGTCCTCCTTATACATCTCCTTCATGAATTCAAACCCAAGGACTTTGTTACTTATGACAGTCAACAAAGAATGCCTCCTAGACAGGGCATCAGCTACCACATTCTGCTTTCCTTCCTTATATTTGCTTGAAAAGTTAAAGGCTTGTAGGAATTCTACCCACTTAGCATGCCTATGGCTCAGCTTGTGTTGGCCATTGATGTATTTCAGGGCCTCATGATCAGAATGCAACACAAATGGCTTAGGTTTCAAGTAGTGACTCCAATGTGTAAGAGCCCTTATGATTGCATAGAACTCCTTGTCATAAGTTGAATATTTCAGCTTGGCTCCATTTAAGTTCTCACTGAAATAGGCCACTGGCCTCTGGCCTTGGATTAGGACAGCTCCTATTCCAACCCCACTGGCATCACACTCTACCTCAAATAGTTGTTCAAAGTCAGGCAGCTTGAGAATGGGAGTCTCACACATTAACCTTTTGATTTTCTCAAAGGACTGCTGAGCAGCTTCAGTCCATTGGAAGTCTCCCTTTCTCATACACTCAGTAATTGGTGCAACAATTGAGCTGAAATTCTTAATGAACCTTCTGTAGAAAGATGCCAGGCCATGAAATCCCCTTACTTCTGTGATTGTTTGTGGGACTGGCCATGTTTGCATAGCCTGAATCTTCTCCTGATCAACTGAAATCCCTCTTCCTGATACAATATACCCCAGAAATGCTACCGTATTGACCATGAAGGTACACTTTTCAAGCTTCCCATACAACTTCTGTTCCCTGAGTATTTTAAAAATCACTTCCAAATGTAACACATGCTCAGATGGACTTCTGCTGTAAATGAGTATGTCATCAAAGTATACTACAACAAACTTTCCAAGGCAGGGGCTCAGAACTTCAGTCATGAGCCTCATGAAGGTGCTTGGAGCATTAGACAAGCCAAATGGCATGACAAGCCACTCATACAGGCCATGTTTGGTTTTGAAAGCTGTTTTCCATTCATCACCTTCTCTTATTCTCACCTGATGATATCCTTGCCTGAGATCTATTTTTGAAAAGATCTGAGCCCCACTGAGTTCATCCAACATGTCATCTAGTCTTGGAATAGGGAATCTGTACTTGACTGTGATGTTGTTAATAGCCCTGCTATCAGTACACATTCTCCAACTTCCATCTTTCTTAGGCACTAGAAAGGCAGGTACTGCACAGGGGCTCAATGATTCTCTCACAAACCCCTTTGTCATTAATTCTTCAATCTGATGTTGTAGCTCCTTGGTTGTTATGGGATCACATCTGTAAGCTGGCCTGTTAGGGAGCACAGAGCCAGGTACAAGGTCTATGTGATGCTCAATGCCTCTCAGGGGTGGCAATCCACTAGGCAACTCAGCTGGGAAGACTTCGTTGTACTTCTGAATCAGGGGTTGAACCTCTCCAGGTACATCATTGTTCTCCTTATTGTTGGTTTCCCTTGATAGGAGAAACAATACAGGTTGTTCTTGCCTCAGCTCCTTGATCATAGCTGCCTCAGATAGAAACAACACTCCATTAACCTCCTCAGGCATGTTAGGACTTCCATAACCCCTCTGGTTTGGTGGTAAGGGAGTCAGGGTGACTCTCTTCCCATTATGCTTGAAAACATAGACATTTTCCTTCCCCTGGTGAGTGGTATTCCTGTCAAACTCCCATGGTCTTCCTAGCAGTAGATGGCAGGCATCCATAGGGACCACATCACACAGTACTTCATCCTTGTACACCTTCCCAATTGAAAAAGGAACAATGCATTGCTTGTCAACTCTCACTTCAGATCCTTTGCTTAACCATCTCAGTTTGTATGGATTGGGGTGCTCCTGAGTAGGCAAGCTCAGCTTGCTAACCATGATGGTGGAAGCTACATTGGTACAGCTACCTCCATCAATGATCAAATTACACACTCTCCCTTGGACAGTGCACCTACTCCTGAATATCATGGATCTCTGATCAGCTTCTAGAGGAGCTGGTTGAGAGTGCATAACCCTCCATAGGACCAAATTGTGCCCTGTGTCAGGGTGAGCCACAACTTGTCCTTGATCAGTTTCCCTCTCAATTTCCACTTCTGCTGGAACCAGTGTCTCTTCTTCCTCATACTCAACTAGACCTTCCTGAAGAGTTAAGAACGATAAACACCTAAGAGGGGGAGGGGGTGAATTAGGTGTACCTTTTAAAAATTTTCTCGTTTACTTGGTTAATGACTAACACAAGTAAGATCTATTAGGTACGAGTTTGATAAACTTAATGGAGTGTAAGTTCACAAACGGTACAGCAGGTCTATGCAACAGTATGATGAACTGTTGCACAGCACTGACAACGAGATAGGTAGATAAAAATGCAAAGGATAAACGAATGTAAAAGTAAATAAACAAACAAGACGATGTTTTAAAAATTGGTTCAGCTCCTACTCCGAAGCCTACGTCCAACCGTTATTTTATTGCTTGTTTAGAAATTTACTCAAACTTAACTAAACCCCTTACAATGAAAATAACTCGCCAACCTACTCCTGTTGCAATTGCTTGAAGCTACTCCGCTTCAAGACTTTCTCTTGCTCAAAGCTACTCTGCTTCAAGACTTAAAGTTCTATCTCAACGGTTTACAAAGTCGAATCTCGGTGGTTCACTTAAGAACATGGAGATTACAATTAAGACCTAAACACGAGAATCATTGAACATATTCTTTATGCAACAGATTAAGCGAACCGATACTTGGAGATTTTAGAGCTTTGAAAAACAAGTGAAGACTTTTGAAAACAGAAAACGGTTTTGCAAATATTTGAAGAACAAAGCTTAAAATGCTGAAATGATTTTGCAAATGTTTTACAATGAGTGTTCTGAAAAGTCTTGCAATAAATGAAAAATGAAGTGGCTATTTATAGAGAAAGGTAGTGTGTAAGAGAAGGTTCTTAACACTACTTTAATCTAATATCCACAAGTTAGTAGCATGCATTTTCATTTAAAAATATAAAAGAACAATCAGGTTTGAAAGGCTCAAGGTGGCTGCATTTTTCCAAAGCAAAGGAGTGTTTCCCATAAAGTATGGGAACTCACAATTTTGCCACAAATGGAAAAAGCATAAGACCCATTTTTAGCATGAAAGGCAACTTGCACAAATGGGATTGACATCTTTTAAATTATTGTGCAAGCATATTCTTTTGTTCTTTTTGTTCTTCAGTTTTGAAATAATGTTCCTCTTGAACATATAAAAGCTTTTTAAAGAATTTCAAACACTTGTAAATTTTTCCGAAAATTCTCCATTCGTTAGTACCAGAAACCATGGTGCAACAGTCTCAGGAACTGTTGCACGGTTTTGCCATAACTAATGCGTAAAAGAAATATGTTGAACTACCTCGTTTATAACATTTGTTCTAGACTATGGGCATGCTTGACTTGTCCTTCATCTTGATCATCTTGAACTTCTTTGAACAATCATGGGATGCTTCAACTTGCTAAACTTTTAACTAAGAGGCAAACAATTAAATCATAATGAAACTTGGCATCATCAACCAAGTGTGTTCTAACAAATTCCCCCTTTGATGATGGCAAGTTTTAAATATTAGTTAAGTTCCCCCTAAGCCCATGATGAGTCGGTCTTTGAACCATATTCAATAAGACATCAAATAAACATGGCATGATCAAGGTGAATGAGGGACAACATGCTTATCCTAAGTAGAACATCTAATCATTATAGCTAAGACATTTCCACGGTGAACGTTAGCCTAAGAGTCATTGAATGAACATAAACACATAATTAACATACTTCCCCCTCTTGACATCATCAAAAGAAGGATGAAAACATGTTCAAGTAGTACAAGATAAACCACCAGCAATTTATTCGAGAAAAACTTAAAAACAGTTCACAGATTGCATGGGATATTAAGACAAGAAGCCAAAAGGGTTAGGAAGACAATTTGGGCAAAAGATGGTTCGTTCATCATCATCGGGAAAATTTCTTCCACGGATTTGGACACGCTCCATGAGATATTCATTGATGGTTTTGAGCGCAACAACTTACTTCTTAAGGGTCTCATTATTGACAGCAAGTCTAGTCACAATGGTCAAAAGCTTGTCTAACTTCGCATTTACCGGACCCATTGCAACAGTTAATCCAACTGTTGCACCAGACTTAAGCTTCTTGGCCGTTTTGGGATTTGATCCTCATTTTCTTTTGGTAATGGGTTTGGGTTTTGTGTTTGGTTTGAGATGAGATTCAACAAGTGGTTCATCACCATCACCAAAAAGTTCTGTGATTTTGATTTGGAATTGGGGGTTTTCGGTAAAGAGGGGATCAAGACCATTATCAAGTACCTTGTCATAATTGTTTGATTCATCAATTTGTTCATCATTTGGGATGAACTCATCTTCATGCATAACCTCCTTTTCTTATTTTTCGATTGGAGTATCCATATTTTTAGCAACATCATCATTTTTCCCACCTTCGGTTTCCTTTTCGTTTTCAACATTTTTTTTTTTTTTTCAATAACAACCACTTCTTCAAAAACATCTTCAACGATCACTTTCTCTTTGTTGATTTCACTTGCCAATTCATTAAGTGTAAGCTTATCTTTCTCAGAATCAATATCGACATTAGAGTCCAACATCATTGAAATTTGGGGACTCCTCTTTAATCCACCACGACCTCACCCTTTGCATGTCATGGTTTTCTTTCATGCAACAGTGGACTTGACTGTTGCAGGCTTGGTAGGGGACGGTTGGGTTTTGTCGGATTTTTTGATATATGCAGCGGATTGGGTGGCCATTTTTAATTTGGCAATGTATTCTGGGTTGAAGGAGTTAATGGGAGGGTTTCTTGGTTTAGTGTGGGTAATGAGCGCTAGTTGAGTGTAAGAATGAAGAATTGATGCTCAAAAAGTGGGCTAGATGGAGGGATTATCTTGATTTGAAATAAGGTGAAGTTGAGAGGCTCAATGAAATAATTCGCATGCAAGTGCAATATTTTAATTAAAATTCTCGATCTATTTTGCATGTTGGAGATTTTGACATTTTAAACTTTAAACATGTACATCCCTTTTTCTAGTCAATCATATAGGAAAAATAAATTCATTAGAGTCACATCACCCAACAAACCAATTTCCAACCGAAGTTTTACGAATTGTTCTCTTTCCAACGGTTTTGTAAAAATGTCCGCAATTTGATTATCCGTTTTACAAAAGTTAAGACTAATTGTTCCTTTTTCGACTTGATCACGTAAGAAATGATGCCTAATCTCAATATGTTTAGTACGTGAATGTTGTATTGGGTTCTTTGAAATGTTAATTGCACTAGTATTATCGCAAAATATCGGAGTTGTTTCGAAGATCATACCATAGTTGTGCAATTGTTGACGAACCCAAATTATTTGTGTGCAACGGAGTGCTGCACTGTTGTATTCACTTTCAGCCGTGGACAATGATACCGTGTTTTGCTTCTTGGATGCCCAAGTGGTTAAACAAGGGCTCATGAATGTAGCAATTCCGGATGTGATTTTTCTGTCCACCGTGCTGCCCGCGTAATCCGCATCATAGAATCCTACAAGATCAAGTTCGTAATGAGATGGATACCAAAGATGCAAGTCTTGTATTCCAATCAAATACTTAAAAATCCGTTTGACGGTTTTAAAGTGTGATTCCTTAGGATTTGATTGGAAACAAGCACACAAACATACGCTAAATTGAATGTCGGGTCGACTAGCGGTTAAATAAAGCAATGAACCAATCATACCTCTATACACCGTTTCACTAACACTCTTACCATTTTTGTCTTGATCAAGTTTAATGTTAGATATCATTGGTGTAGCAACGGATTTGGCATTAGTCAACCCAAACTTATTTCCTTCAAATACTTTTGTTGATGGATCATGGTGCCTTGTTCACTTTGTTTGATTTGGAGACCAAAGAAAAATCCTAGTTCTCCCATCATACTCATTTCAAATTCAGAGTTTATTAGATCCGAAAAGTATTTGTAAAGAACTTCACTTGTTGCATTAAAAATAATGTCATCAACATACATTTGCACAAGCAACAGTTCATCGCACTGTGACATGATAAATAATGTTTTATCAACCGAACCACGATTAAATCCATTTTTCAATAAAAACTTTGAAAGCCTATCATACCAAGCTCTAGGAGCCTGTTTTAAACCATAAAATGCTTTATCAAGTTTATAGACGTGGTTAGGAAAAACATTATCTATGAAGCCCGGTGGTTGTTCAACAAAAACTTCTTCATTTAGATAACCATTTAGGAAAGCGGTTTTTACATCTATTTGAAAAAGTTTAATACCATGATGTGATGCAAAAGCTATGAGTATTTGTATGGCCTCAAGCCTAGCTACCGATGCAAAGGTTTCATCATAATAGATTCCTTCTTGTTGGTTATAACCTTGCACCACTAGTCTAGCTTTATTCCTTACGATTTCTCCATTATCATCAAGCTTATTGCGGAAGACCCATCTAGTACTAATTACAGTACGATTAGATGGTCTAGAGACAAGATGCCATACCTCATTCCTCTTGAATTGATCTAGCTCCTCTTGTATGGTCGTCACCCAACATGAGTCATTAAGAGTAATGGTGATGTGGCTAGGTTCGATTTGTGAGAGGTAGGCATTATAGGCACAAAAGTTTTGAGGATGACCTGGTTTTTATTCCTGATTCAAGGTCACTAGTCTGATTTGTGGGAGGATAGGAGCTTTGGCGTTTCCATTTTCTTGGAACAATGGTGTTGGAGGCTTCATTTGTTTCGTTTGGTTCTGATGCAACAGTTGCAGTGACTGTTGCATGAGGGTGATTTGTGAGGGTGATTGTGGATCAGTTTCTGTTTGAGTAGTGAATGGTTCACTACCATCCTCATTCCCCCTGGATGAGTTAGCTCTATTTAAAGACGAGGAAGGGTTAGTTCCCCCTGAATTTTGGCCAGCTTCTTCATGCAACAGAGGCTCGATCGTTGTTGCACAACTTCCTCAACCTCTTCCACCATGTCCATGTCATGACAAATCATTCCAATGTCGAAATCATCATCCTTCTCTTCATCATCAGCCTGTTCATTAGACATAAAAAAGACTAGATTCGTCAAATATTACATGAACGCTTTATTCCATTTTCATAGTCCTTTTGTTGTAAACTTTGTAAGCTTTACTATGACTAGAATAACCAACAAATACTCCTTCATTACTACGAGCATCAAATTTACCTAGGTTTTTTTTGCCATTGTTGTGAACAAAGCATTTAATACCAAAGCATTTTAAATGTGAGATGTTAGACTTTCTTCCTCGTAGTAATTCATAAGGTGTTTCGTTAATTATTTTCCTAATCATGACTCGGTTGTAGATGTAACAAGATGTTTATGGCCTCGGCCCAAAAGTTCTTTGCTACTTTAGAGCTAATGATCATAGTCCTAGCCATGTTTTCAAGAGTTCGATTCATTCGTTCCACAACCCCATTTTGTTGAGGGGTTCTTGCGGCCGAAAAATTATGGCTAATACCATGATCATTACAATAGTCCTCAAATGATGAATTCTCAAATTCGGTTCCATGGTTGGATCTTAAGGATGCAAGTTTTAGACCAAATTTGTTTTGAACCATTTTAACCCAAATTAAGAATTCATCAATTGCTTGGTCTTTGGAACTTAAGAAAAGTAGCCAAACATATCTTGAAAGGTCATCTACAATCACACAAATATAGCGACTTTCACCCTTGCTAACAATACGCATGGGTCCACATAAATCAATGTGAACAAGTTCAAGGACATGAGAAGTGCTAACACAATTTTTGGATTTAAAGGAGCATTTAATTTGTTTACCTCTAACACAATTATCACAAAGTGATTTAAACTCAAATTTCATGTTAGGCATGCCATCTACTAGGTCAAGTTTCTTGAAAGTATTAAGGGTTTTAGCATTAACATGACCCAACCTTTTATGCCAAAGCAAAGGGTTATTTTTGTGAACACTCATACATGATAAAGTTTGACCCGACAATGAGCATAGGTTAATCATGTACACATCTTTGACACGCTTACCTTCAAGAATTAACTCTCTAGTTTTACCATCAAGTATTCTACATATACCAGCATGAAATTCAACAATGTTACCTCAATCACACAATTGTGAAATGCTTAGAAGATTGTGTTTCAAACCTTTGACAAGCAACGCTTTGTCGACACATAGTGACTTTGACTTACCAACTTTTCAATACCAATGATTTCACCTCGTTTGTTGTCACCAAAAGTCACCATGCCACCTTTGTAGGCTTCTAGCGAGAGGAATTGGTTTTCTTCTCCCGTCATGTGACGAGAGCATCCACTATCTAAGTACCAATTGCTGCTGCCTCCCACTAATGCCTATACAAGATCAAACAGTTAGTTTGGGAACCCAAACAAGTTTGGGTCCCTTCTTGACACTAGCTTGTTTCACCAAGTCTTTCTTGATCCATACCTTTTTAGCTAATTTAGTGTTCTTTTCTAGGTCACGTTTTCTCTTTTCACAATTGTTAAGCTCATGACCAGTATTACCACAGTAGTTGCAAATAACAAAATCAGGAAGTCCAGCGTACTTTCGTCTTCTAAAATCAATTTTGCTTGGGTCTTGGTTTCGGATGCAACAGTGCGTGCTACTGTTGCATTTGAAACCAAGTTCAGCATTCTTTGCAAGCTTTTCATACTCTTGGGACTGTTTTAGAGGAAATTTTAAAACATTCCGACTTCCTTCCCATTTTAGGTGAAACATCTTAGCCTCATCTAGCTCTTTGGTTAATGTATCAATTTTAGCAAGATGATTAAGATTTAGTTGACCTACTTTGTCGAAAGCGTGTTTAGCATGTCTTACTTCATCACTAAGCAATAAACCAATTTGCTCAAGTTGCTTGTTATCTCTTTTACACAGAGTCAGGTCAGCTAGCAGAGAGTCACGTTCCTTAATTAGCGAGGACACATGTTTTGTGAGAGTCTGAATTTCCCTTTTAGACTCAGATGCAACAGTTGCATCATCTGTTGCATGGATTTGTTCAGCCTTTTTCAGAGTTTCAATTTGAACAAGAAGGTCATCGTTTGATTTTTGCACTCAATCTAAAGCACTTTTAACATGACTTGACTCGTCGTTCAACATTTCAGCAATTTTGACAAAATCATCTTTTTGAATTTCGCATGTTGCAATATCAATCAAGAGTTGGTCACGTTCTTTTGTTAGTGAGGACACAGTTTTGACGAGGGACTCATCTCCTTTGTTAGACACAGATGCAACAGTGCAGTGCTCTGTTGCATGCGTTTCATCAACCCTTTTAGCAAGAAACAAATTCTGTTTTCGGAGCTTTTTAATCTCCTTTTCAAGACTCAATGATGTACAAGGTTGATCAACCTCATTTAGACATTCTTTCAAACCAACATTTTCTTCGGCTATGTCTTCAATTTCAGTTTGCATAGCCTCTAATTTATTGTTTTGGACACGACACTTATCAATGAATTGGTCTAAGAGGAGACAAACTTTAATTTGTCTTTAGAGAAAGATCGAACCTTTTTCTTGAGCTTATTTACCTCATTGTCTGAATCTGAATCTGAATTCACGGAGTGAGCCATAAGACATTTGACATTTTGTTTATTTGTTGACTTTGGAACATCATTGATTGATTGAGAAGAGATGCACATTTTGGCGTCTAATTCTTCCTCAAAGACATCGTCCTCATCGGAATCGGACATGCCCCAAATGGCTGTCATTACTTCATTCTTGTATTCTCTTTTAGCAAAATCACGCTTTTCTTTAGATTTGATGTCATTCCACTTAGGACATTCTTTTATTTGGTGACCGTTGTCACCACATTTGAAACAACCCATAGTGGAACTAGATCTTCTTTTGGGAAAACGTCTTTTGCTAGTATAGTTATTTGACCTTTGAGAGTTTCGACCATTAATCATGCCAACAATGTTTTTGGTGAACATTGCAAACTCATCATCTTCATCCTCCTCATTACTTGAGAGAGCATTGAGAGCGAGTCCTTTCCCTTTAGAGCTTTCACTAGAGCGCTTCATGAGAGTTAACTCATGAGCCATGAGTGAGCCCATAAGTTCATCAAGGGACAACAAGGAAAGGTCTTTAGCTTCCTCAATAGCCGTAACCTTCGGTTGCCATTTTTCAGATAGGCTACGAAGGATTTTACGGACTAAATCCTCGGATTCAAAGTTTCTACCTAGACTCTTGAGGTCATTAACAATACTAAAGAAGCGTGAAGACAAACTATTAATTGACTCATCTCTTCCCATGTTGAACATCTCATATTGTTGCATGAGAAGATCAACACGGTACTTTTTGACTTGTGACGTTCCCTCATAAGCAAGATTAAGGGTGTCCCAAATTTCCTTTGCCGAGTCACATCCGGATATCCGGTTAATCTCTTGTTCACCGATGCCATATTGAAGGATGGACATGGCTTTAGAGTTTTTCTCGACTTTCCTATAATCGGCTTCAACATATTTGTCCTCACTTTTGAGGGACTTAGTGCCATCGGCATTAGTCATCTTAATTTTGAGGGGACCCTTTTGAATGATCAACCAACATTCGTAGTCCGCACTTTTGACATAGTGTTCCATGCGGTGTTTCCCCCAAGCATAGTTTTCCCCCTTAAAGATGGGAAACTTAGTATGTTTTGAATCGTCCATAACTATAGGATCAACTCTTTGGTTTTAACCAATATCAAGAGCACGAGGCTCTGATACCAATTGAAGAGTTAAGAACGATAAACACCTAAGAGGGGGAGGGGGTGAATTAGGTGTACCTTTTAAAAATTTTCTCGTTTACTTGGTTAATGACTAACACAAGTAAGATCTATTAGGTACGAGTTTGATAAACTTAATGGAGTGTAAGTTCACAAACGGTACAGCAAGTCTATGCAACAGTATGATGAACTGTTGCACAGCACTGACAACGAGATAGGTAGATAAAAATGCAAAAGATAAACGAATGTAAAAGTAAATAAACAAACAAGACGATGTTTTAAAAATTGGTTCAGCTCCTACTCCGAAGCCTACGTCCAACCGTTATTTTATTGCTTGTTTAGAAATTTACTCAAACTTAACTAAACCCCTTACAATGAAAATAACTCGCCAACCTACTCCTGTTGCAATTGCTTGAAGCTACTCCGCTTCAAGACTTTCTCTTGCTCAAAGCTACTCTGCTTCAAGACTTAAAGTTCTATCTCAACGGTTTACAAAGTCAGAATCTCAGTGGTTCACTTAAGAACATGGAGATTACAATTAAGACCTAAACACGAGAATCATTGAACATATTCTTTATGCAACAGTTAAGCGAACTGATACTTGGAGATTTTAGAGCTTTGAAAAACAAGTGAAGACTTTTGAAAACAGAAAACGGTTTTGCAAATATTTGAAGAACAAAGCTTAAAATGCTGAAATGATTTTGCAAATGTTTTACAATGAGTGTTCTGAAAAGTCTTGCAATAAATGAAAAATGAAGTGGCTATTTATAGAGAAAGGTAGTGTGTAAGAGAAGGTTCTTAACACTACTTTAATCTAATATCCACAAGTTAGTAGCATGCATTTTCATTTAAAAATATAAAAGAACAATCAGGTTTGAAAGGCTCAAGGTGGCTGCATTTTTCCAAAGCAAAGGAGTGTTTCCCATAAAGTATGGGAACTCACAATTTTGCCACAAATGGAAAAAGCATAAGACCCATTTTTAGCATGAAAGGCAACTTGCACAAATGGGATTGGCATCTTTTAAATTATTGTGCAAGCATATTCTTTTGTTCTTTTTGTTCTTCAGTTTTGAAATAATGTTCCTCTTGAACATATAAAAGCTTTTTAAAGAATTTCAAACACTTGTAAATTTTTCCGAAAATTCTCCATTCGTTAGTACCAGAAACCATGGTGCAACAGTCTCAGGAACTGTTGCACGGTTTTGCCATAACTAATGCGTAAAAGAAATATGTTGAACTACCTCGTTTACAACATTTGTTCTAGACTATGGGCATGCTTGACTTGTCCTTCATCTTGATCATCTTGAACTTCTTTGAACAATCATGGGATGCTTCAACTTGCTAATAAACATTTAACTAAGAGGCAAACAATTAAATCATAATGAAACTTGGCATCATCAACCAAGTGTGTTCTAACACTTCCCTTTCCCATTATTCAATCTCCATAGCTGTGAGAGCTCTGTTAGAAGGACAGTCCTTCTTAAAATGGCCAAAGCCCTGGCATTGGAAGCACTTGATCTTATCCCTGGATAAAGGTGGGTTGGGTTTGGGATACATGGGTGCCTTCCCTTTGTCTACTGTTGGTTGGGTAACTGGTTTAGGTACCTCAGTAATTTTGACACCAGTGTAGGGTTTGAATGTTGTTTTGGTGGGAAATTTGGGTGTTGCAGGCTTCACCTTCCCTAGTTTCTCAATTCTTAAGGCTAGGTTAACTGCCTCATCAAATGACCAGACTTGTTGCATTCTTACCTTGCTAGCTATCTTAGGGTCCAAACCCTCAATGAACCTAGCAATCTTTTGCTCAGGTTTTTCAGTGACCTCACATTGTAGGGTTAGTTGTTCAAAGCTCCTAAGGTAGGCCTCGACAGTTAACTGCTCTTGTCTCAACTGAGTCAGCTTAATAAAAATATCCTGAGTATAATCTTTAGCTATGAATTTCTCCTTTAACTTCTTTTTTAACTTAAGCCAAGACTTAACTGGTTCCTTTCCATCTCTAATCCTTTGGTGTTTCATACTCTCATACCAAAGAGATGCATAGCCCTTGAGTTTTAAAATAACAACCTTAAAAGCTTTTCTGTCATCATAATTTTTAAACTCAAAGACTCTCTCAACAGATCTAAGCCAGTCTAACAAGTCCTCAGGATTTAAACTACCATGGAAATCAGGGATCTCTACCTTAACATCCTTATCTCTAGCCAAGTAGTTACCTTCTTCCATCATGGATTCTTCTGAATCTGAGTCGAGTTCCTCTTCATTCTGAGGGTGTGGTTGGCCCCTTCCTGCTCCAAGGATACCTCTACCCCTGCCTCTTCGTCTGTAGGGTGGTGGCCTTCCTCTTTCTGGAGTGGGAATGTTTGCCATCACAGTATTCACCGCATCCGGGGTCAAATTAACCAGGTTGGTTAACTGATCCATCTTTGCTTCCATTTCTGCTAACCTCTCCTCACTCATTGGGCTGTTTTTGTAGTTTTGATGTAGCTGGGAAAATGAACTTACCTCTCTCTCACTCAGGACTAACACAAGGTAGGATTGTGTTATAAACCTAAGCTCTGATTACCATAATTTGCAGTGTAAACTAGGGGGACAAGCACAAATTGGACAAACCCTGAAACAGGCAAAAGAGTGATTCTCAGGGAATGCAATAAACTTGGGAATTTCTATAAAATTAGTAAATGGCCTTGAAAAATTATGAAACTTGGTGACAATTTAGTTAGGAGGGTAAACTAAAACTGTGCCAAATCTCAGGATTTTACACACACTCTAAGTAATTTTAATAAATAGAAAACCAGACTGAAATAAAGGAAATCTCAGACAATTTCTTTAAAAGACTCTTGTGACTGTTTTTGTGATATTTTCTGGACATAAAGGGGGATATAATTATCAAATTCACTCTCAAGCAAGCACAGAGATTAAACTTAATAATTTAGGGAGATTAAGACTGAATTGTTCAAGCAAGCACAGAATCAACTCAAGCTTAACCAGACAATGCACTTAAAATAGCTCAAGCAAGCACATACCTATTCTAAGTAGCACCACATATCCTTAATCACCTTCTAAGCAAGCACAAGAAGATATTAAGTCTGACTTATAACTAAGACTCAGCAAAGTTAAAAGATTTGCAAATTTTGAGAGAAATCTCAAGGTTTTTCATTAATCAAAGTCCGAGTACAACGATCGAGAAAGGGTCCTTATATAGGCCTTTACGTGAAGTGTTCAAGACATGATAAACCCTAGACAACTCCATCTAAGGGCCAGGATTAAACTTAGGAAGCAAACAAGAGTAGTGGACTTATTTTACAACGGATACAAAAGAAATTAAGGCAAAAACAAGAACAAAAGAGTCAAAGGTTGAGTTGTGACATATTGTCCTGGTTCTTTGAAATCTTTGGCTGGTTGTTGAAGGTTAAATGGCTTTGGTGCAGGCATCTTCTGTGGCTCAAGGCTCTATAAAAAGAATGCTGAACAGGCCAAGTTCTTCTTTGTTGAGAGTTTTCCCTTGTTTGGCCAAAAATGGCAACTTGCTTTATCTGATTTACCCTCCTGCAACTATCTTTTCAGTCTGATTTTTGGTGCAATGCTTTAGGAATTTGGCTTGGCTCCTTAGGATTAATTTGTGACTAGTTGAATAAGGATTCAGCTGGCCAAGGTGGTCTTCTGGTGGCTAGCCTGGCTGCTCTTTGTTCTTGTGACTGACGAAGTTGGACTGGCAGTTGAGGTTGCCTGAGTGATGTCACCGGTTTGAATTGTGCCTGTTATCCCTGGTGGAAGATGAGGGTGCTTTGTTTGTGCCTGACTAGTCACAAAAAAATTGTTAACCTGGTTATCAGCTTCTGCTGCACAAAAATAAATGACAAATAGGCTTGTAAAGTGATTGACATGCTGGTAGTATAAAGATTTAATAATCTGGACCAAATATAACAAGGGATTTTCTAAAATGTGATTTAAGGGCACATGTTAATAATCCTTAAAAGAAAAGTTTAACAATAAATATGGCAATGAAATCTGAAAAATTGAAAAACCCATATAACAATTTGGATCCTCTGCATTACTTTCTCTCCATTTTCTCTCTTACACACTCTTTGAAAGATTTAAGTTCCAAGATCTAATCCGAACTGTTTAAAAGTAATAAAAGTCCATTTATTTTCAAGTAATGGAGCGAATCCGGACCGAATGGATTAAAAGGGGGTATAGTGGATAATAAATTCCATGTTCGAATTATCTCATCACCGATATTGTAAATATTTGTAATGCCCTTAAAGGCCTTAAGCCCTTAATCCTTATGACTCATTTGACACAAAAATAAAAAAAAAAAGTAATTTGGACCAAACTTTTAAGCTGGACTAACATTATAAGGTATACACACATAAGACATTCCCAAATGTTGGTAGCCCAAACAATAGTTTTCAAATCTGAATAATTCAGTTGAAAATTTGATGTTTGACACAGAGCTATTCTTGATTTTTCGACTCATTATAAAGAACAGTTTTATCAATTGGTCTCCCTTGTGACGGGTTATCATTTGTGGCGGATATTTTGTGAGTTAAAATGGTAACAAAATGGGTTAGTGGAGAAATGGGACCACATGAACAGTGTTGCAGAGAGAGAAAAAGTGGGTACTTTGTGAGGTAAAATGGTATCCGTCACTCAAGAGTGACGGATATGTGCCGTCACAAACAAGAATTTGTGCAGTTTTATTGGAGTGTTTCTTTCACAAATTACTGATTTATTTTATTTGACAATGTTTTTACCTTTTGTATATACTAGTTGGAAAACCACGTGCTACGCACGCGGCATTTAACTCTTATTTTGGCGTGTCGGTATGCGAAAAACCAGTATTCAACGAACCTGTGATAATCGTGAAAAATGGATTGATACTCGTTATTTGAGGCTGAAATCGAATAGGTTAAATCCTGAAATGACCTCAGACACGTGATAGAAATACCGGGAGAAAAAGAAACATGGTCCGGTACGACCTCATGAACGGCTCAAATTAAAGCGTATAATACACCGTTTTTCGCGATTCTAGGGTCTCGAAACAAAATTCTCTAGAAACCACACAGAAAGTTCCTCGGATCAGATAACGACGCCACACAAAATTTGAGGAGAAGTGGAGGACATATGGGGTTCTTCGTGCCAGTATACGATAAACCACAATACGCCGAACCTCGGATAATCGTGAAAAATGGATTAATACTCGTTATTTTAGGCTAAAATCGAATAGGTTAAATCCTGAAATTACCTCGAAGACGTGAAAGAAAAAGAGGGAGAAAACTCGGAGAAAAAGAAACAGGGTCCGGTAACACCTCCCGAACGGCTCAAATTGAAGTGTATAATACACGGTTTTTCAGGATATTATTAGGGTCCCGGAACAAAATTCTTCGGAAATCACACATGAAGTTCCTCGAGTCAGATAAAGCGGCCACACAAATTTTGAAGAGAAACGGAGGACATTTGGATGGAGGTGCCGGTGCGCGATAAACCAACATTTGTCAAACCTTGGATAATCGTCAAAAATGGATTAATACTCGGTATTTTGGCCTGAAATCGAATTGGTTAACTCCTGAAACGACCTCGGACACGTGGCTGTAAAACCGGGAAAAAGAAAAGGGTCCGGTACGACCTCCCGAACGGCTCAAATTGAAATGTAATATATATATACACTGCAGGATTCCGGGGTCCCCGAAAAAAATCCTCTGAAAATCACACAGAAGATTCCTCGTATCAGGGAAAGTGGCCACACAAAATTTGAAGAGCATCGGAGGACATTTGAGGGTGCCGTTATGCGATAAATCAGTATTTGTCGAATCTCGCAAAATCGTGAAAAATGGATTAACACTCGTTATTTGGGTTGAAATCGAATATGTTAACTCCAAAAATGACCTCAAACATGTGGTAAAAAACCGGGAGAAAAGGAAACAAGATCTACTTACTGCCCACTGACTGTGGCGTTCATGTTTACATGAATGACAGGTATTAGTTGGTGCATTTATGAGGTGAAGACATGTGTTGAGCTAGCGAGTACCTTGACCGTGGATTTTGGCTATCGTTATGTTTAGACTCACCTTTTAGACTCGTTATTCGAGGGATATATTTTCCCCATTTGACTTTTATATATGTTTGTATAAACTTAACTTTATTTCCGTATTCTTTATTTATGTTTTAGGTTTTAATGAACCCGCGCTTTAAACTTTAAAAGTTTCAAAATTTTCCTAAAATTCCGCATTTTATTATTGTATTTTCTTACCGTTATTGCGGGAGTTCACATCTATAAGGGCGGTTTTTTAAAAAACCGCTACCATAGGTGACCTATAGTGGCGGTTGTACAACCGCCGCAAAGTATAAACAACCCCGTGATATACGGCGCACCCAAAATCTGTAAAAAGCGCCATAAAAAGGGCCATTTATGACCGCCATTATAGAGATTTTTTCTACCAGTGCTAGGTCCAGACGTGAATAATACACGTCCAAACCTAGGTTTGGTTGTGTATTATACACGAATTCCTGCATGGATTCTTAATTCTAAAAACCCTAATTAAAAACCAAGTTTTTACTTCTAAAAACCCTAATTAAAAACCAAATTTTGTAGTCACCCTGCATGGATTCTTAATTCTTGGACGAAGATGCAGCATATACTTTAATACTCCTATATCTCATTTCATGCAATGCACGTATCGAGTTACTGAAGATGAGCATTTTACTTTTGTTATTTAATCTTGAAAAACATATACTTCCTCTGTTTCGATCATTTATTTAATTTTGATATTATTTATAAGGTATTTTAATTAAAGGTAAACAAATAATTAAGATGAAGGGGTAACTATAAAAGTTATGCTGATCGACAACTCACATAATGACAAATTAATTAAGCAATTAAAAATCGTAATTTCTTTTCGCAACACACTTTTTACTCATTACAGTACTTTTTGCGCGATACTTCCATTTGTATACCCTTGGTAAAAATCACACTAAACCTAATTCTCTCAATTTCTAACCGCACAACCTCTCAAATTAATCAAATTTCTTCAATTAAAAACAATAATTTGGAGGTAAAACATATCTTTAATTTGTTAATCACATACTAATGAATCGAACAAATGTTTTTTAGAAGCAAATTGAATTCGAGGTTATTATTTGTTTAAGATCTACAGACTATTATCATAATGAGATTAGTTGTTAGTTGTGGTGTATAGGCTATTTGGAATAATTCAATACGATATCATACAACCAACACCTTATTAATCAAATGTAATTATCAAATACAATTATTAAATTGAATTCTAGGAAAACCCATTTGACAAGCAAGTTCATTTGCAGGCTAGAGAAAGGCGATCAAGCACTTAGGGGATTGTGTGACGTATTGAGTAAAAGTTGTACTACGAAAATCATAAAAATGAAATTAAGATAAGATTAATAAGTATTAATCTCAAATTACAAGCCTTTAGTACGTGTGTGAAACAAATGAAATTAAGATTTACAATCATAAAAATGAAATATAAGATTTTCGAAACAAATAGTAGAAGAGAAATAGAGTAAAGAATACTCCGTACTACGTAGTTTGTTACGTTCTCTTCTTTAAATTACTCTAATCGAGCAAAGCAAATACTTATCCGTTCGCTCCAATTCGCCACGTCCATTTTCCCGTTAAAATATGTGAGGCGATTTTTTTTTTTTTTTTTTTGGCAGCCGAAAAGAAAGAGGCGAATTTTGAATAATGCACTTGCTTCATTATAATTTGCGAGGAAAAAAAAAAATCAAAATTTATAAGTAGACGACGAACCCAAGTCAAATACTCCGAATGCTGGATCCGAAACAATTTGATTATACGGGTTGTCATATGGATTGAATGGGTATGACCCGTCACTAGAACCACTTGTATCGAGTCCCATATTGTCAAACCCAATAGGTCCAATGTGACCTGAGAAACCAAACCCATTTGGGTCATTTCCGACCCATTGATCCATATTCACATTCATATCCATATCCATACCGATACCCATGTTATAACTCGAAGTAATATCCTCGGGTAGAGGTGGGAGCTCCACTTCAGACGGATTATTATTATTATTATTGTTATTATTGACGATAATATTATCATGAGACTGAAAATAATTATTGGACCAACAAGTCCATAAATTAGCTTGACTTGTAGAATTATCTTGGTTTTGGGCTGAAAGTGTGTTAAGCCCACCAGTGGGCCCAGGCCCACTAAAGAAAAGTTGGTTAAGCTGAGACTGGTCATCAGGGGATAATATTGATGTAACTGTGGACCCAGGTGGTGAGTCTGAGTACACAAAATTGGTCCTAGCCCGGGACGGGCCACGCATGGATCGAGCAGCCCGATCATAAGCTAAAGCAGCTTCCTCGGCCGTGTCAAACGTGCCAAGCCAATGGCGCTCCTTGGTAGTAGGATCCCTTATCTCGGCCGCATATCTACCCCAAGGCCTTCTGCGAACACCCAAATACCTTACGGTATTTTGGGGTGTTTCGCTCTGTTGCTGCTGCTGTTGTTGATTGTGCTTTCTTTTAGTCCGTGGTGACGGACTATTAGCCACATTTGAAGTAATATTATTAAGGCCTAAGGATTCCATTTGTATCTAGGAATGATATATGATATGATACTATGTTTTAGTAGTAGGACTATGACCTATATTATGTAGGATAGTGCCTAAAAATTAAGGGTATGTAAGTATGTTTTGAGTTTTATGATAATTGTGTGATTTGGACTGACTTATATAGGTCAAGGAATTAAGTTGTAGTGAATATAATACTAGGCGTGTGTGTCCTTGTAACGTAAAGTATGCTTAGTTTTTTAATTATATTTTAATAATTAATTAATTATAATAAAAATGCCTTTAACAAATGCATATCTTTTACCATTTAAATTTATATCAGTAATAATCTCAAGAGCTACTATAATAGTGATACCTGAATGCGTGTCGAATGTCTATGGGTGGCTATTTGTTGTCGATTTTTTAAACAACTTTAGTATTCGTAATTTAGTTCATGTTCTTTTCGACTACAACTATCCGAATTGAATTTAAGTTTAGCACCGTAGTAATTTTAAAGTTTCGGACTCTTTGTTGTAGATTATTACTCTTAAGGTTTTATAATAGGTAATTAAGTAGGTTTATATGATGGCATGCATGAACTAATTAAACGTATTAAATGTAGAATAAACTTGAAAAGAAAAATTTAGAGTATGCATGGCAGCATGGCGACGAGAATATGAATTATTTTCTCATGCAATTAAATAGATAATTCTACGTAACTATAAACTTATCGTAAAATGATCACTTCGTAACCACTCAATCTATAAAAGGACTCGTTTATTGCAAGGGAGCTACCTACAAGGGCGTTTTTCATACATGCGGAAATCAAATAAGTTCATGAGTATCATATCTCATAACTTTACCAATTAAGTTAATTTAAAGATCGCTACTTCGATGCTTTTCGAGTATTCAATGAAATAAAAATATTGCCTAGTCACGTCTCAAAAGAAAAATATGTTGACTAATGGAGTAATAATTGATACAAGTACGAAAATCTATCTAAATATGTTAACAATTCACCGATACATGAATAAGTTGAGTTATTATGAAGAAGAGAGCACGCCGTTGGCTGGATGAACAAAAGTTGGCATTTATAAAATCAAAAAAAAAAAGATTGATGTTTGATTAATGATATGATTACGCAAAGCATGGGATCAACTGCATGCAATCATTGTCATTGATCATATGATATAATCATGATAATTAATCATACTATGATATGTGATTAATAATGCATGACTTAGATTTAAGATTTATGAATTTGGTCGTTAAAATTATATTATAAAGTGTGAAAGTTGTACTATCAAGATCAAGGGATTTAACGAGAAGATACGATGCAAATGATGTGTGTCATGATGCGGCGTCTTCATGAGGAATGGATAATTGCTTCTCAATATTTATATTTTGCCTTAAACTAGTAAAGGTAGTCACAATTCACAAGGGCGATTTTGATACCAGGGTTTGTATACAGATAATGAATTGCA
The DNA here is from genome assembly GCF_048544455.1 of Silene latifolia. Classification (NCBI taxonomy): domain Eukaryota; kingdom Viridiplantae; phylum Streptophyta; class Magnoliopsida; order Caryophyllales; family Caryophyllaceae; genus Silene; species Silene latifolia. Next base: position 340,985,857 of record NC_133537.1, on the reverse strand, counting down.
CATTTATAACTTTATCAACTAAACTAGTTAACGTTTGCCTTCCTGAATATTTATGACCTCAAATCGGGATAATTGTTATATTTTACCTGTTCCAATCAATAGTTATCGATTATTTTAACACAAAAACAAAGGAAAAAAAAAACTTAGTTACACCTTATTCAGTGGTGGAGCTAAAGAGTGGTCAGGTTGACAAAATAGTTCGAGCGATGCCTCCTCTCGGATAACAAAAAATTGAATTTAAAAGAACTTTTTGATATCTTTACTAGTTTACGTTATTACTCTATGTTGTTAGTTCGTCATTTTTGGAATTTGTTTGTCTTCAACTAAAAATCTTAGTTAAGATATACGATAATAATATGCGCGAATACAACTAAAATGATCAAAAGTTATCAAAGAACATGGACATATTTTGTGACTTGTGAATGATATTCATAAAATAAAATCGCAACAATTTGCCATTATAAATACAAGTACTTTTACCTTAATCAAGTTGATAAGCCTACAAAATTAAATAGTTTAGACTACGTAGATAGGACCCAAAGTCAATTAATTGAATTGGGATGACAAATAAAAGAAATAAATCATTATCTCAAGCATGTGCAACCATTTTAGAACACGACCAATGATACTTTCACTTGGACCAAATTCAAGTAGTATGTCATCTTTTCCCATTTCGAAGGGCTCTTTTCATTTAAAAGAAGTAGGTTTGTATTTTGGATCACTTGCAACATTGTTCGATATCAACATAATGAGACAGTAGCGGAGTCAGAATTTATAGTTATCTAAAAAGGGTTAGAATTAACAGCTAGAACTCTAGAAGGGTAAAGTTTTCAGCGGAAACAATTAAGTATCGACAAAAGGCAAATAAACTTTCATAGGTTTTAATTAAGCTTTTAAATTTTTCATTATACCGTACGTGAAAGCGAGCCCGCTAAATCTACCACTCCAATTACATGATACAATGTTGTAATTTACAAAGTTAAATGGTGAAATATAATACTCGGTATGTAATATAGTAACAGTGATTTTCACTACACTCGACGAATCATAAAATTATCAGCAGAATAGATAATTATCCATTTTGTGCTTTGCTCCACTATTATCTTTTTTAGAGAAGTAATGAGTAAAACTGTCTTATATAATTTTTTTTAACATGCACCTAAATAGCGGTGATCTATCTAGGTTGTTACTAGTCTATTTTGATACTAGTAAATTAAAAAATAGTTTAAGAAGAAACGTCTTTATTTCAATGCTAAAGGATCCACAAGTCCAAAACAAAAACATTACAATTTACTACCAAGAGATGTTGGGTTGCATGTGATGTTTGGACAACATATAGGCTTCGTTCACCCTTTCTTGATAAATAAACCTACACCATGTACCGACCTTTTAGTGTGTATGACTCTTAATTCCAATCATTCTTCTTATTAAATTTTAACTACCTCGTTTGTATGTATGTATGTATATCTCAAGTTATTGATTATAAAGTGTTTGGAAGCTAGCTATTAATTATAAAGGAGCGAATATAATTTTTTATTAAATGCAGCTCACAAAGAATATAAAACGTAAAAAAATAAAATGGATAAAACGGAGGAAAAGAAATGTAATTTCATTGCTGGTTGTCAATTGAAGAGAAAGAAATTTCATTTCACCATTATTATTATTGTTATAGTCGCTTTTCTAATCGTTTTATCGTATATAATGATAAAAGCTCAAAAAGTTTGTCGGAAAAGCGATATTTGATGGAAGTAAACACATATTCAACTTATAACTCAATTTAGGGAAGGGCATGGAGATGACTTAAATAAAAGTTAAAAGGGTGTAAGGTCATGATTTCTTATCCCACATTCTCCTCAAATTAAAATTCTTGCTCCCAAAAATAAGTATATATTTAATTTGTGTTAATTATAATCTTAAAATGGTCAAAAACCAAAATGATATGCAATGGTTCAAGGGAAGCAAAGTGGACCAACGAAACCATAAATCCAGGGACTTGGTCACTTATCGCATTTATACTACGTGAAGACTAACATTCAAACCCTAAAAGTTTGTGGTTTGCATGCTAGAGTATATGGTCAAAGTGACAACAATACTCTACTTGGATATTTACATAATTATGTATATAAACAATGAGACAAAGATACCTTTACTTGAAGGCTTAAATAACCACAAACACAAGACTAATAATAAAACAACAATAATGATACTTCCGGATAATACCGAGTCTTTGTATCACTTTCTCACATGTTCTTATGCAAAGTTCAACCATTTCATAGGCTCTACATACTTGATATTCCCTCTCATTCAAACTAAAGGTTATACTTGCTTTTTGACACTATTTATGACAATAAGTGGATTATACATCTTAAGTAGTACATCAGATGATATAGTTTTTGAGCATTTAGATAAATTTTTTGAGTTTTATTATAAAGTTTTTGAGTTCATTTACTTAAACATTAATCTCAAAAAGTTACATTATAACTCAAAAAAATTACATATAACTCAGAAAAATTTGATTTTGGACGTCATAAAACTAAAATGTAATTTATAAATTCTATAGAAATAAAAAAAAAAAAAACACAAAAACTCAAAAACTCATTGAGTATGAGGTAGTACATCTGATGTACAATCTTTTTTCTCCTATTTATGGTCGCAGATAATCTTTGATATTATTCTTAATCTATAAGATCACAAAATATAGTCATGTGAGATATTGTTTGATTTATCGTCATGAATACTATAAGAATATCAAATTTTTATAATTTTTAATAATATATAATTAAAGATATATTCACGTTGCAAAACGTGTTTCGACAAGTATGATAAAGCAACTGTTACCTTTGGTTTGGATGACAAGGAGTATTGTCATTTGTACATGACTACATGAGAAGTGGTTCCAAAATACTACTCCATACTAAACGTAAGGACATAAATAAGCTTCAAACACAAGACTCATAATTTAATGAAAGAATAATGATAAAATCCATTTTTAATACTGAGTAATTTAGATATCACTCTTTCACATACTTTTAAACAAAATCCATTTTTTAATGCATCATGCATATCTTATAGTCCTCGGATACACTCTCTCACATACTCTTTTATAGAGTCCATCTTTTTAGTGATCATACATGTTGCTCTTACAAAACCTCAATGTCGATCGAGTCCATCATTTTAATAAACTCTACATATATACATTATACATTAGATCAAAATAATATCAAAACTCAATATTATCCAATAACAAAAACTCAGTATTATCTGGTGATGTTATGAGTAAATGAATTTAATTTTGAAAGAGCTTACTTGAAGAGAAGGCCACGAAATAAGTTAAGAATAGATACTTTTGCAAATAGGGTCATTTCAACACCCAAATCTTTACACCCATGTAATAAGGAAATGACCTTTTTGACTGTCTCTTTGAACCCTTTTCTTTTCAATTCTAGACCTAACCTTTTCACGTACGTATCACACCAAAATTCAATTCTTTACATCTCTTATTACACTTACTCATGCCTTGGGAATGACACTTCTCTCATGTATAGCATTTGCCAAAGGAGGAAAAGCACATTTAGTCTTTATAATTTTTAAGTTATAAATATACAAAGTGTAACTTTCTCTATTGTAAAATTGGATTTTCTTGCATAAGATGCCACCTTTATGCCGTGTGTTACAAAGTGGACAAGCTCCCTAACATGATACTACCATTTTAAAAATGATTATTTTTAACTGTGTATTTTAAGAGTAGACATTAATAATTTACATATGATAAAAAATTATAAGCATTTTCATAATTTATGGTAAAAATGAATTAATATTTGAATCTCATGTATTTCGTGAATTTGATTACATTTAACTTATTAATGTGTGTCCTTAACACACGATAGAAAATCCGTTTTAAAAATCATTACTGTAGTTAGTTAAGTCATCAATTTGGTCATTACTCCATGCAAATTTACATAGAAGTCATTCCTATTGTTCTTTCTAGAAGACTAGAATTAAAATGAAATGGCAAGTTATGGGGTTTTGAGACAACCCTATATACTTTAAAAAAAACGATATTTTTCATTATTGTATTTCGAAAAGTATATAGTTTAAGATCTTATATTAAAAAGGAATGAATAATTTCACCACCGTCTCAATCGACCCTAATTACTTGCATAATTAAACGAGTATTAATATCGATTATTGATGCAAATGTCGTTTTTCAAATTGTCTGAGTGCAAGTTCATCTTTTACAAGTCCGAGTAATTTTTCAATTTTGTAAATCATTCAACTATCAAATGTGTTAGGGGAAAAAAAACTTTGAAATAATATAATATGATTGTGGAGGAATAGGTGATATATCTTCTTTAATTTTCTACGTGTATCAAGCTTACACCAAATGTGTATTAACAATATAACTGGAAAAGTAGACATCAAAGTCGCTTTGGCCGAGTGGTTAAGGCGTGTGCCTGCTAAGTACATGGGGTTTCCCCGCGAGAGTTCGAATCTCTCAGGCGACGATTATTGCCTTTTTTTTTTTTCTTCCTTGTCTGTTTTTTTATGGAAGCAAAAAAAGAAAGTGATGTCCCTTCAATTTTCTCCATCAATGTAACATCTATTAATTTTCTCCATCAATGTAACATCTATTATTGTAGCTGTAGTTTAAATTTGTATAATATATAAATGAGTTTTAACGTGACAATTCACAAGAAAGTCGCTTTGGCCGAGTGGTTAAGGTGTGTGCCTGCTAAGTGCATGGGGTCCCCCCGCGAGAGTTCGAATCTCTCAGGCGACGTTTTTTGCCTTTTGTTTTTAATTTCTGTTTTTTTTTTTTTATTATTATTATTAAGTTAAAAGACACTTTCAATAAGAAGATTGTGGAAAAATAAAAACAAAAACAAAAAACAAAAAGAAGATTGTGGAAAAATAAATTGATATGTCCCCTTCAATTTTCTCTATAAATGTAACTTGTATATTAACTACACAAAATCTCATTATAGACGGCACATATCCGCCTATAACTAAAGACGGGTCAAATACAATACCACTTTCCTAATAGGACAAGCAACAAGTGGGGTGGTGGGGGCAAAAAATGTCACCACTTTCAAACTATTTGACCCGTCTTACCTATTCGATTTCACCCTCAGATAACGAGTATTAATACATTTTTCACGATTATCCGAGGTTCGACGAATGTTGGTTTATGGCATACCGGCATCCCCAAATGTCTTCCGTTGCTACTCAAATTTTGCGTGACCGCTTTATCTGACCCAAAGAACGTTCTCCGCGATTTCCGGAGAATTTTGTTCCGGTACCCTGGAATCTCGAAAAACCGTGTATTACACTTCAATTTGAGCCGTTCGGGAGGTAGTACCGGACCAGTTTCTTTTTCTCCCGGTTTTTTTATCACGCGTCCGAGGTTATTTCAGGAGTTAACCTATTCGATTTCAGCTTCAGATAACGAGTATTAATACATTTTTCACGATTATCCGAGGTTCGACGAATGCTGGTTTATGGCATACCGGCACCCCAAATGTCTTCCATTGTTACTCTAATTTTGCGTGGCCTCTGTATCTGACCCGAGGAACTTTCTGCGCGATTTCCGGAGAATTTTGTTCCGGTACCCTGGAATCCCGAAAAACCGTGTATTATACACTTCAATTTGAGCCGTTCGGGAGGTCGTACCGGACCCTGTTTCTTTTTCTCCCGGTTTTTTTATCACGCGTCCGAGTTCATTTCAGTAGTTAACCTATTCGATTTCAGCCTCGGATAACGAGTATTAATACATTTTTCAGGATTATCCGAGGTTCGACGAATGCTGGTTTATGGCATACCGGCACCCCCAAATGCCTTCCGTTGTCACTCTAATTTTGCGTGGCCTCTTTATCTGACCTGAGGAGCTTTCTGCGTGATTTCCGGAGAATTTTGTTTCGGTATCCTGTAATCCCGAAAAACCGTGTATTATACACTTCAATTTGAGCCGTTCGAGAGGTCGTAACGGACCCTGTTTCTTTTTCTCCCGATTTTTTTATCACGTGTCCGAGTTCATTTCAGTAGTTAACCTATTTGATTTCAGCCTCGGATAACGAGTATTAATACATTTTTCACGATTATCCGAGGTTCAACGAATCCTGGTTTATGGCATACCGACACCACCAAATATGTTCCGTTGCAACTCAAATTTTGCGTGGTCTCTTTATCTGACCCGAGGAGCTTTCTGCGCGATTTCCGGAGAATTTTGTTCCGGTACCCTGGAATCCCGGAAAACCGTGCATTATACACTTCAATTTGAGCCGTTCGGGAGGTCGTACCGGGCCCTGTTTCTTTTTCTCCCGGTTTTTTTATCACGCGTCCGAGGTCATTTCAGGAGTTAACCTATTCGATTTCAGCCTCGGATAACGAGTATTAATACATTTTTCACGATTATCCGAGGTTCGACGAATGCTGGTTTATGGTATACCGGCACTCCCAAATATGTTCCATTGCTACTCAAATTTTGCGTGGTCTCTTTATCTGACCCCAGGAGCTTTCTCCGCGATTTCCGGAGAATTTTGTTCCGGTACCCTGGAATCCCGAAAAACCGTGTATTATACACTTCAATTTGAGCCGTTCGGGAGGTCGTACCGGGCCCTGTTTCTTTTTCTCGCAGTTTTTTTATCACGTGCCCGAGGTCATTTCAGGAGTTAACCTATTCGATTTCAGCCTCGGATAACGAGTATTAATACATTTTTCGCGATTATCCGAGGTTCGACGAATCTTTGGTTTATGGCATACCTACCCCCCAAATATGTTCCGTTGCTACTCAAATTTTGCGTGGCCTCTTTATCTGACCCGAGGAGCTTTCTGCGTGATTTCCAGAGAATTTTGTTCCGGTAACCTGTAATCCCAAAAAACCGTGTATTATATATGCACTTCAATTTGACCCGTTTGGGAGGTCGTACCGGACCCTGTTTCTTTTCCCCCCGGTTTTTTTATCACGCGTCCAAGGTCATTTCAGGAGTTAACCTATTCGATTTCAGCCTCGGATAACGAGTATTAATACATTTTTCACGATTATCCGATGTTCGACGAATGCTGGTTTATGGTATACCGGCACTCCCAAATATGTTCCATTGCTACTCAAATTTTGCGTGGTCTCTTTATCTGACCCCAGGAGCTTTCTCCGCGATTTCCGGAGAATTTTGTTCCGGTACCCTGGAATCCCGAAAAACCGTGTATTATACACTTCAATTTGAGCCGTTCGGGAGGTCGTACCGGGCCCTGTTTCTTTTTCTCGCAGTTTTTTTATCACGCGTCCGAGGTCATTTCAGGAGTTAACCTATTCGATTTCAGCCTCGGATAACGAGTATTAATACATTTTTCGCGATTATCCGAGGTTCGACGAATGCTGGTTTATGGCATACCGGCACCCCCAAATATGTTCCGTTGCTACTCAAATTTTGCGTGACCTCTTTATCTGACCCGAGGAGCTTTCTACGTGATTTCCGGAGAATTTTGTTCCGGTAACCTGTAATCCCAAAAAACCGTGTATTATATATGCACTTCAATTTGACCCGTTTGGGAGGTCGTACCGGACCCTGTTTCTTTTCCCCCCGGTTTTTTTATCACGCGTCCAAGGTCATTTCAGGAGTTAACCTATTCGATTTCAGCCTCGGATAACGAGTATTAATACATTTTTCATGATTAGCCGAGGTTCGACGAATGCTGGTTTATGACATACCGGCACCCCCAAATATGTTCCGTTGCTACTCATATTTTGCGTGGCCCCTTTATCTGACCCAAGTAGCTTTCTGCGCAATTTATGGAGAATTATGTTTCGGTACCCTGGAATCCCGAAAAACCGTGTATTATATATGCACTTCAGTTTGAGCCGTTCGGGAGGTCGTACCGGACCCTTATTCTTTTTCCCCCGGTTTTTTTATCACGCGTCCGAGGTCATTTCAGGAGTTAACCTATTCGATTTCAGCCTCGGATAACGAGTATTATTACATTTTTCACGATTATCCGAGGTTCGACGAATGCTGGTTTATGGCATACCGGCACCCCCAAATATGTTCCGTTGCTACTCAAATTTTGCGTGGCCTCTTTATCTGACCCGAGTAGTTTCTCCGCGATTTCTGGAAAATTTTGTTCCGGTATTCTGAAATCCCGAAAAACCGTGTATTATATATGCACTTCAATTTGACCCGTTCGGGAGGTCGTACCGGACCCTGTTTCTTTTTCCCCCGGTTTTTTTAACACGCATCTGAGGTCATTGCAGGAGTTAACCTATTCGATTTAAGCCTCGGATAACGAGTATTAATACATTTTTCACGATTATCCGAGGTTCGACGAATGCTGGTTTATGGCATACCGGCATCACCAAATATGTTCTGTTGCCACTCAAATTTTGCGTGGCCTCTTTATCTGACCCGAGGAGGTTTCTGCGCGATTTTCGGGGAATTTTGTTCCGGTACCCTGGAATCCTTGAAAACCGTCTATTTTACACTTCAATTTGAGCCGTTCGGAGGTCGTACCGGGTCCTGTTTCTTTTTCCCCCGATTTTTTTATCACGCGTCCGAGGTCATTTCAGGAGTTAACATATTCGATTTCAGCCTCGTATAACGAGTATTAATACATTTTTCTCGATTATCCGAGGTTCGCCGAATGCTGGTTTATGGCATACCGGCACCTCCAAATGTCTTCTGTTATTACTCTAATTTTGCGTGGCCTCTTTATCTGACCCGAGGAACTCTCTGCGCGATTTCCGGAGAATTTTGTTCCGGTACCCTGAAATCCCGAAAAGCTGTGTATTATACACTTACCGGACCCTGTTTCTTTTTCTCCCGGTTTTTTTTATCACGCGTCCAAGTTCATTTCAGTAGTTAACTTATTCGATTTCAGCCTCGGATAACGAGTATTAATACCGTTCAAAAGGTCGTACCGGACCCTGTTTCTTTTTCTCCCTGTTTTTCAATCACGCGTCCGAGCTCATTTCAGGAATTAACCTGTTCGATTTCAGCCTCAAATAACGAGCTTTAACACATTTTTCACGATAATCCGAGTTTCGGCGAATGCTGGTTTGTGGCACACCGGCACCCCCAAATGTCATCCGTTGGAGCTTAAACTTTGTGTGGCCGCTTTATCTGGCCCGGGAAACTTTCTATGTGATTTCCGGAGAATTTTGTTCCGGGACCCCGGAATCCCGAAAAACCGTGTATTATACACTTCAATTTCCGCCGTTCGGAAGGTCGTACCGGACCCTGTTTTTTTTCTCCCTGTTTTTCAATCACGCGTCCGAGCTCATTTCAGAAATTAACCTGTTCGATTTCTGCCTTAAATAACGAGCTTTAACACATTTTTCCCGATAATCCGAGTTTCGGTGAATGCTGGTTTCTGGCACACCGGCACCCCCAAATGTCTTCCGTTGGTGCTCAATTTGCGTGGCCGCTTTATCTGACCCGAGAAATTTTCTATGTGATTTCCGGAGAATTTTGTTCCTGAATCCCGAAAAACCGTGTATTATACACTTCAATTTCACCCGTTCGGAAGGTCGTGCGGGACCTTGTTTCTTTTTCTCCTATTTTTCAATCACGCGTCCGACCTCATTTCAGAGTTAACCTGTTTCGATTTCACCTCAAATAAGGAGCTTTAACACATTTTTCACGCTTTTAATCCGAGTTTCGGCGAATCTTTGGTTTCGACACACCGCACCCCCAAATGTCTTCCGTTGGTGCTCAAACTTTGCATGGCCGCTTTCTCGACCCGATCAACTTTCTATGTGATTTCCGGAGAATTTTGTTCCGGGACCCCTGAATCCCGAAAAACCGTGTACTATACACTTCAATTTCAGCCGTTCGGAAGGTCGTGCCGGACCCTGTTTCTTTTTCTCCCTGTTTTTCAATCACGCGTCAGAGCTCATTTCAGAAATTAACCTGTTCGATTTCAGCCTCAAATAACGAGTTTTAACAAATTTTTCACGATAATCCGAGTTTCGGCGAATGCTGGTTTGTGGCACACCGCCACCCCCAAATGTCATCCGTTGGTGCTCAAACTTTGCATTGCCGCTTTATCTGACCCGAGGAACTTTATATGTGATTTCCGGAGAATTTTGTTCCGGGACCCCGGAATCCCGAAAAACCGTGTATTATACCCTTCAATTTCAGCCGTTCGGAAGGTCGTACCGGACCCTTTTTATTTTTCTCCATGCTTTTCAATCACGCGTCCGAGCTCATTTCAGGAATTACCCTGTTCGATTTCAGCCTCAAATAACGAGATTTAACACATTTTTCACGATAATCCGAGTTTCGGCGAATGCTGGTTTGTGGCACACTGCCACACCGGCACTCCCAAATGTCTTCCGGTGGTGCTCAAATTTTGCGTGGCCGCTTTATCTGACCCGAGGAACTTTCTATGTGATTTCCGGAGAATTTTGTTCCGGGACCCCTGAATCCCAAAAAACCGTGTATTATACACTTCAATTTCTGCCGTTCGGAAGGTCGTACCGGACCCTGTTTCTTTTTCTCCCTGTTTTTCAATCACGCGTCCGAGCTCATTTCAGGAATTAACCTGTTCGATTTCAGACTCAAATAACGAGCTTTAATACATTTTTCACGATAATTCGAGTTTCGGCGAATGCTGGTTTGTGGCACATCGGCACCCCCAAATGTCTTCCGTTGGTGCTCAAACTTTGCGTGGCCGCTTTATCTGACTCGAGCAACTTTCTATGTGATTTCCGGAGAATTTTGTTCCGGGACCCCGGAATCCCGAAACACCGTGTATTATACACTTCAATTTCAGCCGTTCGGAAGGTCGTACCGGACCCTGTTTCTTTTTCTCCCTGTTTTTCAATCAAGCGTCCGAGCTCATTTCAGGATTTAACCTGTTCGATTTCAGCCTCAAATAACGAGCTTTAACCCATTTTTCACGATAATCCGAGTTTTAGCGAATGCTGGTTTGTGGCACACTGGCACCCCCAAATGTCTTCCGTTGGTGCTCAATTTTTTGCGTGGCCGCTTTATCTGACCCGAACAACTTTCTATGTGATTTCCGGAGAATTTTGTTCCGGGACCCCGAAATCTCGAAAAACCGTGTATGATACACTTCAATTTCAGCTGTTCGGAAGGTCGTGCCAGACCCTATTTCTTTTTCTCCCTGTTTTTCAATCAAGCGTCCGAGCTCATTTCAGGAATTAGCCTGTTCGATTTCAGCCTCAAATAACGAGCTTTAACACATTTTTCACGATAATCCGAGTTTCGCGAATCTTTGGTTTTGCACACCGCACCCCCATATGTCTTCTGTTGGTGCTCAAACTTTGCATGGCCGCTTTATCTGACCCGAGTAACTTTCTATGTGATTTCCGGAGAATTTTGTTCCGGGACCCTGGAATCCCGAAAAACCGTGTATTATACCCTTCAATTTCAGCCGTTCGGAAGGTCGTACCGGACCCTGTTTCTTTTTCTCCATGCTTTTCAATCACGCATCCGAGCTCATTTCAGGAATTAACCTGTTCGATTTCAGCCTCAAATAACGAGATTTAACACATTTTTCACGATAATCCGAGTTTCGGCGAATGCTGGTTTGTGGCACACCGCCACACCGGCACCTCCAAATGTCTTCCGTTGGTGCTCAAATTTTGCGTGGTCGCTTTATCTGACCCGAGGAACTTTCTATGTGATTTCCGGAGAATTTTGTTCCGGGACCCCGGAATCCCGAAAAACCGTGTATTATACAATAAGACAAGAGAATGTAGAATAAGACAAATAAATGTAAATGTAAATAAATAATCTAAATTTACCATTAAGGTAAATTGTTTGTAGTAATCATGTATGCTAGGTGTAAACACTACATAGGTGCAACGAAGATACGACACCCAGGTCAGAACATAATATAAGGGATCTTTCGCTAAAGAAAAACATTTCAGCAGGCGAACACGTGAACTAGCTGCCCTCAATGGAGTAAATGACTCTACCGTGGATGGAAGGTTATTTTGCTTACTCACAGCAAATTGGCATCATACTGACACGTATCCTCAAAAATTTGTTCAAAAAATCAGAGAAATGTTAGATGTCTTTCATAGCCAGTACTCCTGGCCCATCAATCATCATGATCACCCAAGATTCAGAGTTGATAGGCATCCACGTATGGTTAAGAGATATATTCCCGGTCTTAAAATATATGTCGATGAATATCTCTCAAGAAGTGAAGAAAGTGATTCTGATGACAGTGACAGCTCAATGTAAACGCCGCCCTTTTCTGGAGAGAGGGCGAATAAGACAAGAGAATGTAGAATAAGACAAATAAATGTAAATGTAAATAAATAATCTAAATTTACCATTAAGGTAAATTGTTTGTAGTAATATTGTATGCTAGGTGTAAACACTACATAGGTGCTAAGTGTAAGATAAATAAGTTAGCAAAGTGTCTTAAGTGTAGTGCAAGGTGTAGCACAAAGGTGTGCCAAGTGTGTGTGGCATGCTTATCATGTAACCTCCCTTGAGTAGTATAAATAGAGAGGCTTGTGAGCTTACAAACACAAGCTAAGTTGAAACCAAAAAACACTTCACATAAAAATCTTCTTTACTCTTGTTCTTTACTCTTGTTCCTAATATAAGTTCTAGCTTCTACTCCTTAATCTTAGGATTACAACTTCGATTCTATTCAACCTCCTTTGTGGTTGTACTTACTATGTGTTCGTAAACGAAAATTCAAAACATTCTTGGAAAATTAAAAATCCAGTCATCAAAAACCCTGATGGTTCCTCAAAACAAATAAGTGCTGCAGAAGCAACATTAAACTGGCAATCAGAAAATGCACATAGTACACTTCAATTTCCGGAGAATTTTGTTCCGGGACCCCGGAATCCCCAAAAACCGTGTATTATACACTTCAATTTCAGCCGTTCGGAAGGTCTTACCGGACCCTGTTTATTCTTCTCCCTGTTTTTCAATCACGCGTCCGAGCTCATTTAAGAAATTAACCTGTTCGATTTCTGCCTCAAATAACGAGCTTTAACACATTTTTCACGATAATCCGAATTTCGGCGAATGCTGGTTTCTGGCACACTGGCACCCCCAAATGTCTTCCGTTGGTGCTCAAACTTTGCGTGGCCGCTTTATCTGACCCGAGCAACTTTCTATGTGATTTCCGGAGAATTTCGTTCCGGGACCCCGGAATCCCGAAAAACCGTGTATTATACACTTCAATTTCAGCCGTTCGGAAGGTCGTGCTGGACCCTGTTACTTTTTCTCCCTGTTTTTCAATCACGCGTCCGAGCTCATTTCAGGAATTAACCTGTTCGATTTCAGCCTCAAATAACGAGCTTTAACACATTTTTCACGATAATCCGAGTTTCGGCGAATGCTGGTTTGTGGCACACCGGCACCCTCAAATGTCTTCCGTTGGTGCTCAAACTTTGCATGGCCGCTTTATCCGACCCGAGGAACTTTCTATGTGATTTCCGGAAAATTTTGTTCCGGGACCCCGGAATCCCGAAAAACCGTTTATTATACACTTCAATTTCAGTCGTTCAAAAGGTCGTACCGGACCCTGTTTCTTTTTCTCCCCGTTTTTCAATCACGCTTCCGAGCTCATTTCAGGAGTTAACCTGTTCGATTTCAGCCTAAAATAAGGAGCTTTAACATATTTTTCACGATAATCCGAGTTTCGTGAATCTTTGGTTTCTCGCACACCGCACCCCAAATGTCTTCCGTTGGTGCTCAAACTTTGCGTGGCCGCTTTATCTGACCCGAGCAACTTTCTATGTGATTTCCGGAGAATTTTGTTCCGGAACCCCGGAATCCCGAAAAACCGTGTATTATACACTTCAATTTCAGCCGTTCGGAAGGTCGTACCGGACCCTTTTTCTTTTTCTCCCTATTTTTCAATCACGCGTCCGAGCTAATTTCAGGAGTTAACCTGTTCGATTTCAGCCTCAAATAAGGAGCTTTACCACATTTTTCACGATAATCCGAGTTTCGGCGAATGCTGGTTTGTGGCACACCGGCACCCCCAAATGTCTTCCGTTGGTGCTCAAACTTTGCGTGGCTGCTTTATCTGACCCGAGGATCTTTCTATGTGATTTCCAGAGAGTTTTGTTCCGGGACCCCGGAATCCCGAAAAACCGTGTATTATACACTTTAATTTCAGCCGTTCGGAAGGTCGTATCGGACCCTGTTTCATTTTCTCCCTGTTTTTCAATCACGCGTCCGAGCTCATTTCAGAAATTAACCTGTTCGATTTCAGCCTCAAATAACGAGCTTTAACACATTTTTCACGATAATCCGAGTTTCGGCAAATGCTGGTTTGTGGCACACCGGCACCCTCAAATGTCTTCCGTTGCTGCTCAAACTTTGCGTGACTGCTTTATCTAACCCGAGGAACTTTCTATGTGATTTCCAGAGAATTTTGTTCCGGGACCCCGAAATCCCGAAAAACCGTGTATTATACACTTCAATTTCAAATAGTTCAAAAGGTCGTAAATCGGACCTGTTTCTTTTTCTCCCCGTTTTTCAATCACGCGTCCGAGCTCATTTTAGGAATCAATCTGTTCGATTTCACCTCAAATAACGAGCTTTAACACATTTTTCACGATAATCCGAGTTTCGGCGAATCTTGGTTTTGCACACCGCACCCCCATATTTCTTCCGTTGGTGCTCAAACTTTGCGTGGCCGCTTTATCTGACCCGAGAAACTTTCTATGTGATTTCCGAGAATTTTGTTCCGGAGTCCTAATCTCAAAACCGTATATTATACACTTTAATTACAAAGTTTCGGAAGGTCGTCTGACCACTGTTTCTTTTTTGCTTGTTTTTCAATCACGCGTCCGAGCTCATTTCAGAATTAACTGTTCGATTTCAACCTCAAATAACTAGCTTTAACACATTTTTCACGATAATCCGTGTTTTCTGGCGAATCTTTGGTTTTTACTCGCACAACGGCACCCCCATATTTCTTCCGTTGGTGTTCAAACTTTGCGTGGCCGCTTTATCTGACCCGAGAAACTTTCTATGTGATTTCCGGAGAATTTTGTTCCGGGACTCCGGAATCCCGAAAAACCGTGTATTATACACTTCAATTTCAGCCGTTCGGAAGGTCGTACCGGACCCTTTTTCTTTTTCTTCCTATTTTTCAATCACGCGTCCGAGCTAATTTCAGGAGTTAACCTGTTCGATTTCAGCCTCAAATAAGGAGCTTTACCACATTTTTCACGATAATCCGAGTTTCGGCGAATGCTGGTTTGTGGCACACCGGCACCCCCAAATGTCTTCCGTTGTTGCTCAAACTTTGCGTGGCTGCTTTATCTGACCCGAGGAACTTTTTATGTGATTTTCAGAGAATTTTGTTCCGGGACCCCGGAATCCCGAAAAACCGTGTATTATACACTTTAATTTCAGCCGTTCGGAAGGTCGTACCGGACCCTCTTTCTTTTTCTCCCTGTTTTTCAATCACGCGTCCGAGCTCATTTCAGGAATTAACCTGTTCAATTTCAGCCTCAAATAACGAGCTTTAACACATTTTTCACGATAATCCGAGTTTCGGCGAATGCTAGTTTCTGGCACACCGGCACCCCCAAATGTCTTCCGTTGGTGCTCAAACTTTGCGCGGCCGCTTTATCTGACCCGAGCAACTTTCTATGTGATTTCGAGAGAATTTTGTTCCGGGATCCCGGAATCCCGAAAAACCGTGTATTATACACTTCAATTTCAGCCGTTCGGAAGGTCTTACCGGACCCTGTTTATTTTTCTCCCTGTTTTTCAATCACGCGTCCGAGCTCATTTCAGAAATTAACCTGTTCAATTTCTGCCTCAAATAACGAGCTTTAACACATTTTTCACGATAATCCGAGTTTCGGCGAATCTTTGGTTTTCGCACACCGCACCCCAAATGTCATCCGTTGGTGCTCAAAGTTTACGTGGCCTCTTTATCTGACCCGAGAAATTTCTATGTGCTTTTCGGAGAATTTTGTTCCGGGACCCCGAACTGTCGAATAACCGTGTGTTATACACTTCAATTTCAGCCGTTCAAAAGGTCGTACCGGACCCTGTTTCTTTTTCTCCCTGTTTTTCAATCACGCGTCCTAGCTCATTTCAGGAATTAACCTGTTCGATTTCAGCCTCAAATAACGAGCTTTAACGCATTTTTCACGATAATCAGAGTTTCGGCGAATCTTTGGTTTGTGGCACACCAGCACCCCCAAATGTCTTCCGTTGGTGCTCAAACTTTGCGTGGCCGCTTTATCGACCCGAGGAACTTTCTATGTGATTTCAGAATTTTGTTCGGGACCCCGAATCCCGAAAAACCGTGTATTATACACTTCAATTTCAGCCGTTCAAAAGGTCGTACCGGACCCTGTTTCTTTTTCTCCCCGTTTTTCAATCACGCGTCCGAGCTCATTTCAGGAATTAACCTGTTCGATTTCAGCCTCAAATAACGAGCTTTACCACATTTTTCACGATAATCCGAGTTTCGCGAATCTTTGGTTTCGCACACCGCACCCCATATTTCTTCCGTTGGTGCTCAAACTTTGCGTGGCCGCTTTATCTGACCCGAGAAACTTTCTATGTGATTTCCGGAGAATTTTGTTCCGGGACTCCGGAATCCCGAAAAACCGTATATTATACACTTTAATTTCAGCCGTTCGGAAGGTCGTACCGGACCCTGTTTCTTTTTTCCTTGTTTTTCAATCACGCGTCCGAGCTCATTTCAGGAATTAACCTGTTCGATTTCAGCCTCAAATAACGAGCTTTAACACATTTTTCACGATAATCCGTGTTTTCAATCTTTGGTTTCTCGCACACCGCACCCCCATATTTCTTCCGTTGGTGCTCAAACTTTGCGTGGCCGCTTTATCTGACCCGAGAAACTTTCTATGTGATTTCCGGAGAATTTTGTTCCGGGACTCCGGAATCCCGAAAAACCGTGTATTATACACTTCAATTTCAGCCGTTCGGAAGGTCGTACCGGTCCCTTTTTCTTTTTCTCCCTATTTTTCAATCACGCGTCCAAGCTTACAGGAGTTAACCTGTTCGATTTCAGCCTCAAATAAGGAGCTTTACCACATTTTTCACGATAATCCGAGTTTCGCGAATCTTTGGTTTGTGCACACCAAGCACCCCCAAATGTCTTCCGTTGGTGCTCAAACTTTGCGTGGCTGCTTTATCTGACCCGAGGAACTTTTTATGTGATTTCCAGATAATTTTGTTCCGGGACCCCGGAATCCCGAAAAACCGTGTATTATACCCTTTAATTTCAGCCGTTCGGAAGGTCGTACCGGACCCTCTTTCTTTTTCTCCCTGTTTTTCAATCACGCGTTCGAGCTCATTTCAGGAATTAAGCTGTTCAATTTCAACCTCAAATAACGAGCTTTAACACATTTTTCACGATAATCCGAGTTTTGGCGAATGCTAGTTTCTGGCACACCGGCACCCCCAAATGTCTTCCGTTGGTGTTCAAACTTTGCGCGGCCGCTTTATCTGACCCGAGCAACTTTCTATGTGATTTCCGGAGAATTTTGTTCCGGGACCCCGGAATCCCGAAAAACCGTGTATTATACACTTCAATTTCAGCCGTTCGGAAGGTCTTACCGGACCCTGTTTATTCTTCTCCCTGTTTTTCAATCACGCGTCCGAGCTCATTTAAGAAATTAACCTGTTCGATTTCTGCCTCAAATAACGAGCTTTAACACATTTTTCACGATAATCCGAATTTCGGCGAATGCTTGTTTCTGGCACACCGGCACCCCCAAATGTCATCCGTTGGTGCTCAAAGTTTACGTGGCCGCTTTATCTGACCCGAGAAATTTCTATGTGCTTTTCGGAGAATTTTGTTCCGGGACCCTGGACTCTCGAAAAACCGTGTGTTATATTGCCAAACGTGTCTCATTCCACGGCTCTCTGCTCAACAACTGCTTGTGTGGGGCATGCCCTTCCAAACACGACTTGTTCGAGGGAGCGCAGCTTCTACTAAAGCACCTGTTCCACGTCGAAGTGTCCTCGGATACTGTTTGGGACTTGCTCAAGAAAGTACTCATCATCAAAAGCACAACCGTTCTCAGTAGTACTTTTCGTTTAGGAAAAGCTTGAGTTGGTACCGCTGTAGGGTCCTCACCGGCGAAGGGCAGCTTTCGCAGCTTCTGGTGAGACCGCTGCCTAAAGATAAATTGAAATATCAGCCCCAGTTAAAGGAGTCTAGTTCGGTAGGGAGAAATCCCCTATTAGTAGAGTATTCCACAGCCCTCACAGAGGGGCTCCTGCTACCTCTCTTACCAAAACGGGAGTACGTCCGCCATATCCTATCCTTATTATTGAACGGAATTCTACCGCGTAATTCCCTTTTACGTGGGCTTCGCGCCTCTTTCCACTGTTGAATTGCTAGCTCGAATGGCCAGGTGTGCCCTACTAATAGGAAGGGCAAGTGCTATATCCTTACCAAAACAAGAAGATTTCACGCGCAAACTAGAGGAATGCGCCTATACTATCTTCGAATACGTCTACATGCAGCAGCCCAATCACTATTGGGATTATTGCTCGCTAGCTGCCTATATCTTATGCATAATTCCTTCCCAACTAAAAGAAGGGGCGTCCTTCTACTAAGGTATGCCCACTTGCCCAAATACACCCACATGCTAGAATATGTTATCCCGATTCCATCCGAAAACCATAGGAAGATTCCCTCATTTCACATGCAAACTGAAGGAATATGCCGTGTGCAAACTGAGTTCTCAATCCATAAATAAGGGGTTAAACCCTGGAATATTCTACACATCTTGTAATGTATTACACCAGAAAAGAGATTATGCTTCTGCTCTAGTATCTACTCGTTACGGAATCGTAGGTGTCAAAGTGTGGATTTCTTATAGTAAAAAAGATACACTTCAATTTCAGCCGTTCAAAAGGTCGTACCGGACCCTGTTTCTTTTTCTCCCTGTTTTTCAATCACGCGTCCTAGCTCATTTCAGGAATTAACCTGTTCGATTTCAGCCTCAAATAACGAGCTTTAACGCATTTTTCACGATAATCCGAGTTTCGGCGAATGCTGGTTTGTGGCACACCGGCACCCCCAAATGTCTTCCGTTGGTGCTCAAACTTTGCATGGCCGCTTTATCTGACCCGAGGAACTTTCTATGTGATTTCCGGAGAATTTTGTTCCGAGACCACGGAATCCCGAAAAACCGTATATTATACACTTCAATTTCAGTCGTTCAAAAGGTCGTACCGGACGCTGTTTCTTTTTCTCCCCGTTTTTCAATCACGCGTCCGAGCTCATTTCAGGAATTAACCTGTTCGATTTCAGCCTCAAATAACGAGCTTTAACACATTTTTCACGATAATCCGTGTTTCGGCGAATCTTTGGTTTTACGCACACCGCACCCCATTTTTCTTCCGTTGGTGCTCAAACTTTGCGTGGCCGCTTTATCTGACCCGAGAAACTTTCTATGTGATTTCCGGAGAATTTTGTTCCGGGACTCCGAATCCCGAAAAACCGTGTATTATACACTTCAATTTCAGCCGTTCGGAAGGTCGTACCGGACCCTGTTTCTTTTTCTCCCTATTTTTCAATCACGCGTCCGAGCTAATTTCGGGACTTAACCTGTTCGATTTCAGCCTCAAATAAGGAGCTTTACCACATTTTTCACGATAATCCGAGTTTCGGCGAATGCTGGTTTGTGGCACACCGGCACCCCCAAATGTCTTCCGTTTGTGCTCAAACTTTGCGTGGCTCCTTTATCTGACCCGAGGAACTTTTTATGTGATTTCCAGAGAATTTTGTTCCGGGACCCCGGAATCCCGAAAAACCGTGTATTATACACTTTAATTTCAGCCGTTCGGAAGGTCGTACCGGACCCTGTTTCTTATTTCCTTGTTTTTCAATCACGCGTCCGAGCTCATTTCAGGAATTAACCTGTTCGATTTCAGCCTCAAATAACG
This sequence comes from Silene latifolia, assembly GCF_048544455.1. Taxonomy (NCBI): domain Eukaryota; kingdom Viridiplantae; phylum Streptophyta; class Magnoliopsida; order Caryophyllales; family Caryophyllaceae; genus Silene; species Silene latifolia. The sequence goes on along the minus strand of NC_133537.1, from coordinate 340,965,965 downwards.
AGCTTTAACACATTTTTCACGATAATCCGAATTTCGGCGAATGCTGGTTTGTAGCACACCGGCACCCCCAAATGTCATCCGTTGGTGCTCAAACTTTGCGTGGCCGCTTTATCTGATCCGAGGAACTTTCTATGTTATTTCCGGAGAATTTTGTTCCGGAATCCCGAAAAACCGTGTATTATAAACTTCAATTTCAGCCGTTCGGAAGGTCGTACCGGACCCTGTTTATTTTTCTCCCTGTTTTTCAATCACGCGTCCGAGCTCATTTCAGGAGTTAACCTGTTCGATTTCAGCCTAAAATAAGGAGCTTTAACATATTTTTCACGATAATCCGAGTTTCGGCGAATGCTGGTTTCTGGCACACCGGCACCCCCAAATGTCTTCCGTTGGTGCTTAAACTTTGCGTGGCCGCTTTATCTGACCCGAGCAACTTTCTATGTGATTTCCGGAGAATTTTGTTCCGGAACCCCGGAATCCCGAAAAACCGTGTATTATACACTTCAATTTCAGCCGTTCGGATGGTCGTATCGGACCCTGTTTCATTTTCTCCCTGTTTTTCAATCACGCGTCCGAGCTCATTTCAGAAATTAACCTGTTCGATTTCAGCCTCAAATAACGAGCTTTAACACATTTTTCACGATAATCCGAGTTTCGGCAAATGCTGGTTTGTGGCACACCGGCACCCCCAAATGTCTTCCGTTGCTGCTCAAACTTTGCGTGACCTCTTTATCTGACCCGAGGAACTTTCTATGTGATTTCCGGAGAATTTTGTTCCGGGACCCCGGAATCCCGAAAAACCGTGTATTATTATACACTTTAATTTCAGCCGTTCAGAAGGTCGTACCGGACTATGACACCCTTAAATCTAGCCTTAATTATCACATTTTATACAAACACGAAAGCCACAATTCAGTGGGGAGTAACTTCGAGTCCTCCCAGCCACGAATCGTCAAAATTAATGTAACATGTAGTGTAACATGTAAACAATTTGATAAACCATTTACTTATCATGTATTCTAACAAATGACCCCTAAACTGACCCAACTAACTATCATGTGAATCATATAACAAATTGTAATCCAAACTCTATCAACCATAGCCGGCTTGCATCTCACCTTCTATGATTCATAGAATCATCAAACAAGAAAGGGCAATATATCAAAGACAGGCATAAGTTCTTAGCACCGTCAATAGTCACTTTGTAACTCAAGTCTATACCACGAGGTAGGGAAGGTAATCGAACCGGTATCTTGGCTCAGCGGTTACTATTAAGAAAACATGGCCAAGAGACAACACAACCCTAGCCTAAAATCATGGCACCTAGACATGCGGATACACACCACCGCACCCAAGACTCACAACTTTTTTAAAACAAAGTGAAGTGAGTACCCTAAGGACACCACTGAAGGGTCGGCTAGTACTTAAGCTGACCCCATACTATCAAAATAAGTACCTGAGGTCATGCCCCAACTTGGATAAACATCCACTAGTCAGGAACACAAAGGCTATCAAGCAGTGAACATATACTCGTCAAAGACTATAAAGACCTATCTATGATGAAGGCCGAAATACTCACCTAGGACCTAGTCACGCTAGTCCCGCTTGAATATTTTAGCCCACACCACACAAAACTCACCACACAAGTCAAGTAAGACACCCACTTAACCTTAAGAGGGCAAAAAGTCCTACTTACCAACATAAAATCTAATATTCTATCATGTGAAAGGCTATATAAATGTCTATTTACAAAGATACAATCCCAACAGTTCCTCAATAAGTATTCAATACTAATTTCCAATCCTAGCAATTATAACAATATAAAAGGCTTTAGGGGAAACTAGGGCCATTTCTACAAAATAAGAAGCTATTAAAATTTCAACTAACTAAATAAGAAGCTATTTAAATTCAATTAACTACACATGTAAAATAGAGATATAATAAATGGCCTAAAACAAGAAAAGGCCGATTATCTAATTCATTCAACCGAATTTTTACCCGCAACCCCATCCTGCGACAGTGCGGGTCAAATTGCGGTGACCAATCACTCAATTAATCGACATCGCATCGATCCAAAGGGACTAAGGCTCGGTTTTTCACAATCAACAAAACATTACAATTATAGCTATAAAATTCATTTTGAGCCTATTAATTACAAATTTCCTTTTGTAAACTACCCTAACATGTGATAACTATTAATATAAGCACAATTTTTCCATTAACATAATTTTTGTTACTAGTATACTTCAATTCAAATTACTACTCGTTTTGTTACTTATACTATTCTAATATTAATTAACCCGAAATGACCAATATTGTACGAAAAACCGCAAAACAAGCACGGACCAACCCGGGCCAACCCCAAGACCGGCCGGGGCTGCCGTGGGCCTGCCGGCTGCTGCCGCCCATTTCCGCCGCATTTCTCCTCTTTTTTTTTTTTTTTATACATTATAAGACCGTCTGAAAATTAATTAATCGTCCCCAATTCAACTTTGATAATTTAAACTATCAAAAGGCACAAATTAAGCTTGCATGAAACTAAGTTTAACATGTGAAAATTACTACCCAAACAAAAATTCACCAAACATACAAAAATCAAAAACATGTGACGATCTTTCGTCGAGTAACTCGAAATATGTTACCTTAAGCTAGAAAATGAGCGATTAGCACCTTGAAAACCCAAACCCTAACGACACTAGCCGCTATCCTCTACAATATACGAGTCCCCGAACTCGTCTTCCAATCCTTCACCTAAATAAACAATTAAAACACAATAATTAATCAAAAATACCGAATTTCCGAAAATTGGTCTTAAAATAACTTAATGAAAATTGAAATTAGAACATACTAAGTCGTAGATCTCGGCGAGGGGATTCCGGAAAGGTAAATTTCGCGAAAAACGGACAAGAAACGAAGGAGATAAGGTGAATTTGAGCTTGATTTTACCAAAAATGGTGTTTTGGTCTTTGTGAGATGATGGAGATAGGAGAAACCAGAAAAAAAGAAAGAAAAGGAAGGGGAAGTCGTGTAAGAGGAAAAGAAAGGAGGAAAAAGGAAGTGCGGGATTTTTAGTCGGGATTTTTACGAGTCGGTTTTGACTCGTTTCAATAATAATTAAATCCGTAAGTCAAACGCAAATTCCGTCATGTCCAAAGTCTTTAAACACGAGATTACAATAAAATTGAGTATTCATACGACCCATTTTCAAATTCGTTTACCCAACGTTCAAACGAACTGTCATTCTCCCCCCGATACGCCCTTATTTCGAAATAAAAGATTTTACACGGTTTAAACTATTTTTAAACATTTCAAAACTATCAAAATAAATACTTTTCTTCAAAATATAATAAAATTATATTTCTTTGAATTATTTTTACTTTAAATACATTATTGTCAAATTTTACTTGATTAATTAATTATTTTCGAAATATATTAACGGTCCGAAATTTACGGGGCGTTACAATCACCCCTCCTTTCAAAAAGTTTCGCCCTCGAAACTTAGAAGGATAAATTATAGTTATAAGAAAATATAGGTATCTTTTCAATGAAACGGTGATACTCTTGTTGATCAGACAAGAACATCCATATTCATATCAAGATATAAAAATATTTCTACACATTATAAATGAGAAAATCCATTATTGGGACGTCTCCAACAACGAGATTTAACATTCACTAATGTTAAAGCCATTGAAAATCATAAAAGCATTTTTAAACTTTTAGTTTAAAATTCTATAGTAAGAATACTATCTTTACTAATTATGATTATACAAGGCTTAGTAACTCGGAAAAAAAGTAAGAAAAGGAATACCTTATGGAAATAAATCAAAATTTCATTTTCAAATCTTTAAAAATAGGTTAGGTTTGCAGAAGTAACATAAACTTTTATGAATGAATCAAAACTGGTGGCTTGAAAATTTAGAAGTTGTACAACACGGAAAATAACCTAGATAGCATATAAAACAAAGTATATTAAGATGATTCAACCTTAACTAATCAAAAAGAGCTATGATGAATTTTATGGGGTAAGAATTGAAGTCATAATTACAAGGATGTCAACGATAGAGTTTCATAGGTTACCAACATCAAACTTACGAGAGGAGTATGATGATGTAAGGAAGAGAGATATGAGCGGTAACGCTCATGATCAAGGAAGAAGGGAGATTAGACACCAAGGAAACGCCAGACACTCATATCTCCAATAACAACATCACTCCCAAGAGTCTCCTCAATCGCTTATGTTACTTCTTCCTAACATATTCCCTGGAACAAGATATTTCACTATAAGTGTGATCTCTTCGCTCCAAATTCTCAAACATCCCGAAACAACTTTCACAAGCCTAAGGTCAAGACTTCCAACAAAGTTGTATTTGTATCTCACTAGTGTCAACTATGGGTTCCTCAAAAAGTAAACCTTCAATCAAGAGTCCCAATACCATGCTCTAAACTCCAAGAGAAGGTTCCTCAAATATTCCACAAGGTTCTCATTTCAAAACAAGGTAGTAACATACCAACCTCAAATTATGAAAAATCAATAGGATCTCAAGTTTCTCTATCCTTTTACTTATTAAGGATTGCCAAAAGCGGATCTACACTCAGCTACAACATCATCCCATCATCTCAAGTACTCAATGCGACCTCAAGGTCTATAAAACTATAGGATTAGCAAATTCTTCTCAATACTAAGTCTCTCTCAACTCAAGAACTCTCAAGAGCCAACTAATACCACATCACATCACCAATCCATTCTGGTCATCAACATCCCCAAGGTGTATTCTTTCAAATTTGATATCCTAAACTTACTTACCATCAAATTCTCAAGGTACAAGGTCATAATTGTAACAACACTTTATCACCTCAGAATTCCTAAAACCATAAATTGAAATTATGTGCCTTAGCCTAACAATTGGTGTCATCCATACCATTACCCTTTCTAGTTACCAAAACAAGTGCTAAAACCTCCCAATAATGTAGCTTACTCTCACTCTCATGCCATACCTCAAGTAGTAATCAATATCACTCACTAAAACTAACTAATAATCCCACCTTTAACATTTCTCACTAACTCCGCAAACATGGTCAACAAGGTACCAACTATACTAAGGAGATAAGGAGTGATAGAGAAACGGTAAAACATTTCCGAAGGGTGTATGAATCCGATAAATTAGGAAACTAAGGAGTCGGTCCGTAAAGATAACGGTTGACATAAATAAGAGGTATTCAAGTTAAGAAGATACCTCGGGTAAGAAGAAGATACGTAAAATTCGGCATAAAAAACAAGGTTCAACGAACGTTAGGGAGAAGGAAAGGAGAATAGAAGTGGCACAATGAAAGGGTTACCGCTTACCAAACACTCATCAAAGTTTATGATCGATATGATAAGGTTACATCACTAAGGTTGTCAACCAAGCCCCAACAGTCTACCAAATTATAAGACTAACAAGGACTCCACAATGGTAAGTATTCCTCAACTCAATTGATTCTAAGAGCCAAAATCAATTCACCACACAAATTCATTTGTTACCATCCATGTCCCAAAGTATCTCCTTTACAATTCTCGTCATTGAACTTCACTTACTATGTCATCTCCAAGTACCCTGGCTTGTTTACTCCATCATCTCACCACTTAATACTTCTAGTTTCCGATACCATAAATTGGAATCACATCCTTGAACTCACGAACTATATCAAACAACATTCCACCAAAATTCCCAACTTCAGATATGTTTTATAAGGTCAACAAGGCTACTCTATACTAGATTTGGTCAACTTAAAAGGTTTAACAAACTAACTAATTCCGAAGTACAATACCAATCCATTAATCAACATCAATGTCCTATTGTATTCCTTTCAAGGCCCACAAGGATTAGGGCTAACTATCATACCTTTAATTCTCCACAAGAAATATCGAGACTCTCAAATGGAGTAGCTTAGGTTCATTCCATCCTATGTTCTAAGTTAGTACCCATACTGAATCATCTATAACAAACAAGCTCTCTATAGACATAAATCCCAAGGTATTTTCTCAACTCACTAAACTCTCACATTAAGCACAACTAACAAGATTAACCAAAGGATCCCAAGTTATATTCTCCTATACCACTCAAACCTTAACCAATCAATTTCTCAACTCGTTCACGCCCTCCAAAGTTACATTCTCTCAAAACTGGGTTCTCTTGGACAAGGGAACTATCCTGCGGTATAAAAGGAACGTGTCCACATGGACTTTATTATAAGAAGAAGACGAACCTAAGATGAAACGGGAGAAAGAATTGAAAGGTAGTTACCTAGGCGAGATAAGAGGAATTTGAAAGATGAATGACCAACGAAAATGGAAGATTAAGGTAAGATACACTGAATACGAAAAGAAATATCAAGAAAGTGGAAGCATTCTACATTTGGCATAACCAACCTTTAGTGGCACCAAAACTAATAACTAACAATCAACAAACCTAACAATTAGCAATCACAAACAGACTACCACATAAAATCTTAATTCTACCCATCCTACCCTTCTCTCAAGTTTATTATTTAAAGGTCAAATGATTCTAAGTGGGGTGCACAAACGTGCATCGAGAGCAATAGGCTCTGATACCAACTATGACACCCTTAAATCTAGCCTTAATTATATATGTAAATTCTACAGAAAAACTGGTAGGATATGTTTGTAAATGGTTCAACTAGTCCAAAAAACCTGCAATTTCAAAATTTTTTCTAACTAAACCATTCACAACCAATTCCAACTCAAGAAGAGTGTCATAACCCTGCAACAGCTGATAAACTAACTTACATATATAACTAAAGACGCGGGAATATATGGATACAAACCAAAAATAAAAAGGGAGACATATGTCCCTTCAAATTATATACAAACCAAAAGTGTAAAAGGTTGACTAATAAAATAGCCAAAACTAGGTCCAAGGTTCCTTGCCCACTAGCCGTCTGTGACCCCAACTAAGCATCAACAACCTGTCAATCGCATTTTATACAAACACGAAAGCCACAATTCAGTGGGGAGTAAATTCGAGTCCTCCCAGCCATGAATCGTCAAAATTAATGTAACATGTAGTGTAACATGTAAACAATTTGATAAACCATTTACTTATCATGTATTCTAACAAATGACCCCTAAACTGACCCAACTAACTATCATGTGAATCATATAACAAATTGTAATCCAAACTCTATCAACCATAGCCGGCTTGCATCTCACCTTCTATGATTCATAGAATCATCAAACAAGAAAGGGCAATATATCAAAGACAGGCATAAGTTCTTAGCACCGTCAATAGTCACTTTGTAACTCAAGTCTATACCACGAGGTAGGGAAGGTAATCGAACCGGTATCTTGGCTCAGCGGTTACTATTAAGAAAACATGGCCAAGAGACAACACAACCCTAGCCTAAAATCTGCGCAGACCTAGACATGCGGATACACACCAACGCACCCAAGACTCACAACTTTTTTTAAAACAAAGTGAAATGAGTACCCTAAGGACACCACCGAAGGGTCGGCTAGTACTTAAGCTGACCCCATTCGATCAAAATAAGTACCTGAGGTCATGCCCCAACTTGGATAAACATCCACTAGTCAGGAACACAAAGGCTATCAAGCAGTGAACATATACTCGTCAAAGACTATAAAGACCTATCTATGATGAAGGCCGAAATACTCACCTAGGGCCTAGTCACAGCTAGTCCCAGCTTGAATATTTTAGCCCACACCACACAAAACTCACCACACAAGTCAAGTAAGACACCCACTTAACCTTAAGAGGGCAAAAAGTCCTACTTACCAACATAAAATCTAATATTCTATCATGTGAAAGGCTATATAAATGTCTATTTACAGCATACAATCCCAACAGTTCCTCAATAAGTATTCAATACTAATTTCCAATCCTAGCAATTATAACAATATAAAAGGCTTTAGGGGAAACTAGGGCCATTTCTACAAAATAAGAAGCTATTAAAATTTCAACTAACTAAATAAGAAGCTATTTAAATTCAATTAACTACACATGTGAAATAGAGATATAATAAATGGCCTAAAACAAGAAAAGGCCGATTATCTAATTCATTCAACCGAATTTTTACCCGCAACCCCATCCCTGCGACAGGTACGGGTCAAATTGCGGCTGACCAATCACTCAATTAACTGACATCGCATCAGTCAAAGGGACTAAGGCTCAGTTTTCGGCACAATCAACAAAACATTACAATTATAGCTATAAAATTCATTTTGAGCCTATTAATTACAAATTTCCTTTTGTAAACTACCCTAACATGTGATAACTATTAATATAAGCACAATTTTTCCATTAACATAATTTTTGTTACTAGTATACTTCAATTCAAATTACTACTCTTTTTGTTACTTATACTATTCTAATATTAATTAACCCGAAATGACCAATATTGTACGAAAAACCGCAAAACAAGCACGGACCAACCCGGGCCAACCCCAAGACCGGCCGGGGCTGCCGTGGGCCTGCCGGCTGCTGCCGGGCCCGCTGCCGCACCATTTCTCCTCTTTTTTTTTTTTTTTTTATACATTATAAGACCGTCTGAAAATTAATTAATCGTCCCCAATTCAACTTTGATAATTTAAACTACCAAAAGGCACAAATTAAGCTTGCATGCAACTAAGTTTAACATGTGAAAATTACTACCCAAACAAAAATTCACCAAACATACAAAAATCAAAAACATGTGACGATCTTTCGTCGAGTAACTCGAAATATGTTACCTTAAGCTAGAAAATGAGCAATTAGCACCTTGAAAACCCAAACCCTAACGACACTAGCCGCTATCCTCTACAATATACGAGTCCCCGAACTCGTCTTCCAATCCTTCACCTAAATAAACAATTAAAACACAATAATTAATCAAAAATACCGAATTTCCGAAAATTGGTCTTAAAATAACTTAATGAAAATTGAAATTAGAACATACTAAGTCGTAGATCTCGGCGAGGGGATTCCGGAAAGGTAAATTTCGCGAAAAACGGACAAGAAACGAAGGAGATAAGGTGAATTTGAGCTTGATTTTACCAAAAATGGTGTTTTGGTCTTTGTGAGATGATGGAGATAGGAGAAACCAGAAAAAAAGAAATAAAAGGAAGGGGAAGCCGTGTAAGAGGAAAAGAAAGGAGGAAAAAAGAAGTGCGGGATTTTTAGTCGGGATTTTTACGAGTCGGTTTTGACTCGTTTCAATAATAATTAAATCCGCAAGTCAAACGCAAATTCCGTCAAGTCCAAAGTCTTTAAACACGAGATTACAATAAAATTGAGTATTCATACGACCCATTTTCAAATTCGTTTACCCAACGTTCAAACGAACTGTCATTCTCCCCCCGATACGCCCTTATTTCGAAATAAAAGATTTTACACGGTTTAAACTATTTTTAAACATTTCAAAACTATCAAAATAAATAATTTTCTTCAAAATATAATAAAATTATATTTCTTTGAATTATTTTTACTTTAAATACATTATTGTCAAATTTTACTTGATTAATTAATTATTTTCGGAATATATTAACGGTCCGAAATTTACGGGGCGTTACACGGACCCTCTTTCTTTTTCTCCCTGTTTTTCAATCACGCGTCCGAGCTCATTTCAGGAATTAACCTGTTCAATTTCAGCCTCAAATAACGAGCTTTAACACATTTTTCACGATAATCCGAGTTTCGGCGAATGCTAGTTTCTGGCACACCGGCACCCCCAAATGTCTTCCGTTGGTGCTAAAACTTTGCGCGGCCGCTTTATCTGACCCGAGCAACTTTCTATGTGATTTCCAGAGAATTTTGTTCCGGGACCCCGGAATCCCGAAAAACCGTGTATTATACACTTCAATTTCAGCCGTTCGGAAGGTCTTACCGGACCCTGTTTATTCTTCTCCCTGTTTTTCAATCACGCGTCCGAGCTCATTTAAGAAATTAACCTGTTCGATTTCTGCCTCAAATAACGAGCTTTAACACATTTTTCACGATAATCCGAGTTTCGGCGAATGCTGGTTTCTGGCACACCGGCACCGCCCAAATGTCATCCGTTGGTGCTCAAAGTTTACGTGGCCGCTTTATCTGACCCGAGAAATTTCTATGTGCTTTTCGGAGAATTTTGTTCCGGGACCCTGGACTCTCGAAAAACCGTGTGTTATACACTTCAATTTCAGCCGTTCAAAAGGTCGTACCGGACCCTGTTTCTTTTTCTCCCTGTTTTTCAATCACGCGTCCTAGCTCATTTCAGGAATTAACCTGTTCGATTTCAGCCTCAAATAACGAGCTTTAACGCATTTTTCACGATAATCCGAGTTTCGGCGAATGCTGGTTTGTGGCACACCGGCACCCCCAAATGTCTTCCGTTGGTGCTCAAACTTTGCATGTCCGCTTTATCTGACCCGAGGAATTTTCTATGTGATTTCCGGAGAATTTTGTTCCGAGACCACGGAATCCCGAAAAACCGTGTATTATACACTTCAATTTCAGTCGTTCAAAAGGTCGTACCGGACCCTGTTTCTTTTTCTCCCCGTTTTTCAATCACGCGTCCGAGCTCATTTCAGGAATTAACCTATTTGATTTCAGCCTCAAATAACGAGCTTTAACACATTTTTCACGATAATCCGTGTTTCGGCGAATGCTGGTTTCTGGCACACCGGCACCCCCATATTTCTTCCGTTGGTGCTCAAACTTTGCGTGGCCGCTTTATCTGACCCGAGAAACTTTCTATGTGATTTCCGGAGAATTTTGTTCCGGGACTCCGGAATCCCGAAAAACCGTGTATTATACACTTAGATTTCAGCCGTTCGGAAGGTCGTACCGGACCCTGTTTCTTTTTCTCCCTATTTTTCAATCACGAGTCCGAGCTAATTTCAGGAGTTAACCTGTTCGATTTCAGCCTCAAATAAGGAGCTTTACCACATTTTTCACGATAATCCGAGTTTCGGCGAATGCTGGTTTGTGGCACACCGGCACCCCCAAATGTCTTCCGTTGGTGCTCAAACTTTGCGTGGCTGCTTTATCTGACCCGAGCAACTTTCTATGTGATTTTCAGAGAATTTTGTTCCGGGACCCCGAAATCCCGAAAAACCGTGTATTATACACTTTAATTTCAGCCGTTCGGAAGGTCGTACCGGACCCTGTTTCTTATTTCCTTGTTTTTCAATCACGCGTCCGAGCTCATTTCAGGAATTAACCTGTTCGATTTCAGCCTCAAATAACGAGCTTTAACACATTTTTCACGATAATCCGAATTTCGGCGAATGCTGGTTTGTAGCACACCGGCACCCCCAAATGTCATCCGTTGGTGCTCAAACTTTGCGTGGCCGATTTATCTGATCCGAGGAACTTTCTATGTGATTTCCGGAGAATTTTGTTCCGGGACCCCGGAATCCCGAAAAACCGTGTATTATAAACTTCAATTTCAGCCGTTCGGAAGGTCGTACCGGACCCTGTTTATTTTTCTCCCTGTTTTTCAATCACGCGTCCGAGCTCATTTCAGGAGTTAACCTGTTCGATTTCAGCCTAAAATAAGGAGCTTTACCATATTTTTCACGATAATCCGAGTTTCGGCGAATGCTGGTTTCTGACACACCGGCACCCCCAAATGTCTTCCGTTGGTGCTTAAACTTTGCGTGGCCGCTTTATCTGACCCGAGCAACTTTCTATGTGATTTCCGGAGAATTTTGTTCCGGGACCCCGGAATCCCGAAAAACCGTGTATTATACACTTCAATTTCACCGTTCGATGGTCGTATCGGACCACTGTTTCATTTTCTCCTGTTTTTCAATCACGCGTCCGAGCTCATTTCAGGAATTAACCTGTTCGATTTCACCTCAAATAACGAGCTTTAACACATTTTTCACGATAATCCGAGTTTCGGCAAATCTTTGGTTTGTGGCACACCGCACCCCAAATGTCTTCCGTTCTTTGCTCAAACTTTGCGTGACCTCTTTATCGACCCGAGGAAAAATTTCTATGTGATTTCGGAGAATTTTGTTCCTGGACCCTGGAATCCCGAAAAACCGTGTATTATAAACTTCAATTTCGGCCGTTCGGAAGGTCGTGCGGACCAAGTTTATTTTTCTCCCTGTTTTTCAATCACGCGTCCGAGCTCATTTCAGAGTTAACCTTTTTCGATTTCACCTAAAATAAGGAGCTTTAACATATTTTTCACGATAATCCGAGTTTTGGCGAATCTTGGTTTCGGCACACACCGCACCCCAAATGTCTTCCGTTGGTGCTTAAACTTTGCGTGGCCGCTTTATCCGACCCGAGCAACTTTCTATGTGATTTCCGGAGAATTTTGTTTCGGACCCCTAATCCCGAAAAACCGTGTATTATATACTTCAATTTCACCGTTCGGATGGTCGTAAATGACCCTCTGTTTCATTTTCTCCCTGTTTTTCAATCACGCGTCCGAGCTCATTTCGAAATTAACTGTTCGATTTCACCTCAAATAACGAGCTTTAACACATTTTTCACGATAATCCGAGTTTCGAAATGTCGGTTTGTGGCACACCGCACCCCCAAATGTCTTCCGTTCTTTGCTCAAACTTTGCGTGACCGCTTTATCTGACCCGAGAAACTTTCTATGTGATTTCCTGAGAATTTTGTTCCGGGACCCCGAATCCCGAAAACCGTGTATTAAACTTCAATTTCACCGTTCGGAAGGTCGATCGACCACTGTTTATTTTTCTCCCTGTTTTTCAATCACGCGTCCGAGCTCATTTAAGAAATTAACTTTGTTCGATTTCACCTCAAATAAGGAACTTTAACACATTTTTCACGATAATCCGAGTTTCGGCGAATCTTTGGTTTCGGCACACCGCACCCCCAAATGTCTTCCGTTGGTGCTCAAACTTTGCGTGGCCGCTTTATCGACCCGAGCAACTTTCTATGTGATTTCCGAGAATTTTGTTCGGGACCCCTAATCCCGAAAAACCGTATTATACATTTCAATTTCAGCCGTTCGGAAGGTCGTACCGGACCCTGTTTCTTTTTCTCCCTGTTTTTCAATCTCGCGCCCGAGCTCATTTCAGGAATTAACCTGTTCGATTTCAGCCTTAAATAACGAGCTTTAATACATTTTTTACGATAATCGAGTTTCGACGAATGCTGATTTGTGGCACACCGGTACCCCCAAATGTCTTCCGTTGGTGCTCAAACTTTGCGTGGCCTCTTTATCTGACCTGAGGAACTTTCTATGTGATTTCCGGAGAATTTTGTTCCGGGACCTCGGAATCCCGAAAAACCGTGTATTATACACTTCAATTTCAGCCGTTCGGAAGGTCGTACCGGACCCTGTTTCTTTTTCTACTTGTTTTTCAATCACGCGTCTGAGCTCAGTTCAGCCTCAAATAACGAGCTTTAACACATTTTTCACGATAATCCGAGTTTCGGCGAATGCTGGTTTGTGGCACAACGGCACCCCCAAATGTCTTCCGTTGGTGCTCAAAATTTGCGTGGCCGCTTTATCTGACCCGAGGAACTTTCTATGTGATTTTCGGAGAATTTTGTTCCGGACCCCGGAATCCCGAAAAATCAGGTATTATACACTTCAATTTCAGCCGTTCGAAAGGTCGTGCGGGACTGTTTATTTTTCTCCCTATTTTTCAATCACGCGTCCGAGCTCATTTCAGAATTAAGTTTGTTCGATTTCACCTCAAATAACGAGCTTTAACACATTTTTCACGATAATCCGAGGGTTTCGGCGAATCTTTGGTTTGTGGCACACTGGCACCCCCAAATGTCTTCCGCTGGTGCTCAAACTTTGCGTGGCCGCTTTATCGACCCGAGGAACTTTCTATGTGATTTCCGGAGAATTTTGTTCCGGGACCGGAATCCCGAAAAACCGTGTATTATACACTTCAATTTCACTGCCGTTCGGAAGGTCGTCGGGACCTGTTTTTTTTCTCCTGTTTTTCAATCTCGCGCCCGAGCTCATTTCAGAATTAACATGTTCGATTTCACCTCAAATAACGAGCTTTAATACATTTTTACGATAATCGAGTTTCGGCGAATGCTGCTTTGTGGCACACCGGCACCCCCAAATGTCTTCCGTTGGTGCTCAAACTTTGCGTGGCCGCTTTATCTGACCCGAGGAACTTTCTATGTGATTTCCGGAGAATTTTGTTCCGGGACCCCGGAATCCCGAAAAACCGTGTATTATACACTTCAATTTCAGCCGTTCGGAAGGTCGTACCGGACCCTGTTTCTTTTTCTACTTGTTTTTCAATCTCGCGTCTGAGCTCAGTTCAGCCTCAAATAACGAGCTTTAACACATTTTTCACGATAATCCGAGTTTCGGCGAATGCTGGTTTGTGGCACAACGGCACCCCCAAATGTCTTCTGTTGGTGCTCAAACTTTGCGTGGCCGCTTTATCCGACCCGCGAAAGTTTCTATGTGATTTCCGGAAAATTTTGTTCCGGACCCCGGAACCCCGAAAAATCATGTATTATACACTTCAATTTCAGCCGTTCAGAAGGTCGTATCGGACCTGTTTCTTTTTCTCCCTATTTTTCAATCACGCGTCCGAGCTCATTTCAGGAAATAACCTGTTCGATTTCAGCCTCAAATAACGAGCTTTAACACATTTTTCACGATAATCCGAGTTTCGGCAATGCTGGTTTGTGGCACACTGGCACCTCCAAATGTCTTCCGTTGGTGCTCAAACTTTGCGTGGCCGCTTTATCTGACCCGAGGAAATTTCTATGTGATTTCCGGAGAATTTTGTTCCGGGACCCCGGAATCCCGAAAAACCGTGTATTATACACTTCAATTTCAGCCGTTCGGAAGGTCGTCTTTGGACCTGTTTCTTTTTCGCCTGTTTTTCAATCTCGCGCCCGAGCTCATTTCAGGAATTAACCTGTTCGATTTCAGCCTCAAATAACGAGCTTTAATACATTTTTTACGATAATCGAGTTTCGACGAATGCTGATTTGTGGCACACCGGCACCCACAAATGTCTTCCGTTGCTGCTAAAACTTTGCGTGGCCTCTTTATCTGACCCGAGGAACTTTCTATGTGATTTCCGTAGAATTTTGTTCCGGGACCTCGGAATCCCGAAAAACCGTGTATTACACTTCAATTTCAGCCGTTCGGAAGGTCGTATCGGACCCTGTTTCATTTTCTCCCTGATTTTCAATCACGGGTCCGAGCTCATTTCAGAAATTAACCTGTTCGATTTCAGCCTCAAATAACGAGCTTTAACACATTTTTTACGATAATCGAGTTTCGGCGAATGCTGGTTTGTGGCACACCGGCACCCCCAAATGTCTTCCGTTGGTGCTCAAACTTTGCGTGGCCGCTGGTTTGTGGCACAACGGCACCCCCAAATGTCTTCCGTCGGTGCTCAAACTTTGCGTGGCCGCTTTATCTGACCCGAGGAACTTTCTATGTGATTTTCGGAGAATTTTGTTCCGGACCCCGGAATCCCGAAAAATCGTGTATTATACTCTTCAATTTCAGCCGTTCAGAAGGTCGTACCGGAGCTGTTTCTTTTTCTCCCTATTTTTCAATCACGCGTCCGAGCTCATTTCAGGAATTAACCTGTTCGATTTCAGCCTCAAATAACGAGCTTTAATACATTTTTTACGATAATCGAGTTTCGGCGAATGCTGATTTGTCGCACACCGGCACCCCCAAATGTCTTCCGTTGCTGCTCAAACTTTGTGTGGCCTCTTTATCTGACCCGAGGAACTTTCTATGTGATTTCCGGAGAATTTTGTTCCGGGACCTCGGAATCCTGAAAAACCGTGTATTACACTTCAATTTCAGCCGTTCGGAAGGTCGTATCGGATCCTGTTTCATTTTCTCCCTGTTTTTCAATCACGCGTCCGAGCTCATTTCAGAAATTAACCTGTTCGATTTCAGCCTCAAATAACGAGCTTTAACATCTTTTTTACGATAATCGAGTTTCGGCGAATCTTTGGTTTGTACACCTAAGACACCCCAAATGTCTTCCGTTGGTGCTCAAACTTTGCGTGGCCGCTGGTTTGTGGCACACCGGCACCCCCAAATGTCTTCCGTTGGTGCTCAAACTTTGCGTGGCCGCTTTATCTGACCTAGGGACCTTTCTATGTGATTTTCGGAGAATTTTGTTCCAGACCCTGGAATCCAGAAAAATCGTGTATTATACACTTCAATTTCAGCCATTCAGAAGGTCGTACTGGACCTGTTTCTTTTTCTCCCTATTTTTCAATCACGCGTCCGAGCTCATTTCAGGAATTAACCTGTTCGATTTCAGCCTCAAATAACGAGCTTTAACATATTTTTCACGATAATCCGAGTTTCGGCGAATTCTGGTTTGTGGCACACTGGCACCCCCAAATGTCTTCCGTTGGTGCTCAAACTTTGCATGGCCGCTTTATCTGACCCGAGGAAATTTCTATGTGATTTCCGGAGAATTTTGTTCCGGGACCCCGGAATCAAGAAAAACCGTGTATTATACATTTCAATTTCAGCCGTTCGGAAGGTCGTACCGGACCCTGTTTCTTTTTATGCCTGTTTTTCAATCTCGCGCTCGAGCTCATTTCAGGAATTAACCTGTTCGATTTCAGCCTCAAATAACGAACTTTAATACATTTTTTACGATAATCGAGTTTCGGCGAATGCTGATTGTTCGCACACCGGCACCCCCAAATGTCTTCCGTTGCTGCTCAAACTTTGTGTGGCCTCTTTATCTGACCCGAGGAACTTTCTATGTGATTTCCGGAGAATTTTGTTCCGAGACCTCGGAATCCCGAAAAACCGTGTATTACACTTCAATTTCAGCCGTTCGGAAGGTCGTATCGGACCCTGTTTCATTTTCTCCCTGTTTTTCAATCACGCGTCCGAGCTCATTTCAGAAATTAACCTGTTCGATTTCAGCCTCAAATAACGAGCTTTAACATCTTTTTTACGATAATCGAGTTTCGGCGAATGCTGGTTTGTGGCACACCGGCACCCCCAAATGTCTTCCGTTGGTGCTCAAACTTTGCGTGGCCGCTGGTTTGTGGCACACCGGCACCCCCAATTGTCTTCCGTTGGTGCTCAAACTTTGCGTGGCTGCTTTATCTTACCCGAGGAACTTTCTATGTGATTTTCGGAGAATTTTGTTCCAGACCCTGGAATCCAGAAAAATCGTGTATTATACACTTCAATTTCAGCCATTCTGAAGGTCGTACTGGACCTGTTTCTTTTTCTCCCTATTTTTCAATCACGCGTCCGAGCTCATTTCGAAATTAACTGTTCGATTTCACCTCAAATAACGAGCTTTAACACATTTTTCACGATAATCCGAGTTTCGTGAATCTTTGGTTTGTGGCACACTGGCACCCCCAAATGTCTTCCGTTGGTGCTCAAACTTTGCATGGCCGCTTTATCTGACCCGAGGAAATTTCTATGTGATTTCCGGAGAATTTTGTTCCGGGACCCCGGAATCCCGAAAAACCGTGTATTATACACTTCAATTTCGGCCGTTCGGAAGGTCGTGCGGACCTGTTTCTTTTTCTCCCTGTTTTTCAATCTCACGCCCGAGCTCATTTCAGGAATTAACCTGTTCGATTTCAGCCTCAAATAACGAGCTTTAATACATTTTTTACGATAATCGAGTTTCGGCGAATGCTGATTTGTGGCACACCGGCACCCCCAAATGTCTTCCGTTGGTGCTCAAACTTTGCGTGGCCGCTTTATCTAACCCGAGGAACTTTCTATGTGATTTCCGGAGAATTTTGTTCCGGGACCCCGGAATCCCGAAAAACCGTGTATTTCAATTTCAGTAGTTCGGAAGGTCGTGGGACCACCTGTTTCTTTTTCTACCTGTTTTTCAATCATGCGTCTGAGCTCAGTTCAGCCTCAAATAACGAGCTTTAACACATTTTTCACGATAATCCGAGTTTCGGCGAATGCTGGTTTGTGGCACAACGGCACCCCCAAATGTCTTCTGTTGGTGCTCAAACTTTGCGTGGCCGCTTTATCTGACCCGCGAAAGTTTCTATGTGATTTCCGGAAAATTTTGTTCCGGACCTCGGAATCCCGAAAAATCGTGTATTATACACTTCAATTTCAGCCGTTCAGAAGGTCGTACCGGACCTGTTTCTTTTTCTCCCTATTTTTCAATCACGCGTCCGAGTTCATTTCAGGAATTAACCTGTTCGATTTCAGCTTCAAATAACGAGCTTTAACACATTTTTCACGATAATCCGAGTTTCGGCGAATGCTGGTTTGTGGCACACTGGCACCTCCAAATGTCTTCCGTTGGTGCTCAAACTTTGGGTGGCCTCTTTATCGACCGAGGAAATTTCTATGTGATTTCCGGAGAATTTTGTTCCGGACCCCGGAATCCCGAAAAACCGTGTATTATACACTTCAATTTCAGCCGTTCGGAAGGTCGTGCGGACCACTGTTTCTTTTTTACTCTGTTTTTCAATCTCGCGCCCGAGCTCATTTCGAGAATTAACTGTTCGATTTCAGCCTCAAATAACGAGCTTTAATACATTTTTTTACGATAATCGAGTTTCGGCGAATCGCGATTTGTCGCACACCGCACCCCAAATGTCTTCCGTTGCTGCTCAAACGTTGCGTGGCCTCTTTATCTGACCCGAGGAACTTTCTATGTGATTTCCGGAGAATTTTGTTCCGGGACCACGGAATCCCGAAAAACCGTGTATTATAAACTTCAATTTCAGCCGTTCGGAAGTTCGTACCGGAGCCTGTTTCTTTTTCTACTTGTTTTTCAATCACGCGTCCGAGCTTATTTCAAGAATTAACCTGTTCGATTTCAGCCTCAAATAACGAGCTTTAACACATTTTTCACGATAATCCGAGTAGCGGCGAATGCTGGTTTGTGGCAGACCGGCACCCCCAAATATCTACCGTTGGTGCTCAAACTTTCCGTGGCCGCTTTATCTGACCCGAGAAACTTTCTATGTGATTTCCGGAGAATTTTGTTCCGGGACCCCGGAATCCCGAAAAACCGTGTATTATACACTTCAATTTCAGCCGTTCGGAAGGTCGTACCGGACCCTGTTTATTTTTCTCCCTGTTTTTCAATCACGCGTCCGAGCTCATTTCAGGAATTAACCTGTTCGATTTCAGCCTCAAATAACGAGCTTTAACAAATTTTTCACGATAATCCGAGTTTCGGCGAATGCTGGTTTCTGGCACACCGGCACCCCCAAATGTCTTCCGTTGCTGGTCAAAATTTGCGTGACCGCTATATCTGACCCGAGGAACTTTCTATGTGATTTCCGGAGAATTTTGTTCGGGGACCCCGGAATCCCGAAAAACCGTGTATTATACACTTCAATTTCAGCCGTTCAAAAGGTCGTACCAAACCCTGTTTCTTTTTCTCCCTGTTTTTCAATCATGCGTCCGAGCTCATTTCAGGAATTAACCTGTTCGATTTCAGCCTCAAATAACGAGCTTTAATACATTTTTCACGATAATCCGAGTTTCGGCGAATGCTGGTTTGTGGCACACCGGCACCCCCAAATGTCTTCCTTTGGTGCTCTAACTTTGCGTGGCCGCTTTATCTGACCAAGGCAACTTTCTATGTGATTTCCGGAGAATTTTGTTCCGGGACCCCGGAATCCCGAAAAACCGTGTATTATACACTTCAATTTCAGCCGTTCTGAAGGTCGTAACGGAACCTGTTTATTTTTTCCCTGTTTTTCAATCACGCGTCTGAGCTCATTTCAGGAATTAACCTGTTCGATTTCAGCCTCAAATAACGAGCTTTAACACATTTTTCACGATAATCCGAGTTTCGGCGAATGCTGGTTTGTGGCACACCAGCACCTCCAAATGTCTTCCGTTGGTGCTCAAACTTTGCATGGCCGCTTTATCGACTGAGGAACTTTCTATGCGATTTCCGGAGAATTTTGTTCCGGGACCCCAGAATCTGAAAAACCGTGTATTATATACACTTCAATTTCACCGTTCAAAAGGTCGTCGGGACCACTGTTTATTTTTCTCCCTATTTTTCAATCACGCGTCCAAGCTAATTTCAGAATTAACCTTCGATTTCACCTCAAATAAGGAGCTTTAACACATTTTTAACGATAATCCGAGTTTCGGCGAATGCTGGTTTGTGGCACACCGGCACCCCCAAATGTCTTCCGTTGGTGGTTGCGTGGCCGCTATATCTGACCCGAGAAACTTTCTATGTGATTTCTGGAGAATTTTATTCGGGGACCCCGGATTCCCGAAAAACCGTGTATTATACACTTCAATTTCAGCCGTTCAAAAGGTCGTACCAAACCCTGTTTCTTTTTCTCCCTGTTTTTCAATCACGCGTCCGAGCTCATTTCAAGAATTAACCTGTTCGATTTCAGCCTCAAAAAACGAGCTTTAACATATTTTTCACGATAATCCGAGTTTCGGCGAATGCTGGTTTCTGGCAAACCGGCACCCCCATATGTCTTCCGTTGGTGCTCAACTTTGTGTGGCCGCATTATCTGACCCGAAGACCTTTCTATGTGATTTCCGGAGAATTTTGTTCCGGGACCCCGAAATCTCGAAAAACCGTGTATTATATACACTTCAATTTCAGCCGTTTGGAAGGTCGTACCGGACCCTGTTTCTTTTTCTCCCTGTTTTTCAATCTCACGCCCGAGCTCATTTCAGGAATTAACCTGTTCGATTTCAGCCTCAAATAACGAGCTTTAATACATTTTTTACGATAATCGAGTTTCGGCGAATGCTGATTTGTGGCACACCGGCACCCCCAAATGTCTTCCGTTGGTGCTCAAACTTTGCGTGGCCGCTTTATCTAACCCGAGGAACTTTCTATGTGATTTCCGGAGAATTTTGTTCCGGGACCCCGGAATCCCGAAAAACCGTGTATTTCAATTTCACTGTTCGGAAGGTCGTGCGGACCTGTTTCTTTTTCTACCTGTTTTCAATCATGCGTCGAGCTCGGTTCACCTCAAATAACGAGCTTTAACACATTTTTCACGATAATCCGAGTTTCGGCGAATCTTTGGTTTGTGGCATAACGGCACCCCCAAATGTCTTCTCTCAGTGCTCAAACTTTGCGTGGCCGCTTTATCTGACCCGCGAAAGTTTCTATGTGATTTCCGGAAAATTTTGTTCCGGACCTCGGAATCGCGAAAAATCGTGTATTATACACTTCAATTTCAGCCGTTCAGAAGGTCGTACCGGACCTGTTTCTTTTTCTCCTATTTTTCAATCACGCGTCCGAGTTCATTTCGAATTAACCTGTTCGATTTCGATTTCACTTCAAATAACGAGCTTTAACACATTTTTCACGATAATCCGAGTTTCGGCGAATGCTGGTTTGTGGCACACTGGCACCTCCAAATGTCTTCCGTTGGTGCTCAAACTTTGGGTGGCCTCTTTATCTGACCCGAGGAAATTTCTATGTGATTTCCGGAGAATTTTGTTCCGGGACCCCGGAATCCCGAAAAACCGTGTATTATACACTTCAATTTCAGCCGTTCGGAAGGTCGTACCGGACCCTGTTTTTTTTTACTCGCTTTTTTCAATCTCGCGCCCGAGCTCATTTCAGGAATTAACCTGTTCGATTTCAGCCTCAAATAACGAGCTTTAATACATTTTTTTACGATAATCGAGTTTCGGCGAATGCTGATTTGTCGCACACCGGCACCCCCAAATGTCTTCCGTTGCTGCTCAAACGTTGCGTGGCCTCTTTATCTGACCCGAGGAACTTTCTATGTGATTTCCGGAGAATTTTGTTCCGGGACCACGGAATCCCGAAAAACCGTGTATTATAAACTTCAATTTCAGCCGTTCGGAAGTTCGTACCGGAGCCTGTTTCTTTTTCTACTTGTTTTTCAATCACGCGTCCGAGCTTATTTCAAGAATTAACCTGTTCGATTTCAGCCTCAAATAACGAGCTTTAACACATTTTTCACGATAATCCGAGTAGCGGCGAATGCTGGTTTGTGGCAGACCGGCACCCCCAAATATCTACCGTTGGTGCTCAAACTTTCCGTGGCCGCTTTATCTGACCCGAGAAACTTTCTATGTGATTTCCGGAGAATTTTGTTCCGGACCCCGGAATCCCGAAAAACCGTGTATTATACACTTCAATTTCAAGTTCGGAAGGTCGTAATGCGGGACCCGTTTATTTTTCTCCCCGTTTTTCAATCACGCGTCCGAGCTCATTTCTGGAATCAACCTGTTCGATTTCACCTCAAATAACGAGCTTTAACAAATTTTTCACGATAATCCGAGTTTCGGCGAATCTTTGGTTTAAACGCACACCGCACCCCCAAATGTCTTCCGTTGGTGGTCAAAATTTGCGTGACCGCTATATCTGACCCGAGGAACTTTCTATGTGATTTCCGGAGAATTTTGTTCGGGGACCCCGGAATCCCGAAAAACCGTGTATTATACACTTCAATTTCAGCCGTTCAAAAGGTCGTACCAAACCCTGTTTCTTTTTCTCCCTGTTTTTCAATCATGCGTCCGAGCTCATTTCAGGAATTAACCTGTTCGATTTCAGCCTCAAATAACGAGCTTTAATACATTTTTCACGATAATCCGAGTTTCGGCGAATGCTGGTTTGTGGCACACCGCACCCCAAATGTCTTCCTTTGGTGCTCTAACTTTGCGTGGCCGCTTTATCTGACCAAGGCAACTTCCTATGTGATTTCCGGAGAATTTTGTTCCGGGACCCCTAATCCCGAAAACCGTGTATTATACACTTCAATTTCAAATTTATTCAAGGTCGAACGGAACCTCGTTTATTTTTTCCCCTGTTTTTCAATCACGCGTCTGAGCTCATTTCAGAATTAACCTGTTCGATTTCAGCCTCAAATAACGAGCTTTAACACATTTTTCACGATAATCCGAGTTTCGCGAATCTTTGGTTTGTGGCACACCGGCACCCCCAAATGTCTTCCGTTGGTGCTCAAACTTTGCATGGCCGCTTTATCCGACTCCGAGGAACTTTCTATGTGATTTCCGGAGAATTTTGTTACGGGACCCCTGAATCCCGAAAAACCGTGTATTATATACACTTCAATTTCACCGTTCAAAAGGTCGTCTGACCATGTTTATTTTTCTCCTATTTTTCAATCACGCGTCCAAGCTCATTTCAGGAATTAACCTGTTCGATTTCAGCCTCAAATAAGGAGCTTTAACACATTTTTAACGATAATCCGAGTTTCGGCGAATCTTTGGTTTGTGGCACACCTAAGCACCCCAAATGTCTTCCGTTGGTGGTTGCGTGGCCGCTATATCTGACTCGAGAAACTTTCTATGTGATTTTCGGAGAATTTTATTCGGGGACCCCGGAATCCCGAAAAACCGTGTATTATACACTTCAATTTCAGCCGTTCAAAAGGTCGTACCAAACCCTGTTTCTTTTTCTCCCTGTTTTTCAATCACGCGTCCGAG
This sequence comes from Silene latifolia, assembly GCF_048544455.1. Taxonomy (NCBI): domain Eukaryota; kingdom Viridiplantae; phylum Streptophyta; class Magnoliopsida; order Caryophyllales; family Caryophyllaceae; genus Silene; species Silene latifolia. The sequence goes on along the minus strand of NC_133537.1, from coordinate 340,942,598 downwards.
CTCATTTCAAGAATTAACCTGTTCGATTTCAGCCTCAAAAAACGAGCTTTAACATATTTTTCACGATAATCCGAGTTTCGGCGAATGCTTTGGTTTTAAACCAAACCGCACCCCATATGTCTTCCGTTGGTGCTCAACTTTGTGTGGCCGCATTATCTGACCCGAAGACCTTTCTATGTGATTTCCGGAGAATTTTGTTCCGGGACCCCGAAATCTCGAAAAACCGTGTATTATATACACTTCAATTTCAGCCGTTTGGAAGGTCGTACCGGACCCTGTTTATTTTTCTCCCTATTTTTCAATCACGCGTCCAAGCTCATTTCAGTAATTAACCTGTTCGATTTCAGCCTCAAATAAGGAGCTTTAACACATTTTTAACGATAATCCGAGTTTCGGCGAATGCTGGTTTGTGGCACACCGGCACCCCCAAATGTCTTCCGTTGGTGGTTGCGTGGCCGCTATATCTGACCCGAGAAACTTTCTATGTGATTTCTGGAGAATTTTATTCGGGGACCCCGGAATCCCGAAAAACCGTGTATTATACACTTCAATTTCAGCCGTTCAAAAGGTCGTACCAAACCCTGTTTCTTTTTCTCCCTGTTTTTCAATCACGCGTCCGAGCTTATTTCAAGAATTAACCTGTTCGATTTCAGCCTCAAATAACGAGCTTTAACACATTTTTCACGATAATCCGAGTAGCGGCGAATGCTGGTTTGTGGCAGACCGGCACCCCCAAATATCTACCGTTGGTGCTCAAACTTTCCGTGGCCGCTTTATCTGACCCGAGAAACTTTCTATGTGATTTCCGGAGAATTTTGTTCAACCCTGAATCCCGAAAAACCGTGTATTATACACTTCAATTTCACCGTTCGGAAGGTCGTACCGGACCCTGTTTATTTTTCTCCCTGTTTTTCAATCACGCGTCCGAGCTCATTTCAGGAATTAACCTGTTCGATTTCAGCCTCAAATAACGAGCTTTAACAAATTTTTCACGATAATCCGAGTTTCGGCGAATGCTGGTTTCTGGCACACCGGCACCCCCAAATGTCTTCCGTTGGTGGTCAAAATTTGCGTGACCGCTATATCTGACCCGAGGAACTTTCTATGTGATTTCCGGAGAATTTTGTTCCGGGACCCCGGAATCCCGAAAAACCGTGTATTATACACTTCAATTTCAGCCGTTCGGAAGGTCGTACCGGACCCTGTTTCTTTTTCTCCCTGTTTTTCAATCTCACGCCCGAGCTCATTTCAGGAATTAACCTGTTCGATTTCAGCCTCAAATAACGAGCTTTAATACATTTTTTACGATAATCGAGTTTCGGCGAATGCTGATTTGTGGCACACCGGCACCCCCAAATGTCTTCCGTTGGTGCTCAAACTTTGCGTGGCCGCTTTATCTAACCCGAGGAACTTTCTATGTGATTTCCGGAGAATTTTGTTCCGGGACCCCGGAATCCCGAAAAACCGTGTATTTCAATTTCAGCCGTTCGGAAGGTCGTACCGGACCCTGTTTCTTTTTCTACCTGTTTTTCAATCATGCGTCTGAGCTCAGTTCAGCCTCAAATAACGAGCTTTAACACATTTTTCACGATAATCCGAGTTTCGGCGAATGCTGGTTTGTGGCACAACGGCACCCCCAAATGTCTTCTGTTGGTGCTCAAACTTTGCGTGGCCGCTTTATCTGACCCGCGAAAGTTTCTATGTGATTTCCGGAAAATTTTGTTCCGGACCTCGGAATCCCGAAAAATCGTGTATTATACACTTCAATTTCAGCCGTTCAGAAGGTCGTACCGGACCTGTTTCTTTTTCTCCCTATTTTTCAATCACGCGTCCGAGTTCATTTCAGGAATTAACCTGTTCGATTTCAGCTTCAAATAACGAGCTTTAACACATTTTTCACGATAATCCGAGTTTCGGCGAATGCTGGTTTGTGGCACACTGGCACCTCCAAATGTCTTCCGTTGGTGCTCAAACTTTGGGTGGCCTCTTTATCTGACCCGAGGAAATTTCTATGTGATTTCCGGAGAATTTTGTTCCGGGACCCCGGAATCCCGAAAAACCGTGTATTATACACTTCAATTTCAGCCGTTCGGAAGGTCGTACCGGACCCTGTTTCTTTTTCTGCCTGTTTTTCAATCTCGCGCCCGAGCTCATTTCAGAATTAACTTTGTTCGATTTCAGCCTCAAATAACGAGCTTTAATACATTTTTTTACGATAATCGAGTTTCGCGAATCTTGATTTGTCGCACACCGGCACCCCCAAATGTCTTCCGTTGCTGCTCAAACGTTGCGTGGCCTCTTTATCTGACCCGAGGAACTTTCTATGTGATTTCCGGAGAATTTTGTTCCGGGACCACGGAATCCCGAAAAACCGTGTATTATAAACTTCAATTTCAGCCGTTCGGAAGTTCGTACCGGAGCCTGTTTCTTTTTCTACTTGTTTTTCAATCACGCGTCCGAGCTTATTTCAAGAATTAACCTGTTCGATTTCAGCCTCAAATAACGAGCTTTAACACATTTTTCACGATAATCCGAGTAGCGGCGAATGCTGGTTTGTGGCAGACCGGCACCCCCAAATATCTACCGTTGGTGCTCAAACTTTCCGTGGCCGCTTTATCTGACCCGAGAAACTTTCTATGTGATTTCCGGAGAATTTTGTTCCGGACCCCGGAATCCCGAAAAACCGTGTATTATACACTTCAATTTCAGCCGTTCGGAAGGTCGTACCGGACCCTGTTTATTTTTCTCCCTGTTTTTCAATCACGCGTCCGAGCTCATTTCAGAATTAACCGTTCGATTTCAAATAACGAGCTTTAACAAATTTTTCACGATAATCCGAGTTTCGGCGAATGCTGGTTTCTGGCACACCGGCACCCCCAAATGTCTTCCGTTGGTGGTCAAAATTTGCGTGACCGCTATATCTGACCCGAGGAACTTTCTATGTGATTTCCGGAGAATTTTGTTCGGGGACCCCGGAATCCCGAAAAACCGTGTATTATACACTTCAATTTCAGCCGTTCAAAAGGTCGTACAAACCCCGTTTCTTTTTCTCCCTGTTTTTCAATCATGCGTCCGAGCTCATTTCAGAATTAACTGTTCGATTTCACCTCAAATAACGAGCTTTAATACATTTTTCACGATAATCCGAGTTTCGGAATCTTTGGTTTGTGGCACACCGGCACCCCCAAATGTCTTCCTTTGGTGCTCTAACTTTGCGTGGCCGCTTTATCTGACCAAGGCAACTTCCTATGTGATTTCCGGAGAATTTTGTTCCGGGACCCCGGAATCCCGAAAAACCGTGTATTATACACTTCAATTTCAGCCGTTCTGAAGGTCGTAACGGAACCTGTTTATTTTTTCCCTGTTTTTCAATCACGCGTCTGAGCTCATTTCAGGAATTAACCTGTTCGATTTCAGCCTCAAATAACGAGCTTTAACACATTTTTCACGATAATCCGAGTTTCGGCGAATGCTGGTTTGTGGCACACCGGCACCTCCAAATGTCTTCCGTTGGTGCTCAAACTTTGCATGGCCGCTTTATCTGACCTGAGGAACTTTCTATGTGATTTCCGGAGAATTTTGTTACGGGACCCCGGAATCCCGAAAAACCGTGTATTATATTGTGGACAGCGGGCCGCCCACGGGGGCGCTTGGTGAGTGAAGGGGCTCGAAAACAAGCGTTTGCATTTTGTATGGAGTCGCCACCAATTTTTATGGGAAATTGGAACCGTTCGAATACCTCGTGTCATGTCAAGACACAAAGTAGTGACATGAACACTAAGCAATCGTTACCCTTAGCATTCTATGTCTAGAATGACTCTCGCGGATGCCAATGAACACGGGTGCTCACGGAGATCTGGAGTAAGGGGTGAGGGTACGTATTAGGAAGCTCTTTTGATCGAACACCTAATCCCGCCCGCCTCGATAGCGGCCTCTACTAATGATTAGGGAGTTTATTCGTACTTGATATATCGTCGGCTATATGCATGCAATGCAACATCCAATAGATTAATCCTAACATGTGAAATTAGCTAAGTCGGTGAACAATTAATTAGGCAAACAATTGGGGTCGAAGTAGGATTTAATGTAGATTTACATGTGAGAGCATACAAATGATAAAAGCGATACACTAACGATGAATTATAATAAAGGGAAAATACAATAATTACATTGAGATAGGCGATCTATGTCGAAAATACCTTTAAAACGGATGATTTGAGAAAAAGAAATAAAAGAATAAAACACGACGGATCGAAGGTGATAATACGGATAATAGTAGGTTAATACGTAGCTAAGTAAACTAGGTCAAGGCGAAAAGGAGTTCGGGGACGAAGTCGTCCCGAACAGCGCAAGAAAGCAATCGCGCCCTTTGGAAGAGGCGCAGGCGATTCTTTGCGTCTGTTCCAAGGGCGAACTCGGGCCGTGAAGCCAAAACTGCAATTGTTAACGTTTATTAGTGAATTAATGGATTGATTTAGATTACTTAGTCGGATGAAAGTGATTTACAGATTATTTACATATGATTGAGGGTCATAAAATAGCAAACACGATTAAGACGGGATAAGACGGATTATTTATGTGAAGGGTCGATGTTAATGAAGGATTAAACAAGCGAATAATTAACTAAACATGATGAATTGATGGCGGATTAACAATGAACATGATAAAAATATATCAACAATGAATCCCAGAAACCCAATACGAACGAATTGAATCCCTAAAACTCGAATTGAACTTAATGACGAAAACCCGCAAATATGAATTATTTGGGATTTAAGTTGGATTAGATGAATTAAACATGTGAATGGATGATGAAATATATGACACAATATACATGCTAATTATTATGATTTTATGACGGAGAATTAACAGACGAACAAACAAAACAAATAAATTTGATACGAATTGCAGAGGACGGAGGAAGAAGAAAAGAAGCGAAATCGCGGCAGCCTCACAAAGAGGCGCGGCAGATGTCTTGCGCTCCTTTGAAGAGGCGCAGCGATTCTTTGCGTCTTTTCTCGACGTCTGTCTACTAGAAATCCGCAAAAAAGGTTTTAAAGACGGTTTTAGAAATCGGTTTTAATGAGGTGCTTTCGACATAAATCTTACAACGGTGATTACAATAAAATAAATAACAATAAATAAAGAGAATTATTACACCCTCAGACTTACATGTTGACGGAACGAGATGGACTAAGAAGATCGATTAGTGATGCTCGACGCGAATGCAAGGAAAGAATGCCCTCGTGAGAGGAAAACGATTTAACAAGTTGATTAATTAGATTGATTGAGTGTAGTGGTCAAATTGGTCGGTCATGCAACGGAGAGGCTGGTACCCGGAAAGATCCGAGCTTACGTGGTCGAAGGTTCAAGCACGTAGGCGCCAATTAGTAAGAACGAAGTCTAGAATGCAAAGGGAGAAGAGAAGGGCGGACACTCGCGTGAGAAATATGAGGAACAAAGGCTCCTATTTATACTAATCACGTGAAGGAATAGGGTTTCGGAGACTCTTTGGAAGTGAATCTCGGAAAGATATAAAAAAGATACGTAAATCATGCAAAGAAGGGCCTGGGAAGAGGCGCAGAACATCGTCTCTTGGAAGAGGCGCAAAGACTGCTGCGTCTCTATTCCCGGAGGTTTCCTCCTGTTTAAGAAAGATTTCCGTGTTTAAGTTATGGTAGGACGGATTTAATTCGATTATCTTTTGAATATTACGGGATATTATTTGCCAAAAGATAAAATTTGAGAAATATGGAATAGAAATATCCGGAATATTCCGAACATTCGACTCGGGATTTTACAACTATCGAAAAATGGAGACGGTTTTTGACCGGACTCGAATGTACTCTAATTATCACAAAACGACCGTATCGGCACGTAGATGACAACTAAGAGGTTGACATTAATTTTTGAGCAATCACTTGACGATAATCTTACGAACCGTCACTAATCGTTCCGCGTATCAAGCATGCGGCCCAATCATCACCGGGTGGTTTGCGAGGGGTGCGAAACGAGGTGTCTCAGAGCCCCACTTTGACCGAGGCTTGGACAAGGCGAAAGTCAAAGTATAGCCATCAGGTCAATCGAAGATTACAACCTGACGACTATGGCGACGCGAGGCGGCTCAAGGGGTCTGAACCAAGGACCTGTCGTCGGGAACATTTTAGAGTCTGTCGACTATCGGGGAGGGTCGTTTAAAGTCCATTAGACTACGTAAGGAAGCTCGCCAGCCATAAGAAGAGACCATACCTGAGATTTAATCGAACTTCGCGGGGAATAAGAGATATTGAAAACAGCAGGACGTCGGTAGAAATCTGGCTGGGAAAATCCGCTTGCGCGTCGATCTTGAGCGAATTCTGGCGAAACTTGGAAGTTGAATCTGCTTGCGTCGGTCTCAAGCGAACTCTTGTTGGGGACATATCGACGACGAGGAACATCTTGATCGTCGTATGGGAAACCTTGAATGAGCAGTACTGCAAAATACTACTGCGCCGGGTAAAATGATTTGACGACTAGGAACATCTCGAATCGTCGCGAAAGAAAGTCTCGAGCGAGCGATCGCAAAATACCATCGCGCTAGACAAAATGGTTGAGCAATACTCACGAAATCTCACAAAGGGATAAATCGAACTCGGACAATACTCGAAATACTTTGTCGCCTTTGGATAAAATGCGGGCCGGAACGAAAGGAAATCGTCGAAACGGACCAAAGTGATAAAATGTCATCGAGGAAGAGGCGCACCAAAGATGGGCCCACGAATAACGAACTCATAACGGATTTTTGAAAATCCATCGGGGGAAACAAAGGAAGAGGCGCAGCAAGAGCTGCGTCTCTTGGAAGAGGCGCAAAGACTTTGCCGCGTCTGTTCCCCAATTCAAAGAATTCCGCGTAAAAACGCGAAGTCAGAAGGGTTTCATTTCATTATTTCGAAACACAAATCCTTCAATTTCTCTCTCAAATCTTCACCATTTCCGTCAAGGTTGGATTCAAAAGCTTGCTTGAAATATGACTAATCGAGGTATGTGTTTTAATCTTGCATTAATCTTCCATATTCGTTGAATTTTGAGCTGCAATAAGTAGGGTTTTCGACCCAATTGATCGAAAATTTGGGGCTTTTCCCCCAAATGGATTTGTCTTGCCAAATAGATGCTAGAAATGAGTAGTAGGCAATGTTAGGAACATAACCATGTATTTACTTTGAATTTTCATCGAGTTTCGAGCCCTTGAGCGAATTTTGAGACGGTTTCACAGCTAGATCGAAAATGGCTTCGAAGACGGCCTTAGGATTGCCCATTTGTGATGAAATTTGATATTCGGGACCCTTGGGTGATGGGTAAACTTCCTGTCATCTCGGAATTTTGGTTGGTGACGACTTTTGCAGGACACCTTTTAGGGCATAATCGTCATTATAGCGAAATACTGCCGAATTTTCGACTCGAACTCGGAACTAGACTTTGACTTTGACTTGACTTGACCCAATTTGTCACATGAGCGATTGAATTGGTGAGAACATGGCCAAGGATGGCCAGGAAGGATAGCTTCCAGGGCTCCGGAGGCTCGAAAACTGCTTAACAAGGGCTTGTCGTCACGTGACGCGGCCTAAACTTGCTTTAATGTTGCAGGTGATGCTGCTTCTACTTCCGGGAGGACTCCCATGGAGGTAGACGCTAGTGCGGTTGAGGAGGCTTTGGAGCAGGCTTTCACCGACGCGGTGATGGCTGCTGCAGACGAGGTTCCTGAGGAGGAGGCTGCTGAGGAGGAGGAGATTCCGCGACGGGCCCACCTCGGACGAGGGGGTCGTCAGCTGAGAGGAGCTCCCGCGTGGGCTGAGACCTGGGAGAGCAGGCACCTTGTGTGGGCTGCAGAGGGTCACCTGTCCTACAGGACGGTGAAGAGCTTGGTAAATAGGAATTCCCTAACTCATTACTTATCCTCTTTCTTTTTTCCAAATTTCTTTCAAATTTATTTCAAAACTAAAGATAGCTTTATTTCGAATCATAATAGGAGGCCGGGAATATCCGGTCGTTCTCGGGGTATACGACGGCGATGGAGCACTACGAGCGGCTGTCGGAGGAGGAGAGGGCCATGATCGAGCGTGGAGCGTTCGGTCCTCCTGGTTCGTGTCCGGAGGGATATCGTGAAGAGGAAGTTGCGGGCCAACCTTAGCCTGGTCCGCGCTTTCTTGGATCGATTTTGGGATACGACTTCCACGTTTCACCTGCCTTTTGGTGAGGTGGGGGTCACCTTGGAGGATTACGGCATGATTTCTGGTCTGCCGTGCGGGACTGAGGAGATGGTGTGGCCGGAGGCTGGCATGAGGGCGGACTCGGCCGAGGCGAGGAGGTTGATCGGCTGGAACCTGTCGCCGAAGGCGGTTGCGGTGCCGGGTTTGGTACCTAGTACCTATGTTCGAGATTACTTTGCGGGGAAGACCCCGGCATCGGTGGTGATCGATGGGAGGGAGACGGCTCCTCCTCCTTGTACAGCGGAGCAGAGAGCTCGTCTGTGGCTTTGGTGGTTCTTGTCTTCGATTTACCTCGGAGACAAGGGTGAGAGGCTGTCGACGAAGCTTCTTCCCTTTCTTGCTGACCTGAGCTCCCTAGGGCGTTGGGACTGGGTCACTGCTGGTTTTGCGGTCCTCATCCGCTTCATGAGGGCCATGGTTCGCCCAGAGTTGATGGAGAAGGGGACTTCTCCTGGTGCTGTCGGACCTGGGCTTTTGTTGGAGGTATGAACCTTCCCTTTGATAGCAAAATAAATTCCTTTCTTTATCAAAGATCGTCACTGACCATTCCGTTTTACAGGCGTGGGTGTACTCCTACTTTCCGGGCCTCGCGCCCAAGAGGACGGAGCCGTTGGAGAGGGCCTATCCCGTGGTGAGGGATTGGGTCATGTGCCGGACGAAGAGCAAGCGTTCTTCTCACAACGTCTACCGGCGGGATGTGAACGCCCTTCAGCTGAGCAGCGTGAGTATCCCGTTTGTATGTATTCACATCTTCTCATACTTTGTTTTCAATTGATCCTAGGAATGACCTTGGCCTTCACATTGTTGCAGTGGGTGCCCAGACCTTGGGCGGAGTACGCTGGAGCGCCTCCCTCTGTTGCTGAGACCCTTCGGCCTAGGAGTTCGAGTCGGCTGTTGCTGTGGACGTCGATGGGTCCGGTATGGTATCTGGGCGAGCGGTTAGCTCGTCAGTGCTTTCGGGGTGCGTTGACGGTTCCCGTCGATCCTCCGAGGACGATGTTCAGGGAGCCTTCCGAGGCTGAGAGGGAGGCGGACCTGGCCGGTGCCAGTGGCGACGACCTTCTTCTTCCTGAGGAGGATTACTCAGCGTTCCTTTACGGGAGGTTGGCCTATTGGCCAGTAGTGGTGAGTATCGTTTATTTTCTTGTTGATTTGATTTTCGAGACTTGCGACGACAGATCGTCGATTGATGAGAGCTATTCGTCTTTTCAGGAGGTTGAGGCGGCGGGCATCGAGCCCCCAGAGTACCCCGAGACCCTCGAGTACACTGACGCTACTGGGAGGACGACGATCTCCGAGCTGCGTGATTTTGACGTAGCTGTGACGGATGCTGGCCTAGATGACTGGCAGCATCTGATTCGGAGGGTGAGCTCCCATTTTGCATGGTTTTCGCGTAAGAACACGTTTGATTGAATTTATTTTAATTCGTTGAGAGTTTCCTTTTGAAATGCAGGTCGCGCCATCCCGGTTCGTGGCACTATGGAGGGTGGCCAACCGGCTACGAGCTACGGCCATTGAGGCACTCGTCGGCGGTCGAGGTCGTCAGGTATGAACCTTTATACCCATTTTTCGATCTTCCCCTTTTTTTGATTTTTTGGGTTTCCCAATTTGAGTTGACCGATATGAGCCAATTCGTTCTTGTTTGCGGGGGTGACAATGAGTCGGGACGAGAGTTGGCCCAGGCCCGGGAGGAGACGGCTCGCTTGTCGAGGGAGCTCGAGTTTCGGGATGCCGAGATCGCCGCTCTTATGGCGAGGGTTCTTTGAGTTGGAGGGTGCCCAGCAGAGTAGCTTGTGTCGGTTTTGTAGATTCGTACATCCGATTTCGAAACATTTTTTTGGACTCGGTTTGGGCGCAAGCCCCCGCCATTTGGTCTTCTTGACTTGTTTGGGGCGAAGCCCCGATTTGCTTGTACATTTGTACTTTGTTCGGGCGCGAGCCCCCGTTGCTCGTACATTTGCTTTTTGTTGTATACATGATGGCCCGAGTGCCTTTGCTTCTTTGGTTGTTTGTTTGTACCTGCAGTTAGTTCTTGAACAGGTTACGGTAGATAACGGTTTATGCCGTTATGCCGCCGAAATTTACATAGAAAAATCACGTGATTCATACATTTTATATACACATAAGGCCTTTAATTAGCGCACAATGAGACTCAAAAGGAACGCAAAAATGCAAAAATTTTGCATTTAAATGACCGGAAATGACCGGAAATGACCGGACGGTAGGGAGGGTTACCCCAGAAAAAAAAAAAAAAAAAAAGAAATTTATAAGTTTAGAAAATGTAGAAAAAGAAATTAAGAAAATGAAATAAGTATATAAATGTTTGAATAATAAAAAAGAATTAAATGGACAATTAAATGCACAAATGTGATAAAATGGCGAGAATGTCAACGTTGCCTCGAAATGCGTGCCCGCGAAATTCCAAAACATGGTAAACGTCCGTAGTTTACCAAAATAAAATCCCATAGGAATAGGAAATTACGCGCGTTATAGAATTAGGAAAGATCCAAACGCGAAATCACAGGAGTAAGCCTGGGGAGGAGTCGCAGATGAGCCGCGTCCCTTTGAAGAGGCGCAGCAGTGCCGCGCCTGTTCCCGAGAGGGGTTTGTTCGACGGATTTTGGAAACAAAAATTAGTATAAATAGAAGCGCTGCCGAAGCTTTGAATCATATAATTCTTCCGTCTTTTCTTCGTCGCTTCTCCTAAAACTCCTAAAAATAAATTTTCAAGAGAAAATTATCATTATGAATACTTTGGAGGTTCGCTTGAAGGAATGGACTAATGAGTTTTCGAACACGGAAAAGCACGACATGGGTGCTTATAATCTTGGATCTTTATTGAGTTTGAAACTTATCAAGGTAGTGAAACCGTTCTTAGACGCTTGCCTTGATTATTGGGATCCAAATTATCATGTATTCACCTTTCCAGGAGGTGATATTTGTCCTTTTCCAGAGGAAATTGCTGCCATTGGCGGGTGGGACCCTGAACATTTACCTGCCATCCCCTCCACTTCACAAGGGTATAAGAGCAAGTTTAGAGACTTGCTTGGACTTACTAGGCTCGAGGTAGATCGTCTTGTTACCCCGAAAGGCGTGCGGATGCTGGATTTTATAGACCGATTCATCAACAGGGCCGACCCTACTGTCTCTTATGTTGCTAGGAGGAGAGCATTTGGCTTCTGTTTGCTTCATGTTTATGTCTTCCAGGGACATGTTGATGAAGATTTGAGAGGTGATCCTCGTCTATTGGGTCTTGTTGAGCAAATGGAGCTGCGCAGGAGCCCAGCTTGTCTATGCTTAGGGAGATCATCTTGGGGTTTGGATAATAGGAAATCCAATCGCGATTTTCCATTCTTGGGGAGTCCCGTCATCTTACAGGTAAAAGACACCTTTTTCTCTTTTCTTTTTTTTTTTTTTTTTTTTTTTTTTTTTTTTTTTTTTTTTTTTTTTTTTTTTTTTTTTTTTTTTTTTTTTTTTTTTTTTTTTTTTTTTTTTTTTTTTTTGGGTGTCTAATACCTGTTTTGGTAGGTTTGGCTTATGGAACGGCTCCGATTGCTCGAGCCCCCAGTTCATGCACTTTCCTATCATGCCCGTATGATTTCGATGAGGACGAGGCTGTACATGGTGGACTTCACCCGGTCTCGACATCGGAAGAACAAGTCAAGGTCGATGACGCCCTTTGATCGGGTGGGTTGTACCATGGTGGCACCTCAAGTCTCACACGGAGTGTCTTCTTTAGATCCCACTAGGTCCGTGCGCATCCCCGGATTGGAGTTTATGGTATGCATCTTCCCTGAGAGATTGATGAGGCAAGTTGGGTTGAAGCAGATGATCCCTAGGCTTGACACCGTCCCGCAGACTGCTATGGCGTTGACTACCGAGAGCCGAAGAGAGTGGGCTATAAAGTGGGCCCAAAGAAACATGTGGTTCCTGAGTTTCTCCTCCAATGCTTTGTGGGTGTCGGATTCTTATCCGAGGTGGAGGAAGGCCGCAACCCGGAAGAGCGTGAAAGATCGAGGAAGCGCGAGCCCGTTGATTACAAGGTGCGCGAAGGAGAGAAAGAGAAAGAGAAGCATCGGACCAAGGAGAAGAAGAAGCTTTCGGCTCATGTCATTCATCCTTCGAAGAAGTCGAAGACTACTCTGTCGCAGGGTGGTGGTTGGCAAGAACGGAAGGGTCAGGCCTCGAGAAAGACCGTTGGTGATTAGGTCTGAAGTGGTGCAAGAGCGCCCGGCTCGAGGTCGCGACAAGAAATATGACAAGAACGACAAGGACAAGGGAAAGATGGAGGAATAGCCCAAGTCTTTATTTATTATTTGATTATTATTATTATTGTTGTAATAAAAGGGGGGATTTTTAGAATCCTAGCCTATCTATTTTTTTTTTATTTGCCGTATTATTATTACTAGAAATTGAATGAAATAAAAAGTTAAATGGTTATGAAACCGTGGTTATTTTCTTTAATTATTCTTGTCGAATTTCAAATGCAATGCAAATGTCCTTCTATTTACATTTTAAATAAAATGGTGGGTTGAATCCCGTGAAGGATTGCCTACGTATTCACTTAAAAAAAGCGAAATCAAACCCTTGCGCGTAGTTCGAGTAAATGTAAAAGAATAATTGTTCGGAGCAAGAGCTTGTAATGAACATAGAAAATAAGCATGAGCTTTTGCTTACTCGGGAGGTGCGAATTTAGTTTGTTTGATGATATGAGGATGACAAGTTTGCCAAGATGCAAGAGCATAGTGACATTCAAATAGGCCAGGGGCCGTTTATTTAGTGCCGCAAGAGCGACACGTAGGTTTACGCGAGGCGCGTTTCTGTCCTATCCTAGGCATAGTACCGTTTCAGTTGGTCGAGATTTGTGGGGTTTGAAAACTCATTTCCATCCAGTGTCCGTGATTCTAACCGCACCCCCTGGGAGTATGGATTTGACTAGATATGGCCCGGCCCAATTAGGTTTGAATTTCCCTCTCGGGTCGACAGGTAAGAGAGCTCTAACCGATTTGAGAACTAAATCTCCTTCTTTGATGTTTCTTGGCCTAACCCTTTTGTTGAAAGCTCGTTTGATACGTGCTTGATACGTTTGGACATTATGTAAGGCACGTAGCCGACGCTCATCCAGGAGGATGAGTTCTTCATACCTATCCCTCTTCCAATCGGCTTCCGGGATTTGACTTTCGAGTAGAATACGCAAGGATGGTATTTCTAGCTCGACCGGTTGTACGGCCTCCATGCCGTAAGTCAAATAGAAAGGAGTAGCCCCGTGGGCGTCCCCGACGGATGTTCGATACCCCCACAAAGCGAAGGGTATTTTGCTTGGCCAATCTCTGTAATTGTCAGTCATTTTCTTGAGGATTGTGACGACATTCTTGTTAGCCGCTTCTACCGCGCCGTTAGTCTGTGGTCTATAAGGCGATGAGTGATGATGCTTGATCTTGTACTTGGCTAGCAATTGCTCGGTTTCGGCTTGGAAGTGGGACCCATTATCGCTGATGATCTCATGTGGGCAACCATATCGGCAGATGATGTTATTTTGTATGAATTTGGCTACATTTTTGGCCGTAAGAGCGGTGTAGGAAGCCGCTTCTACCCACTTGGTGAAGTAGTCAATTGCTACTAGGATGAAACAAAGTGACCTCCCCTTCTGCCGGGGTTATTTTCCCAATTATGTCGATTCCCCACGCGGAGAATGGCCAAGGAGATGTCATCGTATAGAGCAACGAAGGAGGGACATGTTGTACATTCCCGAAGATTTGGCAATTGTGGCGAAAGGCCTCACATATTTGATGCAATCGGATTCCATTGTGGTCCAATAGTACCCTAGACGTGTGATTTTCTTTGCCATCATAGGTCCACTCATATGAGGACCGCACTCTCCATCGTGGACTTCTTCCATCACCTTTCGTGCCTGTGAATGATCAAGGCAACGCAGGACTACACCAAGAGGTGTTCTTTTGTATAACTCTCCTTGCATGAGGACGTATTGTGAAGCTAGTAGGCGTATAGCTCGTTGTCCCCTCTTGTCCATATCTGGCGGATAGGTACCGTTAAGCTTGAAGTTTAGGATTGCTTGGAACCGGGGTTCCCGCGCGATTTCTTCTTCATTGGTAATTTGATGGACATAAGCCGCTCCGACCGTCGTTCGATACACAAAGGCATTTCCATCATGTAATCTGGCATGTTTATCAAAGATGCAAGTTTCGCAAGAGCGTCTGCAAATTGATTTTCTTCTCGAGGTAGGTGTAAGTAGGTTACGTGATCAAAGAATTGAGCGACTTGGTCTATCCTAGCCTGATAGGGTGCTAGGCTTTCACTGGATTTTCCAGATCCCGTAACTTGGTTAATGATTAGTGACGAATCTCCATGCACTCGGAGGTTTTTGATGCCTAAGCTTACTGCCGCTTGTAGTCCAATTAAACAAGCCTCATACTCTGCGGCGTTGTTTGTCACCTCGAAGTCGAGTTTGACAGCGATCGGTGTATGCTCACCTTCAGGAGAAATGAGCAACACTCCTATCCCAAATCCTCTTAGGTTTGATGCTCCATCAAAGTATAGGTCCCAGGAGTCTACATCTGTTTGAAGTATGTCCTCGTCGGGAAATGACCAAGTATCTATGGCTTGTGCGTCGTTGATGGGATTTTCCGCGAAGAATTCGGCGACGGCGCGACCCTTTATTACTTTTAGTGGCACGTATTTGAGGTCAAATTCGGAGAGCATCATGGTCCATCTTGCCAGACGTCCGTTGAGAACGGGTTTCTCGAAGAGGTATTTGACTGGATCCATTTTGGAGAATATCTTGACAGAGTAGCTAAGCATGTAATGACGTAGCTTTTTTGTTGCCCACACAAGGGCGAGGCATGTCTTTTCGAGTTGTGAGTATTTGCACTCGTATTCCAAGAACTTCTTACTTAGATAGTAAATAGCTCTTTCTTCGCTTCCTACAGTTTGAGCTAGCATGGCACCCATGGCGCTTTCGATTCTTGTGAGATATAAACCAAGAGGTTGATCTCGTTGTGGTGGCATGAGCACCGGTGGTTTAGCCAATATCTCCTTGATTCTGTCGAATGCCTTTTGACGATCGTCGTCCCCACATGGTGTGGTCCGTTTTCTTGAGTTTCTTGAAGATAGGCTCGCAAATCATCGTGAGTTTCGATATGAATCGACTTATGTATTGCACTTTTCCCAGGAATCCTCTGACTTCTTTTTCTGTTTGAGGTTGTGGCATTTCAATCAGAGCTTTGATTTTTGAGGGATCTATTTCTATACCTCGTTGGCTAACGACGTATCCTAGGAGTTTGCCAGATGTCACCCCGAATGTGCACTTTTGAGGGTTGAGTCTCATATTGTACTTCCGTAGCCTTGCGAAGAACTTGCGAAGGTTCGCGATATGTCCCTCTCTTTCCTTGGATTTGACAATCATGTCGTCTACGTATACCTCGACTTCTTTATGCATCATGTCATGTAGGAGTGTAGTTGCGGTGCGTTGGTATGTAGCTCCGGCGTTGATCAATCCGAACGGCATTACTGTATAGCAATAGGTTCCCATTGGGTGACGAACGCGGTCTTATGCATGTCTTCCATGGCCATTTTGATTTGGTTGTAACCCGCATATCCATCCATGAAGGATAGTAGTGCATGGTCTGCAGAGATTGTCTACCAATATGTCGATGTGAGGTAGAGGAAAGTCATCTTTCGGGCTTGCTTTGTTCAAATCTCTAAAGTCAACACAAACTCGGATTCTCCCATCCTTTTTGGGTACGGGTACTATGTTAGCTACCCAGTCAGAATACTCGGAAACTTTGATGAACCCGGCTTTGAATTGTTTGTCAACTTCTTCCTTAATCTTCGAGCCCACTCTGTTCTCATCCGTCGAAGCTTCTTTTCACGGTTTGAAACCTGGCTTAATTGGAATCCTATGTTCGGCGATATCCCCGTCGATCCCGGCATGTCTTTGTAGGACCAAGCGAAAACGTCTTTGAATTCATTTAGGAGGTCTATGAAATCGGTTCTTTCGGTTGAGCTCAAGGTAGTCCCTATCCTAAGTTCTTTGGGTTCTAGTTCAGTCCCCACGTTGATGGGTTCGGTGTCCTCAATTACAGGTCCCCCTTCCCTTTCTTGTAGTATTTCTTTGGCTACGTAGGGAGGTATTTCGGTCAAGTCTGGGTTTTGGTCATCCTCGGTATCATCATAAACAGAATTGCACTCAAGATAACACAAAGAGTAAGCAGAACCCGATTTATTCATATTAAGATTTGAGTAAAGTTGAAACAAAGAAGCCAACCGATCCAAGGATAGTGGCGGCAAAGGGACGATAATGGGGCATTTCCCGAACTACTGTGACTACTCGAAAATAAGCTAGGAGAAACGAGGGGAGTGGGGATGACGACGGGAGTAGACTCTCTAATTACTTCTCTAGACTCGACTCGACTCCGACTCCGACTCGATTCGAATTCGTCGTCTTCTCGTTCTTCTTTGAACATCTCTCCTTCTCCAAAGGGTGAGCTTGAAGAGTCTTCCTTGATTGTTGGTCCATTTGATTGATTTTCTCCACCCTTTCTCGCGCTTGGTGTCGATTTACGTGATTAAAGCGGTGGGGTTGAAGCGATCGTCTTGAAGTATCGTAGTAATGATCTCATCCTGCGCGGCCCTAACAAATCGATCTTCTCCAAACAGAGGCTAACACTTGTTCGTCTAAGCAAGGTGCTTGACGGGTTTTGACGGTAGGAACCGTTTCTGGAGGGATGAAGTAGCAATCGTGAAAGATCTCGATTCCGGCTAACTTCTTTTCGAGGTAATGCCAAGGTTCGGGAAATCCATGAAAGAGTTCCGAACTTCCTTCTTGAACGAAGTATCCATTGAGGGTAGGGAGATATGGCCTCATTTGGACTCCTACATACTTGCGGTTTTGGACTTGGGCGAGCATTTCGAGAACTTCTTCCGTTGTGGGTTTGTACCCTAGTCCAAGTGGTATTCTCGATGAGTTGCCTTTCTTGTATGGCGCGAAGGTGTTTTCCCGAACTGGGTTCAAAGGCATTCCAGGGAAGTATCCCTGGTTTTTGAGAATGTGGTTGACCACCAAGTTGGAGTAGGGATTGTAGTACAAAGGTGCCAACTCGCTTTCTATGACACTTACACTTTGGAAGCCCCCAAGTTCGTATATGGGATCTGCAAGGACTTGATTGCTTGATTGTTTTTCGATTATTGCCTTGATAGGCGACGAAGTGATTGTCACAACTTTGCCATTGAGTGGGATCTTGATCTTTTGGTGAAGGGTGGATGTTACTGCTTTGGAAGCATGAATCCAAGGCCTTCCCAGAAGTATGTTGAATGAAGCTTCGATGTCCACTATTTGGAAGTTGACCTTTCGCTCGATCGGTCCCGTAGCTATGGTTAGGCTAACAAGTCCAACCACTTTTCGTCGCGTACCGTCATATGCGCGTACACCTTGACTTGTAGGGGTCCAATCCGACTCTTTCATGCCCGTTTATATGCCGTTTTGAGAGGTATGACGTTGATCATGAGCCATCATCTACCAAGGTCATTGGCACATTTTTCTTTAGACAGATGACAGTGATGTATAGAGCGAGGTTGTGACTAGCGCCAAAAGGTGGCAAATCTTTGTCCGAGAAAGTAACAGGGTTACTTAGTTTCGGGGATTCTTGGAAGACCAAGTTGACTACATCTTCAGGAGTAGAGTTATGTGCCACATTCAATTTGGCCAAAGCTTGCAGTAAAGCTTGGCGGTGTGGAAATGAGCTTGCCACTAATTGCCAGACCGAAAGATCAGCCTTGGTTTTTTGTAATTGCTTGAGCAAATGATCAGTGGGGTCGTCTTCGTTGTCATTTGGTGTGATGACATTGGTTGGACTGTTTTGAGTAGTACTTTGGTATGGACGGCCCGAGCGAGTTAGGTGATCCACATCTTGGTCTTCGCCATTTTGGACTATCTCTTTTACCAAAGAGTTTTCAATGAGGTATTCGTCTTCATCGTCATCGGCCCAAACCCCATTAATTGTGGCTAGTTCTTTCATCTTCATGATGTCACTTTCTAGTTGTATGATTTGATCAACTAGCTTATCGACCACGGTGATGACTTCTTGCATAGTAGCATTTTGAGAGAAGATCAATGGTACGCGTTCTTTAGGTGTTGCATTGGGATCGCGTAAGATCATTACCATGCTTTCTAATTCCCACACTTGTCTATCTACACTCCTTGCCCAGGCGATGAAGTCGGAGATGGTATGGGAGATGGTAGAGTAGAGTCTTTCTTTCTCAATTGCGTGAATTTCATTTTCGGTGGGAGAAATGAGATGTGAGCAATCTAAGGTAGATTCGTCACTTGTAATCACTAGAACTCCAAGAGGATTCTGAGTGTTATTAGGCTTACCTCCTGGTGGAATTGGAAGTCGACCATCTTCGATCATATCTTGAAGCACGTGTTTCAACTTATAGCATTTTTCGGTGTCGTGCCCCTTACCCCTATGGTATTCACAGTAGGAATTTTCGTCCCAGAATTTGGACTTCCTTTCGGGCTCGGGAGTAGGTCCAATGGGTTGGAGTTTGCCTTGCTTCACTAGCCTTTTTAGAGCATTGGAGTATGTATCCCCAAGGTTTGTGAACTTCCTTGGTGGGCTAGTTTTCTTGGATGGTTCGAGAAGGTTAACTTCGTCGGTCTTGCTAGTAGAGCCGTATGAACGACTTGTGGACCCTTGATATCCTCGACCTACCGTTTTGGACAAGAGTCCTTTGCGGATGTCATCTTCAATCCGTGTCCCTAACACGGTTAAATCTTTGAAAGTCTTGATGTTTTGATATCTCAAATGGTTGGCATATGTGGGCTTGAGATTGTCCACGAACTTCTCCACAAGAGTGGCCTCATCTGGACGTTCTACTAGTTGAGTACTAGTCTTCCTCCACCTACTTAGGAAGTCGGTGAATCCTTCTTTGTCATTTTGGGTAAGAACCTCTAGAGTGCGCATGTTGACTTGGATCTCGGCATTATCCGCGTATTGTTTCGAGAACTCGATCGCGGCGTCCTCCCAAGTAGCGACCTTTTTGTGATCTAAAGTGTAGAACCATTGCTTTGGGATGGTGTCGAGAGATGAAGGAAAGATCCTTAAGAACATCTCGGGTTTGATGCCTTTGATAGACATGTAATCCTTGAAGGCACGGATATGGTTCAAAGGGTTCTCATGTCCCTTGAACTTAGGGATATCCGTCATGCTAAAGTTAGTGGGCAATTTGGAATTGACGGCTTCATACTTACGATTGTTCTCCCTGTAAATGTCATCCCCCTTAAGGTACATCAATTGCTCCTCTAGGTATTGGAGTCTTTTCTCAGCTGCAGTTGTCCCCATGAGAGGATTCTCATCTTTGGACTCGTCATCGGAAAAACCTAGTACTTCACCTTTAGGGGGAGGTAGCCTTCCCTCTACATCAAAGATGCGGCCTTCGATGAGCTCGAGGCGGTCATAGGTTTGGTTCTGGGTAATTTGCATTTGGGCCAGCGCAGCTAGGATTTGATTACTATTCTCTTGAATTTGCTGGAGGTTCGTATCATCACTTGACCCAGGCATCTTGGAAACTGGATAAGAGACCGGCGACGAATCAAAACACGATCGACCATTCTATCACATTTGCTAAAAGAGGAAAATTTTGACTCGTGAAGTGGGTGTGTGCCACTTGTGTTGAGTGAGTTTTTGAAGAAAGACAAGGTCTTTGAAAATGTGTGTCCTAGCCAACTGTAGTGTAGTTGTAGGAGTGGACTCGAAGTGAGGCTTTGAAATGGGCTTATGGCCCGAATTTTGACACGACAAACGGACAGAGTTTTGACTGGATTTTTGCGCTAATTGAAGGCCCTATTTTCGAAATTCTTGATTGAAAACGGGTTTTGATTTTTTGAAAATTCGTCATGGTTTTGTTTAGAAATGGTGATCATGTAGAGTTTTACACATTTATACAAGCATTATAACGGGATCTTTGAGTGCTTTTAGAAGGGTTTTGGTTTAAAGGGTGGGTTGCCATACCGAACCATCAAACCCGAAGTCTGTGGAGAGGCTCGTGCCAAACAAGAGTAAGGCCGATTCCTAGTCCATTTCCTCAAGTAGTGAAGGCCCTTGATACAAACAAGAGTAAGCATCATGGTATGGATGACGTCAATCGCTATCCATCTTTAGGCCCAAATAGGAATTAGGACCGTTTAGACGGGACGATTGGTCGAATAGGTTGGGTTGGGCCTAGGAAGGCCGAATTAAACGGTCTAGGAAGACCGAGTTATGAAAACCGACAATTGTCTTGTACAAACTTATTCCCTAACCTTGTTCAAGTTTCACCCTAGCTACACGTAAGTGTATTCCCCAGCGGAGTCGCCAAACTGTGGACAGCGGGCCGCCCACGGGGGCGCTTGGTGAGTGAAGGGGCTCGAAAACAAGCGTTTGCATTTTGTATGGAGTCGCCACCAATTTTTATGGGAAATTGGAACCGTTCGAATACCTCGTGTCATGTCAAGACACAAAGTAGTGACATGAACACTAAGCAATCGTTACCCTTAGCATTCTATGTCTAGAATGACTCTCGCGGATGCCAATGAACACGGGTGCTCACGGAGATCTGGAGTAAGGGGTGAGGGTACGTATTAGGAAGCTCTTTTGATCGAACACCTAATCCCGCCCGCCTCGATAGCGGCCTCTACTAATGATTAGGGAGTTTATTCGTACTTGATATATCGTCGGCTATATGCATGCAATGCAACATCCAATAGATTAATCCTAACATGTGAAATTAGCTAAGTCGGTGAACAATTAATTAGGCAAACAATTGGGGTCGAAGTAGGATTTAATGTAGATTTACATGTGAGAGCATACAAATGATAAAAGCGATACACTAACGATGAATTATAATAAAGGGAAAATACAATAATTACATTGAGATAGGCGATCTATGTCGAAAATACCTTTAAAACGGATGATTTGAGAAAAAGAAATAAAAGAATAAAACACGACAGATCAGAAGGTGATAATACGGATAATAGTAGGTTAATACGTAGCTAAGTAAACTAGGTCAAGGCGAAAAAAGGAGTTCGGGGACAGAAGTCGTCCCGAACAGCGCAAAGAGACTCGCCCTTTGGAAGAGGCGCGAGCGATTCTTTGCGTCTGTTCCAAGGGCGAACTCTGGCTGTGAAGCCAAAACTGCAATTGTTAACGTTTATTAGTGAATTAATGGATTGATTTAGATTACTTAGTCGGATGAAAGTGATTTACAGATTATTTACATATGATTGAGGGTCATAAAATAGCAAACACGATTAAGACGGGATAAGACGGATTATTTATGTGAAGGGTCGATGTTAATGAAGGATTAAACAAGCGAATAATTAACTAAACATGATGAATTGATGGCGGATTAACAATGAACATGATAAAAATATATCAACAATGAATCCCAGAAACCCAATACGAACGAATTGAATCCCTAAAACTCGAATTGAACTTAATGACGAAAACCCGCAAATATGAATTATTTGGGATTTAAGTTGGATTAGATGAATTAAACATGTGAATGGATGATGAAATATATGACACAATATACATGCTAATTATTATGATTTTATGACGGAGAATTAACAGATTTAACAAACAAAACAAATAAATTTGATACGAATTGCGAGAGGACGGAGGAAGAAGAAAAGAAGCGAGAATCTGCGGCGGCCCACAAAGAGGCGCGGCGGATGCTTTGCGCTCCTTTGAAGAGGCGCAGCGATTCTTGCGTCTTTTCTCGATCGTCTGTCTACTAGAAATCCGCAAAAAAAAGGTTTTAAAGACGGTTTTAGAAATCGGTTTTAATGAGGTGCTTTCGACATAAATCTTACAACGGTGATTACAATAAAATAAATAACAATAAATAAAGAGAATTATTACACCCTCAGACTTACATGTTGACGGAACGAGATGGACTAAGAAGATCGATTAGTGATGCTCGACGCGAATGCAAGGAAAGAATGCCCTCGTGAGAGGAAAACGATTTAACAAGTTGATTAATTAGATTGATTGAGTGTAGTGGTCAAATTGGTCGGTCATGCAACGGAGAGGCTGGTACCCGGAAAGATCCGAGCTTACGTGGTCGAAGGTTCAAGCACGTAGGCGCCAATTAGTAAGAACGAAGTCTAGAATGCAAAGGGAGAAGAGAAGGGCGGACACTCGCGTGAGAAATATGAGGAACAAAGGCTCCTATTTATACTAATCACGTGAAGGAATAGGGTTTCGGAGACTCTTTGGAAGTGAATCTCGGAAAGATATAAAAAAGATACGTAAATCATGCAAAGAAGGGCTCTGGGAAGAGGCGCAGCAGACCATCGTCTCTTGGAAGAGGCGCAAAGACACTGCTTTGCGTCTATTCCCGGAGGTTTCCTCTGTTTAAGAAAGATTTCCGTGTTTAAGTTATGGTAGGACGGATTTAATTCGATTATCTTTTGAATATTACGGGATATTATTTGCCAAAAGATAAAATTTGAGAAATATGGAATAGAAATATCCGGAATATTCCAAACATTCGACTCGGGATTTTACAAATGACTATCGAAAAATGGAGACGGTTTTTGACCGGACTCAATGTACTCTAATTATCACAAAACGACCGTATCGGCACGTAGATGACAACTAAGAGGTTGACATTAATTTTTGAGCAATCACTTGACGATAATCTTACGAACCGTCACTAATCGTTCCGCGTATCAAGCATGCGGCCCAATCATCACCGGGTGGTTTGCGAGGGGTGCAGAAACGAGGTGTCTACATATATACACTTCAATTTCAGCCGTTCAAAAGGTCGTACCGGACCCTGTTTATTTTTCTCCCTATTTTTCAATCACGCGTCCAAGCTCATTTCAGGAATTAACCTGTTCGATTTCAGCCTCAAATAAGGAGCTTTAACACATTTTTAACGATAATCCGAGTTTCGGCGAATGCTGGTTTGTGGCACACCGGCACCCCCAAATGTCTTCCGTTGGTGGTTGCGTGGCCGCTATATCTGACCCGAGAAACTTTCTATGTGATTTCTGGAGAATTTTATTCGGGGACCCCGGAATCCCGAAAAACCGTGTATTATACACTTCAATTTCAGCCGTTCAAAAGGTCGTACCAAACCCTGTTTCTTTTTCTCCCTGTTTTTCAATCACGCGTCCGAGCTCATTTCAAGAATTAACTGTTCGATTTCACCTCAAAAACGAGCTTTAACATATTTTTCACGATAATCCGAGTTTCGGCGAATGCTGGTTTCTGGCAAACCGGCACCCCCATATGTCTTCCGTTGGTGCTCAACTTTGTGTGGCCGCATTATCTGACCCGAAGACCTTTCTATGTGATTTCCGGAGAATTTTGTTCCGGACCCCGAAATCTCAAAACCGTGTATTATATACACTTCAATTTCAACGTTTGGAAGGTCGTCTGGACCACTGTTTATTTTTCTCCCTATTTTTCAATCACGCGTCCAAGCTCATTTCGATAATTAACCTGTTCGATTTCGACCTCAAATAAGGAGCTTTAACACATTTTTCACGATAATCCGAGTTTCGGCGAATTTTGGTTTGTGGCACACCGGCACCCCCAAATGTCTTCCGTTGGTTTGCGTGGCCGCTTTATCCGACCCGAGAAACTTTCTATGTGATTTCCGGAGAATTTTGTTCGGGGACCCCGTAATCCCGAAAAACCGTGTATTATACACTTCAATTTCACCGTTCAAAAGGTCGTACCAAACCCCGTTTCTTTTTCTCCCTGTTTTTCAATCACGCGTCCGAGCTTATTTCAAGAATTAACCTGTTCGATTTCACCTCAAATAACGAGCTTTAACACATTTTTCACGATAATCCGAGTAGCGGCGAATCTTTGGTTTGTGGCGGACCGGCACCCCAAATATCTTCCGTTGGTGCTCAAACTTTGCGTGGCCGCTTTATCCGACCCGAGAAACTTTCTATGTGATTTCCGGAGAATTTTGTTCCGGGACCGGAATCCCGAAAAACCGTGTATTATACACTTCAATTTCAGTTCGGAAGGTCGTACGGACCTTTTATTTTTCTCCCTGTTTTTCAATCACGCGTCCGAGCTCATTTCAGAATCAACCTGTTCGATTTCAGCCTCAAATAACGAGCTTTAACAAATTTTTCACGATAATCCGAGTTTCGGCGAATCTGGTTTCTGGCACACCGGCACCCCCAAATGTCTTCCGTTGGTGGTCAAAATTTGCGTGACCGCTATATCTGACCCGAGGAACTTTCTATGTGATTTCCGGAGAATTTTGTTCCGGGACCCCGGAATCCCGAAAAACCGTGTATTATACACTTCAATTTCAGCCGTTCGGAAGGTCGTACCGGACCCTGTTTCTTTTTCTCCCTGTTTTTCAATCTCACGCCCGAGCTCATTTCAGGAATTAACCTGTTCGATTTCAGCCTCAAATAACGAGCTTTAATACATTTTTTACGATAATCGAGTTTCGGCGAATGCTGATTTGTGGCACACCGGCACCCCCAAATGTCTTCCGTTGGTGCTCAAACTTTGCGTGGCCGCTTTATCTAACCCGAGGAACTTTCTATGTGATTTCCGGAGAATTTTGTTCCGGGACCCCGGAATCCCGAAAAACCGTGTATTTCAATTTCAGCCGTTCGGAAGGTCGTACCGGACCCTGTTTCTTTTTCTACCTGTTTTTCAATCATGCGTCTGAGCTCAGTTCAGCCTCAAATAACGAGCTTTAACACATTTTTCACGATAATCCGAGTTTCGGCGAATCTGGTTTGTGGCACAACCAAGCACCCCCAAATGTCTTTCATTGGTGCTCAAACTTTGCGTGGCCGCTTTATCTGACCCGCGAAAGTTTCTATGTGATTTCCGGAAAATTTTGTTCCGGACCTCGGAATCCCGAAAAATCGTGTATTATACACTTCAATTTCAGCCGTTCAGAAGGTCGTACCGGACCTGTTTCTTTTTCTCCCTATTTTTCAATCACGCGTCCGAGTTCATTTCGAATTAACTGTTCGATTTCGACTTCAAATAACGAGCTTTAACACATTTTTCACGATAATCCGAGTTTCGGCGAATGC
The DNA here is from genome assembly GCF_048544455.1 of Silene latifolia. Classification (NCBI taxonomy): domain Eukaryota; kingdom Viridiplantae; phylum Streptophyta; class Magnoliopsida; order Caryophyllales; family Caryophyllaceae; genus Silene; species Silene latifolia. Next base: position 340,917,263 of record NC_133537.1, on the reverse strand, counting down.
TGGTTTGTGGCACACTGGCACCTCCAAATGTCTTCCGTTGGTGCTCAAACTTTGGGTGGCCTCTTTATCTGACCCGAGGAAATTTCTATGTGATTTCCGGAGAATTTTGTTCCGGGACCCCGGAATCCCGAAAAACCGTGTATTATACACTTCAATTTCAGCCGTTCGGAAGGTCGTACCGGACCCTGTTTCTTTTTCTGCCTGTTTTTCAATCTCGCGCCCGAGCTCATTTCAGGAATTAACCTGTTCGATTTCAGCCTCAAATAACGAGCTTTAATACATTTTTTTACGATAATCGAGTTTCGGCGAATGCTGATTTGTCGCACACCGGCACCCCCAAATGTCTTCCGTTGCTGCTCAAACGTTGCGTGGCCTCTTTATCTGACCCGAGGAACTTTCTATGTGATTTCCGGAGAATTTTGTTCCGGGACCACGGAATCCCGAAAACCGTGTATTATAAACTTCAATTTCACCGTTCGGAAGTTCGTGACGAGCCTGTTTCTTTTTCTACTTGTTTTTCAATCACGCGTCCGAGCTTATTTCAAGAATTAACCTGTTCGATTTCAGCCTCAAATAACGAGCTTTAACACATTTTTCACGATAATCCGAGTAGCGGCGAATGCTGGTTTGTGGCAGACCGGCACCCCCAAATATCTTCCGTTGGTGCTCAAACTTTCCGTGGCCGCTTTATCTGACCCGAGAAACTTTCTATGTGATTTCCGGAGAATTTTGTTCCGGACCCCGTAATCCCGAAAACCGTGTATTATACACTTCAATTTCAGCCGTTCGGAAGGTCGTACGGACCACTTTTTATTTTTCTCCTGTTTTTCAATCACGCGTCCGAGCTCATTTCAGGAATTAACCTGTTCGATTTCAGCCTCAAATAACGAGCTTTAACAAATTTTTCACGATAATCCGAGTTTCGGCGAATGCTGGTTTCTGGCACACCGGCACCCCCAAATGTCTTCCGTTGGTGGTCAAAATTTGCGTGACCGCTATATCTGACCCGAGGAACTTTCTATGTGATTTCCGGAGAATTTTGTTCGGGGACCCCGGAATCCCGAAAAACCGTGTATTATACACTTCAATTTCAGCCGTTCAAAAGGTCGTACCAAACCCTGTTTCTTTTTCTCCCTGTTTTTCAATCATGCGTCCGAGCTCATTTCAGAATTAACTGTTCGATTTCACCTCAAATAACGAGCTTTAATACATTTTTCACGATAATCCGAGTTTCGGCGAATGCTGGTTTGTGGCACACCGGCACCCCCAAATGTCTTCCTTTGGTGCTCTAACTTTGCGTGGCCGCTTTATCTGACCAAGGCAACTTTCTATGTGATTTCCGGAGAATTTTGTTCCGGGACCCCGGAATCCCGAAAAACCGTGTATTATACACTTCAATTTCAGCCGTTCTGAAGGTCGTAACGGAACCTGTTTATTTTTTCCCTGTTTTTCAATCACGCGTCCGAGCTCATTTCAGGAATTAACCTGTTCGATTTCAGCCTCAAATAACGAGCTTTAACACATTTTTCACGATAATCCGAGTTTCGCGAATCTTTGGTTTGGGCACACCGCACCTCCAAATGTCTTCCGTTGGTGCTCAAACTTTGCATGGCCGCTTTATCTGACCTGAGGAACTTTCTATGTGATTTCCGGAGAATTTTGTTACGGGACCCCGGAATCCCGAAAAACCGTGTATTATATACACTTCAATTTCAGCCGTTCAAAAGGTCGTACCGGACCCTGTTTATTTTTCTCCCTATTTTTCAATCACGCGTCCAAGCTCATTTCAGGAATTAACCTGTTCGATTTCAGCCTCAAATAAGGAGCTTTAACACATTTTTAACGATAATCCGAGTTTCGGCGAATCTTTGGTTTGTGGCACACCCAAGACCCCCAAATGTCTTCCGTTGGTGGTTGCGTGGCCGCTATATCCGACCCGAGAAACTTTCTATGTGATTTCTGGAGAGAATTTTATTCGGGGACCCTGGAATCCCGAAAAACCGTGTATTATACACTTCAATTTCAAATGTTCAAAAGGTCGTACCAAACCCCGTTTCTTTTTCTTCCTGTTTTTCAATCACGCGTCCGAGCTCATTTCAAGAATTAACCTGTTCGATTTCAGCCTCAAAAAACGAGCTTTAACATATTTTTCACGATAATCCGAGTTTCGGCGAATGCTGGTTTCTGGCAAACCGGCACCCCCATATGTCTTCCGTTGGTGCTCAACTTTGTGTGGCCGCATTATCTGACCCGAAGACCTTTCTATGTGATTTCCGGAGAATTTTGTTCCGGGACCCCGAAATCTCGAAAAACCGTGTATTATATACACTTCAATTTCAGCCGTTTGGAAGGTCGTACCGGACCCTGTTTATTTTTCTCCCTATTTTTCAATCACGCGTCCAAGCTCATTTCGAGAATTAACCCGTTCGATTTCACCTCAAATAAGGAGCTTTAACACATTTTTCACGATAATCCGAGTTTCGGCGAATCTTGGTTTGTGGCACACCGGCACCCCCAAATGTCTTCCGTTGGTGGTTGCGTGGCCGCTATATCGACCCGAGAAACTTTCTATGTGATTTCCGGAGAATTTTGTTCGGGGACCCCTGAATCCCGAAAAACCGTGTATTATACACTTCAATTTCAAATGGTTCAAAAGGTCGTACCAAACCCTGTTTCTTTTTCTCCCTGTTTTTCAATCACGCGTCCGAGCTTATTTCAAGAATTAACCTGTTCGATTTCAGCCTCAAATAACGAGCTTTAACACATTTTTCACGATAATCCGAGTAGCGGCGAATGCTGGTTTGTGGCAGACCGGCACCCCCAAATATCTTCCGTTGGTGCTCAAACTTTTCGTGGCCGCTTTATCTGACCCGAGGAAATTTCTATGTGATTTCCGGAGAATTTTGTTCCGGGACCCCGGAATCAAGAAAAACCGTGTATTATACATTTCAATTTCACTGCCGTTCGGAAGGTCGCATGCGGACCTGTTTCTTTTTATGCCTGTTTTTCAATCTCGCGCTCGAGCTCATTTCAGGAATTAACCTGTTCGATTTCAGCCTCAAATAACGAACTTTAATACATTTTTTACGATAATCGAGTTTCGGCGAATGCTGATTGTTCGCACACCGGCACCCCCAAATGTCTTCCGTTCTTTCTCAAACTTTGTGTGGCCTCTTTATCTGACCCGAGGAACTTTCTATGTGATTTCCGGAGAATTTTGTTCCGGACCCCGAATCGGAAAAATCGTGTATTATACACTTCAATTTCACCGTTCGGAAGGTCGTCTTGGACCTGTTTTTTTTCTCCCTATTTTTCAATCACGCGTCCGAGCTCATTTCAGGAATTAACCTGTTCGATTTCAGCCTCAAATAACGAGCTTTAACATATTTTTCACGATAATCCGAGTTTCGGCGAATTCTGGTTTGTGGCACACTGGCACCCCCAAATGTCTTCCGTTGGTGCTCAAACTTTGCATGGCCGCTTTATCTGACCCGAGGAAATTTCTATGTGATTTCCGGAGAATTTTGTTCCGGGACCCCGGAATCAAGAAAAACCGTGTATTATACATTTCAATTTCAGCCGTTCGGAAGGTCGTACCGGACCCTGTTTCTTTTTATGCCTGTTTTTCAATCTCGCGCTCGAGCTCATTTCAGGAATTAACCTGTTCGATTTCAGCCTCAAATAACGAACTTTAATACATTTTTTACGATAATCGAGTTTCGGCGAATGCTGATTGTTCGCACACCGGCACCCCCAAATGTCTTCCGTTGCTGCTCAAACTTTGTGTGGCCTCTTTATCTGACCCGAGGAACTTTCTATGTGATTTCCGGAGAATTTTGTTCCGGGACCTCGGAATCCCGAAAAACCGTGTATTACACTTCAATTTCAGCCGTTCGGAAGGTCGTATCGGACCCTGTTTCATTTTCTCCCTGTTTTTCAATCACGCGTCCGAGCTCATTTCAGAAATTAACCTGTTCGATTTCAGCCTCAAATAACGAGCTTTAACATCTTTTTTACGATAATCGAGTTTCGGCGAATGCTGGTTTGTGGCACACCGGCACCCCCAAATGTCTTCCGTTGGTGCTCAAACTTTGCGTGGCCGCTGGTTTGTGGCACACCGGCACCCCCAATTGTCTTCCGTTGGTGCTCAAACTTTGCGTGGCCGCTTTATCTTACCCGAGGAACTTTCTATGTGATTTTCGGAGAATTTTATTCCAGACCCCGGAATCCAGAAAAATCGTGTATTATACACTTCAATTTCAGCCATTCTGAAGGTCGTACAGGACCTGTTTCTTTTTCTCCCTATTTTTCAATCACGCGTCCGAGCTCATTTCAGAAATTAACCTGTTCGATTTCAGCCTCAAATAACGAGCTTTAACACATTTTTCACGATAATCCGAGTTTCGGCGAATGCTGGTTTGTGGCACACTGGCACCCCCAAATATCTTTCGTTGGTGCTCAAACTTTGCATGGCCACTTTATCTGACCCGAGGAAATTTCTATGTGATTTCCGGAGAATTTTGTTCCGGGACCCCGGAATCCCGAAAAACCGTGTATTATACACTTCAATTTCAGCCGTTCGGAAGGTCGTACCGGACCCTGTTTCTTTTTCTCCCTGTTTTTCAATCTCGCGCCCGAGCTCATTTCAGGAATTAACCTGTTCGATTTCAGCCTCAAATAACGAGCTTTAATACATTTTTTACGATAATCGAGTTTCGGCGAATGCTGATTTGTGGCACACCGGCACCCCCAAATGTCTTCCGTTGGTGCTCAAACTTTGCGTGGCCGCTTTATCTAACCCGAGGAGCTTTCTATGTGATTTCCGGAGAATTTTGTTCCGGGACCCCGGAATCCCGAAAAACCGTGTATAATACACTTCAATTTCAGCCGTTCGGAAGGTCGTACCGGACCCTGTTTCTTTTTCTACCTGTTTTTCAATCATGCGTCTGAGCTCAGTTCAGCCTCAAATAACGAGCTTTAACACATTTTTCACGATAATCCGAGTTTCGGCGAATCTTTGGTTTGTGCACAACGGCACCCCCAAATGTCTTCTGTTGGTGCTCAAACTTTGCGTGGCCGCTTTATCTGACCCGCGAAAGTTTCTATGTGATTTCCGGAAAATTTTGTTCCGGACCCCGGAATCCCGAAAAATCGTGTATTATACACTTCAATTTCAGCCGTTCAGAAGGTCGTACCGGACCTGTTTCTTTTTCTCCCTATTTTTCAATCACGCGTCCGAGTTCATTTCAGGAATTAACCTGTTCGATTTCAGCTTCAAATAACGAGCTTTAACACATTTTTCACGATAATCCGAGTTTCGGCGAATGCTGGTTTGTGGCACACTGGCACCTCCAAATGTCTTCCGTTGGTGCTCAAACTTTGGGTGGCCTCTTTATCTGACCCGAGGAAATTTCTATGTGATTTCCGGAGAATTTTGTTCCGGGACCCCGGAATCCCGAAAAACCGTGTATTATACACTTCAATTTCAGCCGTTCGGAAGGTCGTACCGGACCCTGTTTCTTTTTCTGCCTGTTTTTCAATCTCGCGCCCGAGCTCATTTCAGGAATTAACCTGTTCGATTTCAGCCTCAAATAACGAGCTTTTATACATTTTTTTACGATAATCGAGTTTCGGCGAATGCTGATTTGTCGCACACCGGCACCCCCAAATGTCTTCCGTTGCTGCTCAAACGTTGCGTGGCCTCTTTATCCGACCCGAGGAACTTCCCATGTGATTTCCGGAGAATTTTGTTCCGGGACCACGGAATCCCGAAAAACCGTGTATTATAAACTTCAATTTCAGCCGTTCGGAAGTTCGACGGAGCTGTTTTTTTTCTACTTGTTTTTCAATCACGCGTCCGAGCTTATTTCAAGAATTAACTGTTCGATTTCAGCCTCAAATAACGAGCTTTAACACATTTTTCACGATAATCCGAGTAGCGGCGAATCTTTGGTTTGTGGCGACTGCAAGACCCCAAATATCTTCCGTTGGTGCTCAAACTTTCCGTGGCCGCTTTATCTGACCCGAGAAACTTTCTATGTGATTTCCGGAGAATTTTGTTCCGGACCCCGGAATCCCGAAAAACCGTGTATTATACACTTCAATTTCAAATGTTCGGAAGGTCGTGCGGACCACTGTTTATTTTTCTCCCTGTTTTTCAATCACGCGTCCGAGCTCATTTCAGGAATCAACCTGTTCGATTTCGGCCTCAAATAACGAGCTTTAACAAATTTTTCACGATAATCCGAGTTTCGCGAATCTTTGGTTTCGCACACCGCACCCCCAAATGTCTTCCGTTGGTGGTCAAAATTTGCGTGACCGCTATATCTGACCCGAGGAACTTTCTATGTGATTTCCGGAGAATTTTGTTCGGGGACCCCGGAATTCCGAAAAACCGTGTATTATACACTTCAATTTCAGCCGTTCAAAAGGTCGTACCAAACCCTGTTTCTTTTTCTCCCTGTTTTTCAATCACGCGTCCGAGCTCATTTCAGGAATTAACCTGTTCGATTTCAGCCTCAAATAACGAGCTTTAATACATTTTTCACGATAATCCGAGTTTCGGCGAATGCTGGTTTGTGGCACACCGGCACCCCCAAATGTCTTCCTTTGGTGCTCTAACTTTGCGTGGCCGCTTTATCTGACCAAGGCAACTTTCTATGTGATTTCCGGAGAATTTTGTTCCGGGACCCCGGAATCCCGAAAAACCGTGTATTATACACTTCAATTTCACTGCCGTTCAAGGTCGTAACGGAACCTGTTTATTTTTCTCCCTGTTTTTCAATCACGCGTCCGAGCTCATTTCAGGAATTAACCTGTTCGATTTCAGCCTCAAATAACGAGCTTTAACACATTTTTCACGATAATCCGAGTTTCGGCGAATGCTGGTTTGTGGCACACCGGCACCTCCAAATGTCTTCCGTTGGTGCTCAAACTTTGCATGGCCGCTTTATCTGACCCGAGGAACTTTCTATGTGTTTTCCGGAGAATTTTGTTACGGGACCCCGGAATCCCGAAAAACCGTGTATTATATACACTTCAATTTCAGCCGTTCGGAAGGTCGTACCGGACCCTGTTTATTTTTTCCCTGTTTTTCAATCACGCGTCCGAGCTCATTTCAGGAATTAACCTGTTCGATTTCAGCCTCAAATAACGAGCTTTAACACATTTTTCACGATAATCCGAGTTTCGGCGAAAGCTGGTTTGTGGCACACCGGCACCTCCAAATGTCTTCCGTTGGTGCTCAAACTTTGCATGGCCGCTTTATCTGACCCGAGGAACTTTCTATGTGATTTCCGGAGAATTTTGTTACAAGACCCCGGAATCCCGAAAAACCGTGTATTATATACACTTCAATTTCAGCCGTTCGGAAGGTCGTACCGGACCCTGTTTATTTTTCTCCCTATTTTTCAATCACGCGTCCAAGCTCATTTCAGGAATTAACCTGTTCGATTTCAGCCTCAAATAAGGAGCTTTAACACATTTTTAACGATAATCCGAGTTTCGGCGAATGCTGGTTTGTGGCACACCCAAGCACCCCCAATGTCTTCCGTTGGTGGTTGCGTGGCCGCTATATCTGACCCGAGGAACTTTCTATGTGATTTACGGAGAATTTTATTCGGGGACCCCGGAATCCCGAAAAACCGTGTATTATACACTTCAATTTCAAATAGTTCAAAAGGTCGTACCAAACCACGCTTCTTTTTCTCCCTGTTTTTCAATCACGCGTCCGAGCTCATTTCAAGAATTAACCTGTTCGATTTCAGCCTCAAAAAACGAGCTTTAACATATTTTTCACGATAATCCGAGTTTCGGCGAATGCTGGTTTCTGGCAAACCGGCACCCCCATATGTCTTCCGTTGGTGATCAACTTTGTGTGGCCGCATTATCTGACCCGAGGACCTTTCTATGTGATTTCCGGAGAATTTTGTTCCGGGACCCCGAAATCCCGAAAAACCGTGTATTATATACACTTCAATTTCAGCCGTTTGGAAGGTCGTACCGGACCCTGTTTATTTTTCTCCCTATTTTTCAATCACACGTCCAAGCTCATTTCAGAATTAACCCGTTCGATTTGACCTCAAATAAGGAGCTTTAACACATTTTTCACGATAATCCGAGTTTCGGCGAATTTTGGTTTGTGGCACACCGGCACCCCCAAATGTCTTCCGTTGGTGGTTGCGTGGCCGCTATATCGACCCGAGAAACTTTCAATGTGATTTCGGAGAATTTTATTCGGGGACCCCTTGGAATCCCGAAAAACCGTGTATTATACACTTCAATTTCAGCCGTTCAAAAGGTCGTACCGGACCCTGTTTCTTTTTCTCCTGTTTTTCAATCACGCGTCCGAGCTTATTTCAAGAATTAACTGTTCGATTTCAGCCTCAAATAACGAGCTTTAACACATTTTTCACGATAATCCGAGTAGCGGCGAATCTTTGGTTTGTGGCACCGGCACCCCCAAATATCTTCCGTTGGTGCTCAAACTTTCCGTGGCCGCTTTATCTGACCCGAGAAACTTTCTATGTGATTTCCGGAGAATTTTGTTCCGGGACCGGAATCCCGAAAAACCGTGTATTATACACTTCAATTTCAGCCGTTCGGAAGGTCGTAACGGACCCTGTTTATTTTTCTCCTCGTTTTTCAATCACGCGTCCGAGCTCATTTCAGGAATCAACCTGTTCGATTTCACCTCAAATAACGAGCTTTAACAAATTTTTCACGATAATCCGAGTTTCGGCGAATCTTTGGTTTCGCACACCGCACCCCCAAATGTCTTCCATTGGTGGTCAAAATTTGCGTGACCGCTATATCTGACCCGAGGAACTTTCTATGTGATTTCCGGAGAATTTTGTTCCGGGACCCGTAATCCCGAAAAACCGTGTATTATACACTTCAATTTCGGCCGTTCAAAAGGTCGTACCAAACCCCATGTTTCTTTTTCTGCCTGTTTTTCAATCACGCGTCCGAGCTCATTTCAGAATTAACTGTTCGATTTCACCTCAAATAACGAGCTTTAATACATTTTTCACGATAATCCGAGTTTCGGAATCTTTGGTTTGTGGCACACCGGCACCCCCAAATGTCTTCCTTTGGTGCTCTAACTTTGCGTGGCCGCTTTATCTGACCAAGGCAACTTTCTATGTGATTTCCGGAGAATTTTGTTCCGGGACCCCGGAATCCCGAAAAACCGTGTATTATACACTTCAATTTCAGCCGTTCTGAAGGTCGTAACGGAACCTGTTTATTTTTTCCCTGTTTTTCAATCACGCGTCCGAGCTCATTTCAGGAATTAACCTGTTCGATTTCAGCCTCAAATAACGAGCTTTAACACATTTTTCACGATAATCCGAGTTTCGGCGAATGCTGGTTTGTGGCACACCGGCACCTCCAAATGTCTTCCGTTGGTGCTCAAACTTTGCATGGCCGCTTTATCTGACCCGAGGAACTTTCTATGTGTTTTCCGGAGAATTTTGTTACGGGACCCCGGAATCCCGAAAAACCGTGTATTATATACACTTCAATTTCAGCCGTTCGGAAGGTCGTACCGGACCCTGTTTATTTTTCTCCCTATTTTTCAATCACGCGTCCAAGCTCATTTCAGGAATTAACCTGTTCGATTTCAGCCTCAAATAAGGAGCTTTAACACATTTTTAACGATAATCCGAGTTTCGGCGAATGCTGGTTTGTGGCACACCGGCACCCCCAAATGTCTTCCGTTGGTGGTTGCGTGGCCGCTATATCTGACCCGAGAAACTTTCTATGTGATTTCTGGAGAATTTTATTCGGGGACCCCGGAATCCCGAAAAACCGTGTATTATACACTTCAATTTCAGCCGTTCAAAAGGTCGTACCAAACCCTGTTTCTTTTTCTCCCTGTTTTTCAATCACGCGTCCGAGCTCATTTCAAGAATTAACCTGTTCGATTTCAGCCTCAAAAAACGAGCTTTAACATATTTTTCACGATAATCCGAGTTTCGGCGAATGCTGGTTCAAGGCAAACCGGCACCCCCATATGTCTTCCGTTGGTGCTCAACTTTGTTTGGCCGCATTATCTGACCCGAGGACCTTTCTATGTGATTTCCGGAGAATTTTGTTCCGGGACCCCGAAATCCCGAAAAACCGTGTATTATATACACTTCAATTTCAGCCGTTTGGAAGGTCGTACCGGACCCTGTTTATTTTTCTCCCTATTTTTCAATTACGCGTCCAAGCTCATTTCAGGAATTAACCTGTTCGATTTCAGCCTCAAATAAGGAGCTTTAACACATTTTTAACGATAATCCGAGTTTCGGCGAATGCTGGTTTGTGGCACACCGGCACCCCCAAATGTCTTCCGTTGGTGGTTGCGTGGCCGCTATATCTGACCCGAGAAACTTTCTATGTGATTTCTGGACAATTTTATTCGGGGACCCCGGAATCCCGAAAAACCGTGTATTATACACTTCAATTTCAGCCGTTCAAAAGGTCGTACCAAACCCTGTTTCTTTTTCTCCCTGTTTTTCAATCACGCGTCCGAGCTCATTTCAAGAATTAACCTGTTCGATTTCAGCCTCAAAAAACGAGCTTTAACATATTTTTCACGATAATCCGAGATTCGGCGAATGCTGGTTTCTGGCAAACCGGCAACCCCATATGTCTTCCGTTGGTGCTCAACTTTGTGTGGCCGCATTATCTGACCCGAGGACCTTTCTATGTGATTTCCGGAGAATTTTGTTCCGGGACCCCGAAATCCCGAAAAACCGTGTATTATATACACTTCAATTTCAGCCGTTTGGAAGGTCGTACCGGACCCTGTTTATTTTTCTCCCTATTTTTCAATCACGCGTCCAAGCTCATTTCAGAATTAACTGTTCGATTTCGACCTCAAATAAGGAGCTTTAACACATTTTTAACGATAATCCGAGTTTCGGCGAATCTTTGGTTTGTGGCACACCGCACACCCCAAATGTCTTCCGTTGGTGGTTGCGTGGCCGCTATATCTGACCCGAGAAACTTTCTATATGATTTCTGGAGAATTTTATTCGGGGACCCCGGAATCCCGAAAAACCGTGTATTATACACTTCAATTTCAGCCGTTCAAAAGGTCGTACCAAACCCTGTTTCTTTTTCTCCCTGTTTTTCAATCACGCGTCCGAGCTCATTTCAGGAATTAACCTGTTCGATTTCAGCCTCAAATAACGAGCTTTAACACATTTTTCACGATAATCCGAGTTTCGGCGAATCTTTGGTCTCGCACACTGGCACCCCCAAATGTCTTCCGTTGGTGCTCAAACTTTGCGTGGCGCTTTATCGACCCGAGCAACTTTCTATGTGATTTCCGGAGAATTTTGTTCCGGACCCTAAATCTGAAAAACCGTGTATTATACACTTCAATTTCAAATTAGTTCGGAAGGTCGTGCTGGACCACTGTTTCCTTTTCTCCCTATTTTTCAATCACGCGTCCGAGCTCATTTCAGAATCAACATGTTCGATTTCACCTCAAATAACGAGCTTTAACACATTTTTCACGATAATCCGAGTTTCGGCGAATCTTGGTTTGTGGCACACCGCACCCCCAAATGTCTTCCGTTGGTGCTCAAACTTTGCATGGCCGCTTTATCGACCCGATGAACTTTCTATGTAATTTCCGGGAATTTTGTTCCGGACCACTGGAATCCCGAAAACCGTGTATTATACACTTGGTTTGACCGTTCAAAAGGTCGTCTGGACCCTGTTTCTTTTCTCCTGTTTTCAATCACGCGTCCGAGCTCATTTCAGAATTAACCTGTTCGATTTCAGCCTCAAATAACGAGCTTTAACACATTTTTCACGATAATCAGAGTTCGGCGAATGCGGGTTTAAACACACCGCACCCCCATATGTCTTCCGTTGGTGCTCAAACTTTGCGTGGCCGCTTTATCCGACACGAGGAACTTTCTATGTGATTTCCGGAGAATTTTGTTCCGGGACCCCGAATCCCGAAAAACCGTGTATTATACACTTCAATTTCAGCCGTTCGGAAGGTCGTGCGGACCACTGTTTCTTTTTCTACCTGTTTTTCAATCACGCGTCGAGCTCGGTTCACCTCAAATAACGAGCTTTAACACATTTTTCACGATAATCCGAGTTTCGGCGAATCTTTGGTTTGTGGCACAACGGCACCCCCAAATGTCTTCTCGTTGGTGCTCAAACTTTGCGTGGCGCTTTATCGACCCGCGAAAGTTTCTATGTGATTTCCGGAGAATTTTGTTCCGGGACCCCGAATCCCGAAAAATCGTGTATTATACACTTCAATTTCAGCCGTTCGAAGGTCGTGCGGACTGTTTCTTTTTCTCCCTATTTTTCAATCACGCGTCCGAGTTCATTTCGGAATTAACTTTGTTCGATTTCAGCTTCAAATAACGAGCTTTAACACATTTTCACGATAATCCGAGTTTCGGCGAATCTTTGGTTTGTACACGGCACCTCCAAATGTCTTCCGTTGGTGCTCAAACTTTGGGTGGCCTCTTTATCTGACCCGAGGAAATTGCTATGTGATTTCCGGAGAATTTTATTCCGGGACCCCGGAATCCCGAAAAACCGTGTATTATACACTTCAATTTTAACCGTTCGGAAGGTCGTACCGGACCCTGTTTCTTTTTCTGCCTGTTTTTCAATCTCGCGCCCGAGCTCAATTCAGGAATTAACCTGTTCGATTTCAGCCTCAAATAACGAGCTTTAATACATTTTTTTACGATAATCGAGTTTCGGCGAATGCTGATTTGTCGCACACCGGCACCCCCAAATGTCTTCCGTTGCTGCTCAAACTTTGCGTGGCCTCTTTATCTGACCCGAGGAACTTTCTATGTGATTTCCGGAGAATTTTGTTCCGGGACCACGGAATCCCGAAAAACCGTGTATTATAAACTTCAATTTCAGCCGTTCGGAAGTTCGTACCGGAGCCTGTTTCTTTTTCTACTTGTTTTTCAATCACGCGTCCGAGCTTATTTCAGGAATTAACCTGTTCGATTTCAGCCTCAAATAACGAGCTTTAACACATTTTTCACGATAATCCGAGTAGCGGCGAATGCTGGTTTGTGGCAGACCGGCACCCCCAAATATCTTCCGTTGGTGCTCAAACTTTCCGTGGCCGCTTTATCTGACCCGAGAAACTTTCTATGTGATTTCCGGAAAATTTTGTTCCGGACCCGGAATCCCAAAAAGCGTGTATTATACACTTCAATTTCAGCCGTTCGGAAGGTCGTGGGACCACTTTATTTTTCTCCCTATTTTTCAATCACGCGTCCAAGCTCATTTCGGAATTAACCTGTTCGATTTCGACCTCAAATAAGGAGCTTTAACACATTTTTCACGATAATCCGAGTTTCGGCGAATTTTGGTTTGTGGCACACCGGCACCCCCAAATGTCTTCCGTTGGTGGTTGCGTGGCCGCTATATCGACCCGAGAAACTTTCTAAGTGATTTCGGAGAATTTTATTTCGGGACCCCGGAATCCCGAAAACCGTGTATTATACACTTCAATTTCACCGTTCAAAAGGTCGTACCAAACCTGTTTCTTTTTCTTCCTGTTTTTCAATCACGCGTCCGAGCTCATTTCAGGAATCAACATGTTCGATTTCACCTCAAATAACGAGCTTTAACACATTTTTCACGATAATCCGAGTTTCGGCGAATCTTTGGTTTGGCACACCGCACCCCCAAATGTCTTCCGTTGGTGCTCAAACTTTGCGTGGCCGCTTTATCGACCCGAGGAACTTTCTATGTGATTTCCGGGAATTTTGTTCGGGACCGGAATCCGGAAAAACCGTGTATTATACACTTCAATTTCAAAGTTCGGAAGGTCGTCTGGGACCACTGTTTATTTTTCTTCCTGTTTTTCAATCACGCGTCCGAGCTCATTTCAGGAATTAACCTGTTCGATTTCAGCCTCAAATAACGAGCTTTAACAAATTTTTCACGATAATCCGAGTTTCGGCGAATGCTGGTTTCTGGCACACCGGCACCCCCAAATGTCTTCCGTTGGTGGTCAAACTTTGCGTGGCCGCTATATCTGACCCGAGGAACTTTCTATGTGATTTCCGGAGAATTTTGTTCGGGGACCCCGGAATCCCGAAAAACCGTGTATTATACACTTCAATTTCAGAAGGTCGTACCAAACCCTGTTTCTTTTTCTCCCTGTTTTTCAATCACGCGTCCGAGCTCATTTCAGGAATTAACCTGTTCGATTTCAGCCTCAAATAACGAGCTTTAATTCACGATAATCCGAGTTTCGGCGAATGCTGGTTTGTGGCACACCGGCACCCCCAAATGTCTTCCTTTGGTGCTCTAACTTTGCGTGGCCGCTTTATCTGACCAAGGCAACTTTCTATGTGATTTCCGGAGAATTTTGTTACGGGACCCCGGAATCCCGAAAAACCGTGTATTATACACTTCAATTTCAGTCGTTCAAAAGGTCGTACCAAACCCTGTTTCTTTTTCTCCCTGTTTTTCAATCACGCGTCCGAGCTCATTTCAAGAATTAACCTGTTCGATTTCAGCCTCAAAAAACGAGCTTTAACATATTTTTCACGATAATCCGAGTTTCGGCGAATGCTGGTTTCTGGCAAACCGGCACCCCCATATGTCTTCCGTTGGTGCTCAAACTTTGTGTGGCCGATTTATCTGACCCGAGGACCTTTCTATGTGATTTCCGGAGAATTTTGTTCCGGGACCCCGAAATACCGAAAAACCGTGTATTATATACACTTCAATTTCAGCCGTTCGGAAGGTCGTACCGGACCCTGTTTATTTTTCTCCCTATTTTTCAATCACGCGTCCAAGCTCATTTCAGGAATTAACCTGTTCGATTTCAGCCTCAAATAAGGAGCTTTAACACATTTTTAACGATAATCCGAGTTTCGGCGAATGCTGGTTTGTGGCACACCGGCACCCCCAAATGTCTTCCGTTGGTGGTCAAACTTTGCGTGGCCGCTATATCTGACCCGAGAAACTTTCTATGTGATTTCCGGAGAATTTTATTCGGGGACCCCGGAATCCCGAAAAACCGTGTATTATACACTTCAATTTCAGCCGTTCAAAAGGTCGTACCAAACCCTGTTTCTTTTTCTCCCTGTTTTTCAATCACGCGTCCGAGCTCATTTCAGGAATTAACCTGTTCGATTTCAGCCTCAAATAACGAGCTTTAACACATTTTTCACGATAATCCGAGTTTCGGCGAATCTTTGGTCTCGACACCGGCACCCCCAAATGTCTTCCGTTGGTGCTCAAACTTTGCGTGGCCGCTTTATCTGACCCGAGCAACTTTCTATGTGATTTCCGGAGAATTTTGTTCCGGGACTCAGGAAATCCGAAAAACCGTGTATTATACACTTCAATTTCGACAGTTTCGGAAGGTCTCGTGCGGACCTGTTTATTTTTCTCCCTTTTTTCAATCACGCGTCCGAGCTCATTTCAGAAATTAACCTGTTCGATTTCAACCTCAAATAACGAGCTTTAACACATTTTCACGATAATCCGAGTTTCGGCGAATCTTTGGTTTTCGCACACCGGCACCCCAAATGTCTTCCGTTGGTGCTCAAACTTTGCGTGGCCGCTTTATCTGACCCGAGGAACTTTCAATGTGATTTCCGAAGAATTTTGTTCCGCGACTCCGGAATCCCGAAAAACCGTGTATTATACACTTAAATTTCAGCCGTTCGGAAGGTCGTACCGGACCCTGTTTCTTTTTCTCCCTCTTTTTCAATCACGCGTCCGAGCTCATTTCAGGAATTAACTTTTTCGATTTCAGCCTCAAATAACGAGCTTTAACACATTTTTCACGATAATCCGAGTTTCGGCGAATGCTGGTTTGTGGCACACCGGCACCCCCAAATGTCTTCCGTTGGTGCTCAAACTTTGTGTGGCCGCTTTATCTGACACGAGGAACTTTCTATGTGATTTCCGGAGAATTTTGTTCCGGGACCCCGAAATCCCGAAAAACCGTGTATTATACACTTCAATTTCAGCCGTTCGGAAGGTCGTACCGGACCCTGTTTCTTTTTCTCCCTATTTTTCAATCACGCGTCCGGACTCATTTCAGGAATTAACCTGTTCGATTTCAGCCTCAAATAAGGAGCTTTAACACATTTTTCACGATAATCCGAGTTTCGGCGAATGCTGGTTTTTGGCACACCGGCACCCCCAAATGTCTTCCGTTGGTGCTAAAATTTTGTGTGGCCGCTTTATCTGACCCGAGGAACTTTCTATGTGATTTCCTGAGAATTTTGTTCCGGGACCCCGGAATCCCGAAAAACCTTGTATTATTAAACTTCAATTTCAGCCGTTCGGAAGGTCGTACCAGACCCTGTTTATTTTTCTCCCTGTTTTTCAATCACGCATCCAAGCTCATTTCAGAAATTAACCTGTTCGATTTCTGCCTCAAATAACGAGCTTTAACACATTTTCACGATAATCCGAGTTTCGGCGAATGCTGGTTTGTGTCACACCGGCACCCCCAAATGTCTTCCCTTGGTGCTCAAACTTTGCGTGGCCGCTTTATCTGACCCGAGAAATTTCTATGTGATTTTCGGAGAATTTTATTCCGGGACTCCGGAATCCCGAAAAACCGTGTATTATATATATACACTTCTATTTCAGCCGTTCGGAAGGTCGTACCGGACCCTGTTTCTTTTTCTCCCTATTTTTCAATCATGCGTCCGAGCTCATTTTAGGAATTAACCTGTTCAATTTCAGCCTCAAATAAGGAGCTTTATGATTTTCACGATAATCAGAGTTTCGGCGAATCTTTGGTTTGTGGCACACCGGCACCCCCAAATGTCTTCCGTTGGTGCTCAAACTTTGCGTGGCCGCTTTATCTGACCCGAGGAACTTTCTATGTGATTTCCGGAGAATTTTGTTCCGGGACCCCGGAATCCCGAAAAACCGTGTATTATACACTTCAATTTCAACCGTTCGGAAGGTCGTACCGGACCCTTTTTATTTTTCTCCATGCTTTTCAATCACGCGTCCGAGCTCATTTCAGGAATTACCCTGTTCGATTTCAGCCTCAAATAACGAGATTTAACACATTTTTCACGATAATCCGAGTTTCGGCGAATGCTGGTTTGTGGCACACCGCCACACCGGCACTCCCAAATGTCTTCCGGTGGTGCTCAAATTTTGCGTGGCCGCTTTATCTGACCCGAGGAACTTTCTATGTGATTTCCGAAGAATTTTGTTCCGGGACCCCGGAATCCCAAAAAACCGTGTATTATACACTTCAATTTCAGCCGTTCGGAAGGTCGTACCGGACCCTGTTTCTTTTTTCCCTGTTTTTCAATCACGCGTCCGAGCTCATTTCAGGAATTAACCTGTTCGATTTCAGCCTCAAATAACGAGCTTTAACACATTTTTCATGATAATCCGAGTTTCGGCGAATGTTGGTTTGTGGCACACCGGCACCCCCAAATGTCATCCGTTGGTGCTCAAACTTTGCGTGGCCGCTTTATCTGACCCGAGGAACTTTATATGTGATTTCCGGAAAATTTTGTTCCGGGACTCAGGAATCCCGAAAAACCGTGTATTATACACTTCAATTTCACCGTTCGGAAGGTCTCGTCGGACCACTTTTATTTTTCTCCTGTTTTTCAATCACGCGTCCGAGCTCATTTCGAAATTAACTGTTCGATTTCAACCTCAAATAACGAGCTTTAACACATTTTCACGATAATCCGAGTTTCGGCGAATCTTTGGTTTTTCACGCTGCACACCGCACCCCCAAATGTCTTCCGTTCTTGCTCAAACTTTGCGTGGCCTCTTTATCGACCCGAGGAACTTTCTATGTGATTTCCGGAGAATTTTGTTCCGGGACCACGGAATCCCAAAAACCGTGTATTATAAACTTCAATTTCAAAGTTTCGGAAGTTCGTGCGAGCTGTTTCTTTTTCTACTTGTTTTTCAATCACGCGTCCGAGCTTATTTCAGAATTAACTGTTCGATTTCAACCTCAAATAACGAGCTTTAACACATTTTCACGATAATCCGAGTAGCGGCGAATCTTTGGTTTGTGGCGGACCGCACCCCAAATATCTTCCGTTGGTGCTCAAACTTTCCGTGGCCGCTTTATCTGACCCAAGAAACTTTCTATGTGATTTCCGGAGAATTTTGTTCCGGACCCGGAATCCCGAAAAACCGTGTATTATACACTTCAATTTCACTCGTTCGGAAGGTCGTCGGACCACGTTTATTTTTCTCCCTGTTTTTCAATCACGCGTCCGAGCTCATTTCAGAATTAACCTGTTCGATTTCAGCCTCAAATAACGAGCTTTAACAAATTTTTCACGATAATCCGAGTTTCGGCGAATCTTTGGTTTCGCACACCGACCCCCAAATGTCTTCCGTTGGTGGTCAAACTTTGCGACCCTGTTTTTCGGGATTCCGGGGTCGCGGAACAAAATTCTTCGGAAATCACATTGAAAGTTCCTCGGGTCAGATAAAGCGGCCACGCAAAGTTTGAGCACCAACGGAAGACATTTGGGGGTGCCGGTGTGCGAAACCAAAGATTCGCCGAAACTCGGATTATCGTGAAAAATGTGTTAAAGCTCGTTATTTGAGGCTGAAATCGAACAGGTTAATTTCTGAAATGAGCTCGGACGCGTGATTGAAAAACAGGGAGAAAAATAAACAGGGTCCGGTACGAGACCTTCCGAACGGCTGAAATTGAAGTGTATAATACACGGTTTTTCGGGATTCCTGAGTCCCGGAACAAAATTCTCCGGAAATCACATATAAAGTTCCTCGGGTCAGATAAAGCGGCCACGCAAAGTTTGAGCACCAACGGAAGACATTTGGGGGTGCCGGTGTGCCACAAACCAGCATTCGCCGAAACTCTGATTATCATGAAAAATGTGTTAAAGCTCGTTATTTGAGGCTGAAATCGAACAGGTTAATTCCTGAAATGAGCTCGGACGCGTGATTGAAAAACAGGGAGAAAAAGAAACAGGGTCCGTTACGACCTTCCGAACGGCTGAAATTAAAGTGTATAATACACGGTTTTTCGGATTCCGGTCCCTAACAAAATTCTCTGGAAATCACATAGAAAGTTCATCGGGTCAGATAAACGGCCACGCAAAGTTTGAGCTGAGCACCAACGGAAGACATTTGGGGGTGTCGGTGTGCCACAAACCAGCATTCGCCGAAACTCGGATTATAGTGAAAAATCTGTTAAAGCTCCTTATTTGAGGCTGAAATTGAACAGGTTAATTCCTAAAATGAGCTCGGACGCGTGATTGAAAAATAGGGAGAAAAAGAAACAGGGTCCGGTACGACCTTCCGAACGGCTGAAATTGAAGTGTATAATACACGGTTTTTTGGGATTCCGGGGTCCCGGAACAAAATTCTTCGGAAATCACATAGAAAGTTCCTCGGGTCAGATAAAGCGGCCACGCAAAATTTGAGCACCACCGGAAGACATTTGGGAGTGCCGGTGTGGCGGTGTGCAAAACCAAAGATTCGCCGAAACTCCTGATTATCGTGAAAATGTGTTAAATCTCGTTATTTGAGGCTGAAATCGAACAGGGTAATTCCTGAAATGAGCTCGGACGCGTGATTGAAAAGCATGGAGAAAAATAAAAAGGGTCCGGTACGACCTTCCGAACGGCTGAAATTGAAGTGTATAGTACACGGTTTTTCGGGATTCCGGGGTCCCGGAACAAAATTCTCCGGAAATCACATAGAAAGTTCCTCGGGTCAGATAAAGCGGCCACGCAAAGGTTGAGCACCAACGGAAGACATTTGGAGGTGCCGGTGTGCCACAAACCAGCATTCGCCGAAACTCGGATTATCGTGAAAAATCTGTTAAAGCTCCTTATTTGAGGCTGAAATTGAACAGGTTAATTTCTAAAATGAGCTCGGACGCATGATTGAAAAATAGGGAGAAAAAGAAACAGGGTCCGGTACGACCTTCCGAACGGCTGAAATTGAAGTGTATATATATAATACACGGTTTTTCGGGATTCCGGAGTCCCGGAATAAAATTCTCCGAAAATCACATAGAAATTTCTCGAGTCAGATAAAGCGGCCACGCAAAGTTTGAGCACCAACGGAAGACATTTGGGGGTGCCGGTGTGACACAAACCAGCATTCGCCGAAACTCGGATTATCGTGAAAATGTGTTAAAGCTCGTTATTTGAGGCGAAAATCGAACAGGTTAATTTCAAAATGAGCTTGGATGCGTGATTGAAAAACAGGAGAAAAATAAACAGTGGTCCGCACGACCTTCCGAACGGTCAAATTGAAGTTTAATAATACAAGGTTTTTCGGGATTCCGGGTCCTGAACAAAATTCTCGAAAATCACATAGAAAGTTCCTCGGGTCAGATAAAGCGGCCACGCAAAGTTTTAGCACCAACGGAAGACATTTGGGGGTGCCGGTGTGCCAAAAACCAGCATTCGCCGAAACTCGGATTATCGTGAAAAATGTGTTAAAGCTCCTTATTTGAGGTCAAATCGAACAGTTAATTCCCGAAATGAGTCCGGACGCGTGATTGAAAAATAGGAGAAAAAGAAACAGGTCCGGACGACCTTCCGAACGGCTGAAATTGAAGTGTATAATACACGGTTTTTCGGGATTTCGGGGTCCCGGAACAAAATTCTCCGGAAATCACATAGAAAGTTCCTCGTGTCAGATAAAGCGGCCACACAAAGTTTGAGCACCAACGGAAGACATTTGGGGGTGCCGGTGTGCCACAAACAAAGATTCGCCAAACTCGATTATCGTGAAAATGTGTTAAAGCTCGTTATTTGAGGTCAAATCGAACAGTTAATTCTGAAATGAGCTCGACGCGTGATTGAAAAACAGGGAGAAAAATAAACAGGGTCCGGTACGACCTTCAGAACGGCTGAAATTAAAGTGTATATAATACACGGTTTTTCGGGATTCCGGAGTCCCGGAATAAAATTCTCCGAAAATCACATAGAAATTTCTCGGGTCAGATAAAGCGGCCACGCAAAATTTGAGCACCAACGGAAGACATTTAGGGGTGCCGGTGTGCCAAAACCAAAGATTCGCCGAAACTCCTGATTATCGTGAAAATGTGTTAAAGCTCGTTATTTGAGGCAGAAATCGAACAGGTTAATTTCTGAAATGAGCTCGGATGCGTGATTGAAAAACAGGGAGAAAAATAAACAGGGTCTGGTACAACCTTCCGAACGGCTGAAATTGAAGTTTATAATACACGGTTTTTCGGGATTCCGGGGTCCCGGAACAAAATTCTCCGGAAATCACATAGAAAGTTTCTCGGGTAGAATAAAGCGGCCACGCAAAGTTTGAGCACCAACGGAAGACATTTGGGGGTGCCGGTGTGCCACAAACCAGCATTCGCCGAAACTCGGATTATCGTGAAAAATGTGTTAAAGCTCGTTATTTGAGGCTGAAATCGAAAAGGTTAATTCCTGAAATGAGCTCGGACGCGTGATTGAAAAAGAGGGAGAAAAAGAAACAGGGTCCGGTACGACCTTCCGAACGGCTGAAATTTAAGTGTATAATACACGGTTTTTCGGGATTCCGGGGTCGCGGAACAAAATTCTTCGGAAATCACATTGAAAGTTCCTCGGGTCAGATAAAGCGGCCACGCAAAGTTTGAGCACCAACGGAAGACATTTGGGGGTGCCGGTGTGCCAGAAACCAGCATTCGCCGAAACTCGGATTATCGTGAAAAATGTGTTAAAGCTCGTTATTTGAGGCTGAAATCGAACAGGTTAATTTCTGAAATGAGCTCGGACGCGTGATTGAAAAACAGGGAGAAAAATAAACAGGGTCCGGTACGAGACCTTCCGAACGGCTGAAATTGAAGTGTATAATACACGGTTTTTCGGATTTCCTGAGTCCCGGAACAAAATTCTCCGGAAATCACATAGAAAGTTCCTCGGGTCAGATAAAGCGGCCACGCAAAGTTTGAGCACCAACGGATGACATTTGGGGGTGCCGGTGTGCCACAAACCAGCATTCGCCGAAACTCGGATTATCATGAAAAATGTGTTAAAGCTCGTTATTTGAGGTCAAATCGAACAAAGTTAATTCTGAAATGAGCTCGGACGCGTGATTGAAAAACAGGGAAAAAAGAAACAGGGTCCGTTACGACCTTCCGAACGGCTGAAATTAAAGTGTATAATACACGGTTTTTCGGGATTCCGGGGTCCCGGAACAAAATTCTCTGGAAATCACATAGAAAGTTCATCGGGTCAGATAAACGGCCACGCAAAGTTTGAGCTGAGCACCAACGGAAGACATTTGGGGGTGTCGGTGTGCCACAAACCAGCATTCGCCGAAACTCGGATTATAGTGAAAAATCATTAAAGCTCCTTATTTGAGGTCAAAATTGAACAGTTAATTCCTAAAATGAGCTCGGACGCGTGATTGAAAAATAGGGAGAAAAAGAAACAGGTCCGATTTACCTTCCGAACGGCTGAAATTGAAGTGTATAATACACGGTTTTTCGGGATTCCGGGGTCCCGGAACAAAATTTTCCGGAAATCACATAGAAAGTTCATCGGGTCAGATAAAGCAACCACGCAAAGTTTGATCACCAATGGAAGACATTTTGGGTTGCCGGTGTGTTACAAACCAGCATTCGCCGAAACTCGGATTATCGTGAAAAATGTGTTAAAACTCGTTATTTGAGGTTGAAATCGACCAGGTTTATTTCTGAAATGAGCTCGGACGCGTGATTGAAAATCAGGGAGAAAAGGAAACAGGGTCCGGTACGACCTTCCGAACGGCTGAAATTGAAGTGTAAAATACACGGTTTTTCGGGATTCCGAGGTTTCGAAATAAAATTCTCCGGAAATCACATAGAAAGTTCCTCGGGTCAGATAAAGCGGCCACGCATTGTTTGAGCACCAACGGAAGACATTTGGGGGTGCCGGTGTGCCACAAACAAGCATTCGCCGAAACTCGGATTATCGTGAAAAATGTGTTAAAGCTCGTTATTTGAGGCTGAAATCGAACACGTTAATTTCTGAAATGAGCTCGGACGCGTGATTGAAAAACAGGGAGAAAAAGAAACAGGGTCCGGTACAACCTTCTGAACGGCTGAAATTGAAGTGTATAATACACGGTTTTTCGGGATTCCGGGGTCCCGGAAGAAAATTCTCCGGAAATCACATAGAAAGTTCTCCGGGTCAGATAAAGCGGACACGCAAAGTTTGAGCACCAACGGAAGACATTTGGGGTTGCCGGTGTGCCACTAACCAGCATTCGCCGAAACTCGGATTATCGTGAAAAATGTGTTAAAGCTCGTTATTTGAGGCTGAAATCGAACTGGTTAATTCCTGAAATGAGCTCGGACGCGTGATTGAAAAATAGGGAGAAAAAGAAACAGGGTCCGGTACGACCTTCCGAACGGTTGAAATTGAAGTGTATAATACACGGTTTTTCGAGATTCCGGGGTCCCGGAACAAAATTCTCCGGAAATCACATAGAAAGTTGCTCGAGTCAGATAAAGCGGCCACGCAAAGTTTGTGCACCAACGGAAGACATTTTGGTGTGCCGGTGTGCCACAAACCAGCATTCGCCAAAACTCGGATTATCGTGAAAAATGTGTTAAAGCTCGTTATTTGGGGCTGAAATCGAACAGGTTAAT
This sequence comes from Silene latifolia, assembly GCF_048544455.1. Taxonomy (NCBI): domain Eukaryota; kingdom Viridiplantae; phylum Streptophyta; class Magnoliopsida; order Caryophyllales; family Caryophyllaceae; genus Silene; species Silene latifolia. The sequence goes on along the minus strand of NC_133537.1, from coordinate 340,893,664 downwards.
TCCTGAAATGAGCTCGGACGCGTGATTGATAAACAGGGAGAAAAAAACAGGGTCGAGTACGACCTTCCGAACGGCTGAAATTAAAGTGTATAATACACGGTTTTTCGGGATTCCGGGGTCCCGGAACAAAATTCTCCGAAAATCACATAGAAAGTTTCTCGGATCAGATAAAGCAACCACGCAAAGTTTGAGCACCAACGGAAGACATTTTGGGGTGCCGGTGTGCCACAAACCAGCATTCGCCGAAACTCGGATTATCGTGAAAAATGTGTTAAAGCTCATTATTTGAGGCTGAAATCGAACAGGTTAATTCCTAAAATGAGCTCGGACGCGTGATTGAAAAAAAGGGAGAAAAAGAAACACGGTCCGATTTACCTTCGAACGGTGAAATTGAAGTGTATATAATACACGGTTTTTCGGGATTCCGGGGTCCCGGAATTTTTTTTTCCGAAAATCACATAGAAAGTTCCTCGGGTCAGATAAAGCGGCCACGCAAAGTTTGAGCTCCAACGAAAGACATTTGGGGGTGCCGGTGTGCCAGAAACCAGCATTCGGCGAAACTCGGATTATCGTGAAAAATGTGTTAAAGCTCGTTATTTGAGGTCGAAATCGAACAAAGTTAATTCCAAATGAGCTCGGACGCGTGATTGAAAAACAGGGAGAAAAAGAAACAGGGTCCGGTACGACCTTCCGAACGGCTGAAATTGAAGTGTATAAATACACGGTTTTTCGAGATTCCGGGGTCCCGGAACAAAATTCTCCGGAAATCACATAGAAAGTTCCTCGGGTCAGACTAAGCGGCCACGCAAAGTTTGAGCACCAATGGAAGACATTTGTGGGTGCCGGTTTGCCAGAAACCAGCATTCGTCGAAACTCGGATTATCGTGAAAAATGTGTTAAAGCTCGTTATTTGAGGCTGAAATCGAACAGATTAATTCCTGAAATGAGCTCGGGCGCGTGATTGAAAAACATGGAGAAAAAGAAACAGCGTCCGGTAAGACCTTCCGAACGGCTGAAATTGAAGTGTATAATACACGGTTTTTCGGGATTCCGGGGTCACGGAAGAAAATTCTCCGGAAATCACATAGAAAGTTCTTCGGGTCAGATAAAGCGGACACGAAAAGTTTAAGCACCAACGGAAGACATTTGGGGGTGCCGGTGTGCCACAAACAAGAATTCGCCGAAACTCGGACTATCGTGAAAAATTTGTTAAAGCTCGTTATTTGAGGCTGAAATCGAACAGGTTAATTTCTGAAATGAGCTTGGACGCGTGATTGAAAAACAGGGAGAAAAAGAAATAGGGTCCGGTACAACCTTCTGAACGACTGAAATTGAAGTGTATAATACACGGTTTTTCGGGATTCCGGGGTCACGGAAGAAAATTCTCCGGAAATCACATAGAAAGTTCTTCGGGTCAGATAAAGCGGACACGAAAAGTTTGAGCACCAACGGAAGACATTTGGGGTTGCCGGTGTGCCACAAACCAGCATTCGCCGAAACTCGGATTATCGTGAAAAATGTGTTAAAGCTCGTTATTTGAGGCTGAAATCGAACAGGTTAATTCCTGAAATGAGCTCGGACGCGTGATTGAAAAACAGAGAGAAAATGAAACAGGGTCCGGTACGACCTTCCGAACGGCTGAAATTGAAATGTATAATACACTGTTTTTCAAGATTCCGGGGTCCCGGAACAAAATTCTCCGGAAATCACATCGAAAGTTGCTCGAGTCAGATAAAGTGGCCACGCAAAGTTTGTTTCCAACGGAAGACATTTTGGGGTGCCGGTGTGCCACAAACCAGCATTCGCCGAAACTCGGATTATCGTGAAAAATGTGTTAAAGCTCGTTACTTGGGGCTGAAATCGAACAGGTTAATTCCTGAAATGAGCTCGGACGCGTGATTGAAAAACAGGAGAAAAAAGAAACAGGTCCAAGATTTACCTTCCGAACGGCTGAAATTGAAGTGTATAATACACTGTTTTTCGAGATTCCGGGGTCCCGGAACAAAATTCTCCGGAAATCACATAGAAAGTTGCTCGAGTCAGATAAAGCAGCCACGCAAAGTTTGTGCACCAACGGAAGACATTTGGGGTTGCCGGTGTGCCACAAAACAGCATTCGCCGAAACTCCGATTATCGTGAAAAATGTGCTAAAGCTCGTTATTTGAGGCTGAAATCGAACAGGTTAATTCCTGAAATGAACTCGGACGCGTGATTGAAAAACAGAGAGAAAATTAAACAGGGTCCGGTACGACCTTCCGAACGGCTGAAATTGAAGTGTATAATACACGGTTTTTCAGGATTCCGGAGTCCCGGAAAAAAATTCTCCGGAAATCACATAGAAAGTTCCTCGGGTCAGATAAAGCGGCCACGCATTGTTTGAGCACCAACGGAAGACATTTGGGGGTGCCGGTGTGCCAAAAACAAGAATTCGCCGAAACTCGGACTATCGTGAAAAATTTGTTAAAGCTCGTTATTTGAGGCTGAAATCGAACAGGTTAATTTCTGAAATGAGCTTGGACGCGTGATTGAAAAACAGGGAGAAAAAGAAATAGGGTCCGGTACAACCTTCTGAACGGCTGAAATTGAAGTGTATAATACACGGTTTTTCGGGATTCCGGGGTCACGGAAGAATATTCTCCGGAAATCACATAGAAAGTTGCCCGAGTCAGATAAAGCAGCCACGCAAAGTTTGTGCACCAACGGAAGACATTTGGGGTTGCCGGTGTGCCACAAACCAGCATTCGCCGAAACTCCGATTATCGTGAAAAATGTGCTAAAGCTCGTTATTTGAGGCTGAAATCGAACAGGTTAATTCCTGAAATGAGCTCGGACGCGTGATTGAAAAATAGAGAGAAAATAAAACAGGGTCCGGTACGACCTTCTGAACGGCTGAAATTGAAGTGTATAATACACTGTTTTTCGAGATTCCGGGGTCCCGGAACAAAATTCTCCGGAAATCACATCGAAAGTTGCTCGAGTCAGATAAAGTGGCCACGCAAAGTTTGTGCACCAACGGAAGACATTTTGGGGTGCCAGTGTGCCACAAACCAGCATTCGCCGAAACTCGGATTATCGTGAAAAATGTGTTAAAGCTCGTTATTTGGGGCTGAAATCGAACAGGTTAATTCCTGAAATGAGCTCGGACGCGTGATTGAAAAACAGGGAGAAAAAGAAACAGGGTCCAGTACGACCTTCCGAACGGCTGAAATTGAAGTGTATAATACACTGTTTTTCGAGATTCCAGGGTCCCGGAACAAAATTCTCCGGAAATCACATAGAAAGTTGCTCGAGTCAGATAAAGCGGCCACGCATAGTTTGAGCACCAACGGAAGACATTTTGGGGTGCAGTTGTGCCACAAACCAGCATTCGCCGAAACTCAGATTATCGTGAAAAATGTGTTAAAGCTCGTTATTTGAGGCTGAAATGGACCATGTTTATTTCTGAAATGAGCCCGGACGCGTGATTAAAAAACAGGGAGAAAAAGAAACAGGGTCCAGTACGACCTTCCGAACGGCTGGAATTGAAGTGTAAAATACACGTTTTTTCGGGATTCCGAGGTCCCGGAATAAAATTCTCCGGAAATCACATAGAAAATTCCTCGGGTCAGATAAAGCGGCCACGCAAAGTTTGAGCATCAACGGAAGACATTTGGGGGTGCCGGTGTGCCAGAAACTAACATTCGCCGAAACTCGTATTATCGTGAAAAATGTGTTAAACCTCATTATTTGAGGCTGAAATATCGAACAGGTTAATTCCTGAAATGTGCTCGGACGCGTGATTGAAAAACAGGGAGAAAAAGTAATAGGGACCGGTACGAACATCCGAACGGCTGAAATTGAAGTGTGTAATACACGGTTTTTCGAGATTCCGGGGTCCCGGAACAAAATTCTCCGGAAATCACATAGAAAGTTCCTCGGGTCAGATTAAGCGGCCACGCAAAGTTTGAGCACCAATGGAAGACATTTGTGGGTGCCGGTGTGCCAGAAACCAGCATTCGCCGAAACTCGGATTATCGTGAAAAATGTGTTAAAGCTCGTTATTTGAGGCTGAAATCGAACAGGTTAATTCCTGAAATGAGCTCGGGCGCGTGATTGAAAAACATGGAGAAAAAGAAACAGGGTTCGGTATGACCTTCCGAACGGCTGAAATTGAAGTGTAATAATGCACGGTTTTTCGGGATTCCGGGGTCCCGAAACAATATTCTCCGGAAATCACATAGAAAGTTCCTCGGGTCAGATAAAGCAGCCACGCAAAGTTTGAGCACCAACAGAAGACATTTGGGGGTGCCGGTGTGCCCGAAACCAGCATTCGCCGAAACTCGGATTATCGTGAAAAATGTGTTAAACCTCGTTATTTGAGGCTGAAATCGAACAGGTTAATTTCTGAAATGAGCTCGGGCGCGTGATTGAAAAACATGGAGAAAAAGAAACGGGGTCCGGTAAGACCTTCCGAACGGCTGAAATTGAAGTGTATAATACACGGTTTTTCGGGATTCGGGGGTCCTGGAACAAAATTTTCCAGAAATCACATAAAAAGTTCCTCGGGTCAGATAAAGCGGCCACGCAAAGTTTGAGCACCAACGGAAGACATTTGGGGGTGCCGGTGTGCCACAAACCAGCATTCGCTGAAACTCGGATTATCGTGGAAAATGTGTTAAAGTTCGTTATTTGAGGCTGAAATCGATCAGGTTAATTCCTGAAATGAGCTCGGACGCGTGATTGAAAAATAGGGAGAAAAAGAAACACGGTCCGGTACAACCTTCTGAACGGCTGAAATTGAAGTGTATATAATACACGGTTTTTCGGGATTCCGGGGTCCCGGAATTTTTTTTTCCGGAAATCACATATAAAGTTTCTCGGGTCAGATAAAGCGGCCACGCAAAGTTTGAGCTCCAACGAAAGACATTTGGGGGTGCCGGTGTGCCAGAAACCAGCATTCGGCGAAACTCGGATTATCGTGAAAAATGTGTTAAAGCTCGTTATTTGAGGCTGAAATCGAACAGGTTAATTCCTGAAATGAGCTCGGACGCGTGATTGAAAAACAGGGAGAAAAAGAAACACGGTCCGCATTTAAACTTCCGAACGGTCAAATTGAAGTGTATAATACACGATTTTTCTAGATTCGGGATCCCTAAAAAATTCTCCGGAAATCACATAGAAAGTTCCTTGGGTCATATAAGCGGCCACGCAAAGTTTGAGCACCAACGGAAGACATTTGGGGTGCCGGTGTGCCTGAAAACCAAAGATTCGCCAAACTTGGATTATCGTGAAAAATGTGTTAAAGCTCGTTATTAGGGGCTGAAATCGAACAGGTTAATTCCTGAAATGAGCTCAGACGCGTGATTGAAAAATAGGGAGAAAAAGAAACACGGTCCAGTACGACCTTCCGAACGGCTGAAATTGAAGTGTATAATGCACGGTTTTTCGGGATTCCGGGGTCCCGGAACAAAATTCTCCGGAAATCACATAGAAAGTTCCTCGGGTCAGATAAAGCAACCACGCAAAGTTTGATCACCAACGGAAGACATTTGGGGGTGCCGGTGTGCCACAAACAAGAATTCGCCGAAACTCGGACTATCGTGAAAAATTTGTTAAAGCTCGTTATTTGAGGCTGAAATCGAACAGGTTAATTTCTGAAATGAGCTTGGATGCGTGATTGAAAAACAGGGAGAAAAAGAAATAGGGTCCGGTACAACCTTCTGAACGGCTGAAATTGAAGTGTATAATACACGGTTTTTCGGGATTCCGGGGTCACGGAAGAAAATTCTCCGGAAATCACATAGAAAGTTCTTCGGGTCAGAAAAAGCGGACACGAAAAGTTTGAGCACCAACGGAAGACATTTGGGGTTGCTTGTGCCACAAACCAAAGATTCGCCAAACTCGGATTATCGTGAAAAATGTGTTAAAGCTCGTTATTTGAGGCTGAAATCGAACAGGTTAATTCCTGAAATGAGCTCGGACGCGTGATTGAAAAACAGAGAGAAAATGAAACAGGGTCCGGTACGACCTTCCGAACGGTTGAAATTGAAATGTATAATAAACTGTTTTTCAAGATTCCGGGGTCCCGGAACAAAATTCTCCGGAAATCACATCGAAAGTTGCTCGAGTCAGATAAAGCGGCCAAGCAAAGTTTGAGCACCAACGGAAGACATTTGGGGGTGCCGGTGTGCCACAAACCAGCATTCGCCGAAACTCGGATTATCGTGAAAAATGTGTTAAAGCTCGTTATTTGAGGCTGAAATCGAACAGATTAATTCCCGAAATGAGCTCGGGCGCGTGATTGAAAAACAGGGAGAAAAAGAAACAGGGTCCGGTATGACCTTCCGAACGGCTGAAATTGAAGTGTATAATGCACGGTTTTTCGGGATTCCGGGGTCCCGGAACCAAATTCTCCGGAAATCACATAGAAAGTTACTCGGGTCAGATAAAGCTGCCACGCAAAGTTTGAGCACCAACGGAAGACATTTGGGGGTGCCGGTGTGCCACAAACCAGTATTCGCCGAAACTCGGATTATCGTGAAAAATGTGTTAAAGCTCGTTATTTGAGGCTGAAATCGAACAGGTTAATTCCTGAAATGAGCTCGGACGCGTGATTGAAAAACAGGGAGAAAAAGAAACATGGTCCGGTACGACCTTCTGAACGGCAGAAATTGAAGTGTATATAATACACGGTTTTTTCGGATTCCGGTCCCGAATTTTTTTTTTTCCTAAATCACATAGAATGTTCCTCGGGTCGATATAAAGCGGCCACGCAAAGTTTGAGCTCCAACGAAAGACATTTGGGGGTGCCGGTCGCGAAACCAAAGATTCTGGCGAAACTCGGATTATCGTGAAAAATGTGTTAAAGCTAGTTATTTGAGGCTGAAATCGAATAGGTTAATTCCTGAAATGAGTTCGGACGCGTGATTGAAAAACAGGGAGAAAAAGAAACAGGGTCCGGTATGATCTTCCGAACGGCTGAAATTGAAGTGTATAATACACGGTTTTTCGGGATTCCGGAGACCCGGAACAAAATTTTCCGGAAATCACATAGAAAGTTCCTCGGGTCAGATAAAGCGGCCACGCAAAGTTTGAGCACCAACGGAAGATATTTGGTGATGCCGGTGTACCAGAAACAAGGATTCGCCGAAACTCGGATTATCGTGAAAAATGTGTTAAAGCTCGTTATTTGAGGCTGAAATCGAACAGGTTAATTCCTGAAATGAGCTCGGGCGCGTGATTGAAAAACATGGATAAAAAGAAACAGGGTCCGGTAAGACATTCCTAACGGCTGAAATTGAAGTGTATAATACACGGTTTTTCGGGATTCCAGGGTCCCGGAACAAAATTTTCCGGAAATCACATAGAAAGCTCCTCGGGTCAGATAAAGCGGCCAAGCAAAGTTTGAGCACCAACGGAAGACATTTGGGGGTGCCGGTGTGCCACAAACCAGCATTCGCCGAAACTCGGATTATCGTGAAAAATGTGTTAAAGCTCGTTATTTGAGGCTGAAATCGAACAGGTTAATTCCTGAAATAAGCTCGGGCGCGTGATTGAAAAACATGGAGAAAAAGAAACAGGGTCCGGTAAGACCTTCCGAACGGCTGAAATTGAAGTGTATAATACACGGTTTTTCGTGATTCCGGGGACCCGGAACAAAATTTTCCGGAAATCACATAGAAAGTTCCTCGGGTCAGATAAAGCGGCCAAGCAAAGTTTGAGCACCAACGGAAGACATTTGGTGGTGCCGGTGTGCCAGAAACCAGGATTCGCCGAAACTCGGATTATCGTGAAAAATGTGTTAAAGCTCGTTATTTGAGGTCAAATCGAACAGGTTAATTCTGAAATGAGCTCGGACGCGTGATTGAAAAACATGGAGAAAAAGAAACAGGGTCCGGTACGACCTTCCGAACGGCTGAAATTGAAGTGTATAATACACGGTTTTTCGGGATTCCGGGGTTCCGGAACAAAATTTTCCGGAAATCACATAGAAAGTTCCTCGGGTCAGATAAAGCGGCCAAGCAAAGTTTGAGCACCAACGGAAGACATTTGGGGGTGCCGGTGTGCCACAAACCAGCATTCGCCGAAACTCGGATTATCGTGAAAAATGTGTTAAAGCTCGTTATTTGAGGTTTGAAATCGAACAGTTAATTCCCGAAATGAGCTCGGGCGCGTGGATGAAAACAGGGAGAAAAAGAAACAGGGCCCCTCTTATGACCTTCCGAACGGCTGAAATTGAAGTGTATAATGCACGGTTTTTCGGGATTCCGGGGTCCCGGAACAAAATTCTCCGGAAATCACATAGAAAGTTACTCGGTTCAGATAAAGCAGCCACGCAAAGTTTGAGCACTAAGAGAAGACATTTGGGGGTGCCGGTGTGCCAGAAACCAGCATTCGCCGAAACTCGGATTATCGTGAAAAATGTGTTAAAGCTCGTTATTTGAGGCTGAAATCGAACAGGTTAATTCCTGAAATGAGCTCGGGCGCGTGATTGAAAAACATGGAGAACAAGAAACAAATGTGTCCGTAAGACCTTCCGAACGGCTGAAATTGAAGTGTATAATACACGGTTTTTGGGGATTCCGGTCCCTAACAAAATTCTCTGGAAATCACATAGAAAGTTCCTCGGGTCAGATAAAGCGGCCACGCAAAGTTTGAGCACCAATGGAAGACATTTGTGGGTGCCGGTGTGCCAGAAACCAGCATTCGCCGAAACTCGGATTATTGTGAAAAATGTGTTAAAGCTCGTTTGAGGCTGAAATCGAATCGTTAATTCGTGAAATGAGCTCGGATGCGTGATTGAAAAACAGGAGAAAAAGAAACAGGTCCAAGATTTACCTTCCGAACGGCTAAAATTGAACAGTTAATTCTGAAATGAGCTCGGGCGCGTGATTTAAAAACATAGAAAGTTCCTCGGGTCGATAAAGCACCACGCAAATTTTGAGCACCAACGGAAGACATTTGGGGGTACCGGTGTGCCAGAAACCAGCATTCGTCGAAACTCGGATTATCGTGAAAAATGTGTTAAAGCTCGTTATTTAAGGCTGAAATCGAACAAGTTAATTCCTGAAATGAGCTCGGGCACGTGATTGAAAAACATGGAGAAAAAGAAACAGGTCCTAAGACCTTCCGAACGGCTGAAATTGAAGTATATAATACACGGTTTTTCGGGATTCCGGTCCCTAACAACAAAATTCTCCGGAAATCACATAGAAAGTTCCTCGGGTCAGATAATGCGGCCACGCAAAGTTTGAGCACCAACGGAAGACATTTGGGGGTGTCGGTGTACCACAAAACAGCATTCGCCGAAACTCGGATTATCGTGAAAAATGTGTTAAGGCTCGTTATTTGAGGTCAAATCGAACAGTTAATTCCCGAAATGAGCTCGGGCGCATTATTGAAAAGCGAGGAGAAAAAGAAACATGGTCCGGTATGACCTTCCGAACGGCTGAAATTAAAGTGTATAATACACGGTTTTTCGGATTCCGAGGTCCCTAACAAAATTCTCCGAAATCACATAGAAAGTTCCTTGGGTCAGATAAAGCGGCCACGCAAAGTTTGAGCACATACGGAAGACATTTGGGGGTGCCGGTGTGCCACAAACCAAAGATTCGTCGAAACTCCGATTATCGTGAAAAATGTGTTAAAGCTCGTTAATTGAGGTGAAATCAAACAAAGTTAATTCTTGAAATGAGCTCGGGCGCGTGATCGAAAAATAGGGAGAAGAAGAAACAGGTCCTGTTTACCTTCCGAACGGCAAATTGAAGTGTATAATGCACGGTTTTTTAGGGATTCCGGGGTCCCGGAACAAAATTCTCCGGAAATCACATAGAAAGTTCCTCGGGTCGATAAAGCGGCCACGCAAAGTTTGAGCACCAACGAGAAGACATTTGGGTGCCAGTGTAAAAACCAAAGATTCGCCGAAACTCGGATTATCGTGAAAAGTCATTAAAGCTCGTTTTTTGAGGTCAAATCAAAACAGTTAATTCCTGAAATGGGCTCGGACACGTGATTGAAAAACAGGAGAAAAAGAAACAGGGTCGTGTACGACCTTCCGAACTACCGAAATTGAAGTGTATAATACACGGTTTTTCGGGATTCAGGGGTCCCTGAACAAAATTCTCCGGAAATCACATAGAAAGTTCCTAGGGTCAGATAAAGCGGCCACGCAAAGTTTGAGCACCAACGGAAGACATTTGGTGGTGCCAGTGTGCGAAACCAAAACCAAAGATTCGTCGAAACTCGAATTATCGTGAAAAATGTGTTAAAGCTCATTATTTGAAGTCAAAATCGAACAGTTAATTCCTTAAATGAGCTCGGACACGTGATTGAAAAACAGGAGAAAAAGAAACAGGTCCTGTCGACCTTCCGAACAAATTTGAAATTGAAGTGTATAATACACGGTTTTTCGGGATTCCGGGTCCCGGAACAAAATTCTCCGGAAATCACATAGAAAGTTCCTCGGGTCGATAAAGCGGCCACACAAAGTTTGAGCACCAACAAAGACATTTGGGGGTGCCGGTGTGCCGAAACCAAAGATTCGCCGAAACTCGGATTATCGTGAAAAATGTGTTAAAGCTCGTTATTTGAGGCTGAAATCGAACAGGTTAATTCCTGACTTGAGCTCGGGCGCGTGATTGAAAAACAGGGAGAAAAAGAAACAGGGTCCGTCACGACCTTCTGAACGGCTGAAATTGAAGTGTATAATGCACGGTTTTTCGGGATTCCGGTGTCCCGGAACAAAATTTTCCGGAAATCACATAGAAAGTTCCTCGGGTCAGATAAAGCGGCCTCGCAAAGTTTGAGCACCAACGGAAGACATTTGGGGGTGCCAGTGTGCCACAAACCAGCATTCGCCGAAACTCGGATTATCGTGAAAAATGTGTTAAAGCCCGTTATTTGAGGCTGAAATCGAACAGATTAATTCCCGAAATGAGCTCGGGCGCGTGATTGAAAAACAAGGAGAAAAAGAAACAGGGCCCGGTATGACCTTCCGAACGGCTGAAATTGAAGTGTATAATGCACGGTTTTTCGGGATTCCGGGGTCCCGGAACAAAATTCTCCGGAAATCACATAGAAAGTTACTCGGTCGATAAAGCTGCCACGCAAAGTTTGAGCACTAACGGAAGACATTTGGGGTGCTTGGTGTGCCACAAACCAAGATTCGCGAAACTCGGATTATCGTGAAAAATGTGTTAAAGCTCGTTATTTGAGGTCAAATCAAACAGTTAATTCTGAAATGAGCTCGGGCGCGTGATTGAAAAACATGGAGAAAAAGAAACAGGGTCCGGTAAGACCTTCCGAACGGCTGAAATTGAAGTGTATATATAATACACGGTTTTTCGGGATTCCGGGGTTCCGGAACAAAATTTTCCGGAAATCACATAGAAAGTTGCTCGGGTCAGATAAAGCGGCCAAGCAAAGTTTGAGCACCAACGGAAGACATTTGGGGGTGCCGGTGTGCCTGAAACCAAAGATTCGCCGAAACTCGATTATCGTGAAAAATGTGTTAAAGCTAGTTATTTGAGGCTGAAATCGAATAGGTTAATTCCTGAAATGAGCTCGGACGCGTGATTGAAAAACAGGAGAAAAAGAAACAGGTCCGTATGACCTTCCGAACGGCTGAAATTGAAGTGTATAATGCACGGTTTTTCGGGATTCCGGGGTCCCGGAACAAAATTCTCCGGAAATCACATAGAAAGTTACTCGGTTCAGATAAATCAGCCACGCAAAGTTTGAGCACTAAGAGAAGACATTTGGGGGTGCCGGTGTGCCAGAAACCAGCATTCGCCGAAACTCGGATTATCGTGAAAAATGTGTTAAAGCTCGTTATTTGAGGTCAAATCGAACAGTTAATTCAAAAATGAGCTCGGGCGCGTGATTGAAAAACATGGAGATAAAGAAACAGTGGTCTGTAAGACCTTCCGAACGGCTGAAATTGAAGTGTATAATACACGGTTTTTCGGGATTCCGGGTCCCTGAACAAAATTCTCCTAAAATCACATAGAAAGTTCCTCGGTCAGATAAAGCGGCCACGCAAAGTTTGAGCACCAATGGAAGACATTTGTGGGTGCGGTGTGCCGTAAAACCAATTCGCCGAAACTCGGATTATTGTGAAAAATGTGTTAAAGCTCGTTTGAGGCTGAAATCGAACAGGTTAATTCGTGAAATGAGCTCGGATGCGTGATTGAAAAACAGGGAGAAAAAGAAACAGGTCCCGAGACGACCTTCCGAACGGCTAAAATTGAACAGATTAATTCCTGAAATGAGCTCGGGCGCGTGATTTAAAAACATAGAAAGTTCCTCGGGTCAGATAAAGCAGCCACGCAAATTTTGAGCACCAACGGAAGACATTTGGGGGTACCGGTGTGCCAGAAACCAGCATTCGTCGAAACTCGGATTATCGTGAAAAATGTGTTAAAGCTCGTTATTTAAGGCTGAAATAGAACAAGTTAATTCCTGAAATGAGCTCGGGCACGTGATTGAAAAACATGGAGAAAAAGAAACAGGGTCCGGTAAGACCTTCCGAACGGCTGAAATTGAAGTATATAATACACGGTTTTTCGGGATTCCGGGGTCCCGGAACAAAATTCTCCGGAAATCACATAGAAAGTTCCTCGGGTCAGATAATGCGGCCACGCAAAGTTTGAGCACCAACGGAAGACATTTGGGGGTGTCGGTGTACCACAAAACAGCATTCGCCGAAACTCGGATTATCGTGAAAAATGCGTTAAGGCTCGTTATTTGAGGCTGAAATCGAACAGGTTAATTCCTGAAATGAGCTCGGGCGCATTATTGAAAAGCAGGGAGAAAAAGAAACAGGGTCCGGTACGACCTTCCGAACGGCTGAAATTAAAGTGTATAATACACGGTTTTTCGGGATTCCGGGGTCCCGGAACAAAATTCTCCGGAAATCACATAGAAAGTTCTTCGGGTCAGATAAAGCGGCCACGCAAAGTTTGAGCACATACGGATGACATTTGGGGGTGCCGGTGTGCCACAAACCAGCATTCGCCGAAACTCCGATTATCGTGAAAAATGTGTTAAAGCTCGTTAATTGAGGCTGAAATCAAACAGGTTAATTCTTGAAATGAGCTCGGGCGCGTGATCGAAAAATAGGGAGAAGAAGAAACAGGTCCTATTTACCTTCCGAACGGAAATTGAAGTGTATAATGCACGGTTTTTCGGGATTCCGGTGTCCCTAACAAAATTCTCCGAAAATCACATAGAAAGTTCCTCGGGTCGATAAAGCGGCCACGCAAAGTTTGAGCACCAACAAAGACATTTAGGGTGCCGGTGTGCAAACCAAAGATTCGCCGAAACTCGGATTATCGTGAAAAAGTCATTAAAGCTCGTTTTTTGAGGTCAAATCAAAACAGGTTAATTCTGAAATGGGCTCGGACACGTGATTGAAAAACAGGAGAAAAAGAAACAGGGTCGAGTACGACCTTCCGAACGGTGAAATTGAAGTGTATAATACACGGTTTTTCGGATTCGGGGTCCCTGAACAAAATTCTCCATAAATCACATAGAAAGTTCCTAGGGTCAGATAAAGCGGCCACGCAAAGTTTGAGCACCAGCGGAAGACATTTGGTGGTGCCGGTGTGCCGAAACCAAAGATTCGTCGAAACTCGAATTATCGTGAAAAATGTGTTAAAGCTCATTATTTGAAGTCAAATCGAACAGTTAATTCCTTAAATGAGCTCGGACACGTGATTGAAAAACAGGAGAAAAAGAAACAGGGTCCGACGACCTTCCGAATACAGTGAAATTGAAGTGTATAATACACGGTTTTTCGGGATTCCGGTCCCGGAACAAAATTCTCCGGAAATCACATAGAAAGTTCCTCGGGTCAGATAAAGCGGCCACACAAAGTTTGAGCACCAACAGAAGACATTTGGGGTGCCGGTGTGCGAAAACCAAAGATTCGCCGAAACTCGGATTATCGTGAAAAATGTGTTAAAGCTCGTTATTTGAGGCTGAAATCGAACAGGTTAATTCCTGACTTGAGCTCGGGCGCGTGATTGAAAAACAGGGAGAAAAAGAAACAGGGTCCGTCACGACCTTCTGAACGGCTGAAATTGAAGTGTATAATGCACGGTTTTTCGGGATTCCGGAACAAAATTTTCCGGAAATCACATAGAAAGTTCCTCGGGTCAGATAAAGCGGCCTCGCAAAGTTTGAGCACCAACGGAAGACATTTGGGGGTGCCGGTGTGCCACAAACCAGCATTCGCCGAAACTCGGATTATCGTGAAAAATGTGTTAAAGCCCGTTATTTGAGGCTGAAATCGAACAGATTAATTCCCGAAATGAGCTCGGGCGCGTGATTGAAAAACAAGGAGAAAAAGAAACAGGGCCCGGTATGACCTTCCGAACGGCTGAAATTGAAGTGTATAATGCACGGTTTTTCGGGATTCCGGGGTCCCGGAACAAAATTCTCCGGAAATCACATAGAAAGTTACTCGGGTCAGATAAAGCTGCCACGCAAAGTTTGAGCACTAACGGAAGACATTTGGGGGTGCCGGTGTGCCACAAACCAGTATTCGCCGAAACTTGGATTATCGTGAAAAATGTGTTAAAGCTCGTTATTTGAGGCTGAAATCAAACAGGTTAATTCCTGAAATGAGCTCGGGCGCGTGATTGAAAAACATGGAGAAAAAGAAACAGGGTCCGGTAAGACCTTCCGAACGGCTGAAATTGAAGTGTATAATACACGGTTTTTCGGGATTCCGGGGTCCCGGAACAAAATTTTCCGGAAATCACATAGAAAGTTCCTCGGGTCAGATAAAGCGGCCAAGCAAAGTTTGAGCACCAACGGAAGACATTTGGGGGTGCCGGTGTGCCACAAACCAGCATTCGCCGAAACTCGGATTATCGTGAAAAATGTGTTAAAGCTAGTTATTTGAGGCTGAAATCGAATAGGTTAATTCCTGAAATGAGTTCGGACGCGTGATTGAAAAACAGGGAGAAAAAGAAACAGGGTCCGGTATGACCTTCCGAACGGCTGAAATTGAAGTGTATAATGCACGGTTTTTCGGGATTCCGGGGTCCCGGAACAAAATTCTCAGGAAATCACATAGAAAGTTACTCGGTTCAGATAAAGCAGCCACGCAAAGTTTGAGCACTAAGAGAAGACATTTGGGGGTGCCGGTGTGCGAAAACCAAAGATTCGCCAAACTCGGATTATCGTGAAAAATGTGTTAAAGCTCGTTATTTGAGGTCAAAATCGAACAGGTTAATTCCTGAAATGAGCTCGGGCGCGTGATTGAAAAACATGGAGAAAAAGAAACAGGGTCTGGTAAGACCTTCCGAACGGCTGAAATTGAAGTGTATAATACACGGTTTTTGGGGATTCCGGGGTCCCGGAACAAAATTCTCCGGAAATCACATAGAAAGTTCCTCGGGTCAGATAAAGCGGCCACGCAAAGTTTGAGCACCAATGGAAGACATTTGTGGGTGCGGTGTGCGAAACCAAAGATTCGCGAAACTCGGATTATTGTGAAAAATGTGTTAAAGCTCGTTTGAGGCTGAAATCGAACAGGTTAATTCGTGAAATGAGCTCGGATGCGTGATTGAAAAACAGGGAGAAAAAGAAACAGGGTCCGGTACGACCTTCCGAACGGCTAAAATTGAACAGATTAATTCCTGAAATGAGCTCGGGCGCGTGATTTAAAAACATAGAAAGTTCCTCGGGTCAGATAAAGCAGCCACGCAAATTTTGAGCACCAACGGAAGACATTTGGGGGTACCGGTGTGCCAGAAACCAGCATTCGTCGAAACTCGGATTATCGTGAAAAATGTGTTAAAGCTCGTTATTTAAGGCTGAAATCGAACAAGTTAATTCCTGAAATGAGCTCGGGCACGTGATTGAAAAACATGGAGAAAAAGAAACAGGGTCCGGTAAGACCTTCCGAACGGCTGAAATTGAAGTGTATAATACACGGTTTTTCGGGATTCCGGGGTCCCGGAACAAAATTTTCCGGAAATCACATAGAAAGCTCCTCGGGTCGATAAAGCGGCCAAGCAAAGTTTGAGCACCAACGGAAGACATTTGGTGGTGCCGGTGTGCCAGAACCAGATTCGCCAAAACTCGGATTATCGTGAAAAATGTGTTAAAGCTCGTTATTTGAGGTCAAAATCGAACAGTTAATTCTGAAATAAGCTCGGTAGCGTGATTGAAAAACATGGAGAAAAAGAAACAGGGTCCGGTAAGACCTTCCGAACGGCTGAAATTGAAGTGTATAATACACGGTTTTTCGGGATTCCGGGGTCCCGGAACAAAATTTTCCGGAAATCACATAGAAAGTTCCTCGGGTCAGATAAAGCGGCCAAGCAAAGTTTGAGCACCAACGGAAGACATTTGGTGGTGCCGGTGTGCCAGGAACCAGGATTCGCCGAAACTCGGATTATCGTGAAAAATGTGTTAAAGCTCGTTATTTGAGGCTGAAATCGAACAGATTAATTCCCGAAATGAGCTCGTGCGCGTGATTGAAAAACAGGGAGAAAAAGAAACAGGGTCCGGTATGACCTTCCGAACGGCTGAAATTGAAGTGTATAATGCACGGTTTTTCGGGATTCCGGGGTCCCGGAACAAAATTCTCCGGAAATCACATAGAAAGTTACTCGGGTCAGATAAAGCTGCCACGCAAAGTTTGAGCACCAACGGAAGACATTTGGGGGTGCCGGTGTGCCACAAAAACCGATTCGCCAAACTCGGATTATCATGAAAAATGTGTTAAAGCTCGTTATTTGAGGTCAAATCGAACAGTTAATTCTCGAAATGAGCTCGGACGCGTGATTGAAAAACAGGAGAAAAAGAAACATGGTCCGGTGATTTACCTTCCTTAACAGAAATTGAAGTGTATATAATACACGGTTTTTCGGGATTCCGGTGTCCTGAAATTTTTTTTTCCGGAAATCACATAGAATGTTCCTCGGGTCAGATAAAGCGGCCACGCAAAGTTTGAGCTCCAACGAAAGACATTTGGGGTGCCGTCGCGAAAAACAAAGATTCGGCGAAACTCGGATTATCGTGAAAAATGTGTTAAAGCTAGTTATTTGAGGTCAAATCGAATAGGTTAATTCCTGAAATGAGTTCGGACGCGTGATTGAAAAACAGGAGAAAAAAGAAACAGGTCCTAGTATGACCTTCCGAACGGCTGAAATTGAAGTGTATAATGCACGGTTTTTCGAGATTCCGGAGACCCGGAACAAAATTTTCCGGAAATCACATAGAAAGTTCCTCGGGTCAGATAAAGCGGCCACGCAAAGTTTGAGCACCAACGGAAGAAATTTGGTGATGCCGGTGTGCCAGAATCAAGGATTCGCCGAAACTCGGATTATCGTGAAAAATGTGTTAAAGCTCGTTATTTGAGGCTGAAATCGAATAGGTTAATTCCTGAAATGAGCTCGGGCGCGTGATTGAAAAACATGGAGAAAAAGAAACAGGGTCCGGTAAGACCTTCCGAACGGCTGAAATTGAAGTGTATAATACACGGTTTTTCGGGATTCCGGGGTCCCGGAACAAAATTTTCCGAAAATCACATAGAAAGCTCCTCGGGTCAGATAAAGCGGCCAAGCAAAGTTTGAGCACCAACGGAAGACATTTGGGGGTGCCGGTGTGCCCTGAAAACCAAAGATTCGCCGAAACTCGGATTATCGTGAAAAATGTGTTAAAGCTCGTTATTTGAGGCTGAAATCGAACAGGTTAATTCCTGAAATAAGCTCGGGCGCGTGATTGAAAAACATGGAGAAAAAGAAACAGGGTCCGGTAAGACCTTCCGAACGGCTGAAATTGAAGTGTATAATACACGGTTTTTCGGGATTAAATTGCCGAACAAAATTTTCCTAAATCACATAGAAAGTTCCTCGGGTCAGATAAAGCGGCCAAGCAAAGTTTGAGCACCAACGGAAGACATTTGGTGGTGCCGGTGTGCCAGAAACCAGGATTCGCCGAAACTCGGATTATCGTGAAAAATGTGTTAAAGCTCGTTATTTGAGGCTGAAATCGAACAGGTTAATTCCTGAAATGAGCTCGGGCGCGTGATTGAAAAACATGGAGAAAAAGAAACAGGTCCTAAGACCTTCCGAACGGTGAAATTGAAGTGTATAATACACGGTTTTGAATCGGGTTCCGAACAAAATTTTCCTAAATCACATAGAAAGTTACTCGGGTCAGATAAAGCGGCCAAGCAAAGTTTGAGCACCAACGAAAGACATTTGGGGGTGCTTGGTGTACAAACCAAAGATTCGCAAAACTCGGATTATCATGAAAAATGTGTTAAAGCTCGTTATTTGAGGCTGAAATCGAACAGATTAATTCCCGAAATGAGGTCGGGCGAGTGATTGAAAAACAGGGAGAAAAAGAAACAGGGTCCGGTATGACCTTCCGAACGGCTGAAATTGAAGTGTATAATGCACGGTTTTTCGGGATTCCGGGGTCCCGGAACAAAATTCTCCGGAAATCACATAGAAAGTTACTCGGGTCAGATAAAGCTGCCACGCAAAGTTTGAGCACCAACGGAAGACATTTGGGGGTGCCGGTGTGCCACAAACCAGTATTCGCCGAAACTCGGATTATCGTGAAAAATGTGTTAAAGCTCGTTATTTGAGGCTGAAATCGAACAGGTTAATTCCTGAAATGAGCTCGGACGCGTGATTGAAAAACAGGGAGAAAAAGAAACATGGTCCGGTACGACCTTCTGAACGGCAGAAATTGAAGTGTATATAATACACGGTTTTTCGGGATTCCGGGGTCCTGAAATTTTTTTTTCCGGAAATCACATAGAATGTTCCTCGGGTCAGATAAAGCGGCCACGCAAAGTTTGA
The DNA here is from genome assembly GCF_048544455.1 of Silene latifolia. Lineage (NCBI taxonomy): Eukaryota > Viridiplantae > Streptophyta > Magnoliopsida > Caryophyllales > Caryophyllaceae > Silene > Silene latifolia. Next base: position 340,874,855 of record NC_133537.1, on the reverse strand, counting down.
GCTCCAACGAAAGACATTTGGGGGTGCCGGTCTGCCAGAAACCAGCATTCGGCGAAACTCGGATTATCGTGAAAAATGTGTTAAAGCTAGTTATTTGAGGCTGAAATCGAATAGGTTAATTCCTGAAATGAGTTCGGACGCGTGATTGAAAAACAGGAGAAAAAGAAACGAGGTCCGGTATGACCTTCCGAACGGCCAAATTGAAGTGTATAATACACGGTTTTTCGGGATTCCGGGTCCGGAACAAAATTCTCCTAAATCACATAGAAAGTTATTCGGTTCGAGATAAAGCACCACGCAAAGTTTGAGCACCAAGAGAAGACATTTGGGGGTGCCGGTGTGCGAAAACCAAAGATTCGCCGAAACTCGGATTATCGTGAAAAATGTGTTAAAGCTCGTTATTTGAGGCTGAAATCGAACAGGTTAATTCCTGAAATGAGCTCGGGCGCGTGATTGAAAAACATGGAGAAAAAGAAACAGGGTCTGGTAAGACCTTCCGAACGGCTGAAATTGAAGTGTATAATACACGGTTTTTCGGGATTCCGGGGTCCCGGAACAAAATTCTCCGGAAATCACATAGAAAGTTCCTCGGGTCAGATAAAGCGGCCACGCAAAGTTTGAGCACCAATGGAAGACATTTGTGGGTGCCGGTGTGCCAGAAACCAGCATTCGCCGAAACTCGGATTATTGTGAAAAATGTGTTAAAGCTCGTTTGAGGCTGAAATCGAACAGGTTAATTCGTGAAATGAGCTCGGATGCGTGATTGAAAAACAGAGAGAAAAAGAAACAGGGTCCGGTACGACCTTCCGAACGGCTGAAATTGAACAGATTAATTCCTGAAATGAGCTCGGACGCGTGATTGAAAAACATAGAAAGTTCCTCGGGTCAGATAAAGCAGCCACGCAAATTTTGAGCACCAACGGAAGACATTTGGGGGTACCGGTGTGCCAGAAACCAGCATTCGCCGAAACTCCGATTATCGTGAAAAATGTGTTAAAGCTCGTTATTTGAGGCTGAAATCGAACAGGTTAATTCCTGAAATGAGCTCGGGCGCGTGATTGAAAAACATGGAGAAAAAGAAACAGGGTCTGGTAAGACCTTCCGAACGGCTGAAATTGAAGTGTATAATACACGGTTTTTCGGGATTCCGGGGTCCCGGAACAAAATTCTCCGGAAATCACATAGAAAGTTCCTCGGGTCAGATAATGCGGCCACGCAAAGTTTGAGCACCAACGGAAGACATTTGGGGGTGTCGGTGTACCACAAAACAGCATTCGCCGAAACTCGGATTAACGTGAAAAATGTGTTAAGGCTCGTTATTTGAGGCTGAAATCGAACAGGTTAATTCCTGAAATGAGCTCGGGCGCATTATTGAAAAGCAGGGAGAAAAAGAAACGAGGTCCTGATACGACCTTCCGAACGAGCAAAAATTAAAGTGTATAATACACGGTTTTTCGGGATTCCGGGGTCCCGGAACAAAATTCTCCGGAAATCACATAGAAAGTTCTTCGGGTCAGATAAAGCGGCCACGCAAAGTTTGAGCACATACGGAAGACATTTGGGGGTGCCCGTGTGCCACAAACTAGCATTCGCCGAAACTCCGATTATCGTGAAAAATGTGTTAAAGCTCGTTAATTGAGGCTGAAATCAAACAGGTTAATTCTTGAAATGAGCTCGGGCGCGTGATCGAAAAATAGGGAGAAGAAGAAACAGGGTCCGGTACGACCTTCCGAACGGCTGAAATTGAAGTGTATAATGCACGGTTTTTCGGGATTCCGGTGTCCCGGAACAAAATTCTCCGGAAATCACATAGAAAGTTCCTCGGGTCGATAAAGCGGCCACGCAAAGTTTGAGCACCAACGAAAGACAGTTGGGGTGCGGTGTGCCGAAACCAAAGATTCGCCGAAACTCGGATTATCGTGAAAAAGTCATTAAAGCTCGTTTTTGAGGTGAAATCAAAACAGGTTAATTCCTGAAATGGGCTCGGACACGTGATTGAAAAACAGGGAGAAAAAGAAACGAGGTCGAGTCGACCTTCCGAACGGCTGAAATTGAAGTGTATAATACACGGTTTTTCGGGATTCCGGGGTCCCGGAACAAAATTCTCCGGAAATCACATAGAAAGTTTCTAGGGTCAGATAAAGCGGCCACGCAAAGTTTGAGCACCAACGGAAGACATTTGGTGGTGCCGGTGTGCGAAACCAAATTCGTCGAAACTCGAATTATCGTGAAAAATGTGTTAAAGCTCATTATTTGAAGTCTGAAATCGAACAGTTAATTCCTTAAATGAGCTCGGACACGTGATTGAAAAACGGGAGAAAAAGAAACGGGTCCGATGCGACCTTCCGAACAAATTGAAATTGAAGTGTATAATACACGGTTTTTGGGGATTCCGGGGTCCCGAACAAAATTCTCCGGAAATCACATAGAAAGTTCCTCGGGTCGAGATAAAGCGGCCACACAAAGTTTGAGCACCAACGAGAAGACATTTGGGGGTGCGGTGTGCTGAAAACCGAAAGATTCGCGAAACTCGGATTATCGTGAAAAATGTGTTAAAGCTCGTTATTTGAGGTCAAATCGAACAGGTTAATTCGACTTGAGCTCGGGCGCGTGATTGAAAAACAGGAGAAAAAGAAACAGGGTCCGTCACGACCTTACGAACGCAGTGAAATTGAAGTGTATAATGCACGGTTTTTCGGGATTCGGTGTCCGAACAAAATTTTCCGGAAATCACATAGAAAGTTCCTCGGGTCAGATAAAGCGGCCACGCAAAGTTTGAGCACCAACGGAAGACATTTGGGGGTGCCGGTGTGCCACAAACCAGCATTCGCCGAAACTCGGATTATCGTGAAAAATGTGTTAAAGCTCGTTATTTGAGGCTGAAATCGAACAGGTTAATTCCTGAAATAAGCTCGGGCGCGTGATTGAAAAACATGGAGAAAAAGAAACAGTCCGGTAAGACCTTCCGAACGGTGAAATTGAAGTGTATAATACACGGTTTTTCGGGATTCTGGGTCCCGAACAAAATTTTCCTAAATCACATAGAAAGCTCCTCGGGTCGAGATAAAGCGGCCACGCAAAGTTTGAGCACCAACGGAAGACATTTGGGGGTGCCGGTGTGCCTAAACCAAAGATTCGCAAAACTCGGATTATCGTGAAAAATGTGTTAAAGCTCGTTATTTGAGGCTGAAATCGAACAGGTTAATTCCTGAAATAAGCTCGGGCGCGTGATTGAAAAACATGGAGAAAAAGAAACAGGGTCCGGTAAGACCTTCCGAACGGCTGAAATTGAAGTGTATAATACACGATTTTTCGGGATTCCGGGGACCCGGAACAAAATTTTCCGGAAATCACATAGAAAGTTCATCGGGTCAGATAAAGCGGCCAAGCAAAGTTTGAGCACCAACGGAAGACATTTGGTGGTGCCGGTGTGCCAGGAACCAGGATTCGCCGAAACTCGGATTATCGTGAAAAATGTGTTAAAGCTCGTTATTTGAGGTCAAATCGAACAGTTAATTCTGAAATGAGCTCGGGCGCGTGATTGAAAAACATGGAGAAAAAGAAACAGGGTCCGTAAGACCTTCCGAACGTTTGAAATTGAAGTGTATAATACACGGTTTTTCGGGATTCCGGTTCCGAACAAAATTTTCCTAAATCACATAGAAAGTTCCTCGGGACGGATAAAGCGGCCAAGCAAAGTTTGAGCACCAACGGAAGACATTTGGGGGTGCCGGTGTGCCACAAACCAGCATTCGCCGAAACTCGGATTTTCGTGAAAAATGTGTTAAAGCTCGTTATTTGAGGCTGAAATCGAACAGATTAATTCCCGAAATGAGCTCGTGCGCGTGATTGAAAAACAGGGAGAAAAAGAAACAGGGTCCGGTATGACCTTCCGAACGGCTGAAATTGAAGTGTATAATGCACGGTTTTTTCGGGATTCCGGTCCGGAACAAAATTCTCCGGAAATCACATAGAAAGTTACTCGGGTCAGATAAAGCTGCCACGCAAAGTTTGAGCACCAACGGAAGACATTTGGGGGTGCCGGTGTGCCACAAACCAGTATTCGCCGAAACTCGGATTATCGTGAAAAATGTGTTAAAGCTCGTTATTTGAGGCTGAAATCGAACAGGTTAATTCTGAAATGAGCTCGGACGCGTGATTGAAAAACAGGAGAAAAAGAAACATGGTCCTAATTTACCGACCTTACGAACAGCGAAAATTGAAGTGTATATAATACACGGTTTTTCGGGATTCCGGGGTCCTGAAATTTTTTTTTCCGGAAATCACATAGAATGTTCCTCGGGTCAGATAAAGCGGCCACGCAAAGTTTGAGCTCCAACGAAAGACATTTGGGGTCTGCCAGAAACCAGCATTCGGCGAAACTCGGATTATCGTGAAAAATGTGTTAAAGCTAGTTATTTGAGGCTGAAATCGAATAGGTTAATTCCTGAAATGAGTTCGGACGCGTGATTGAAAAACAGGGAGAAAAAGAAACAGGGTCCGGTATGACCTTCCGAACGGCTGAAATTGAAGTGTATAATGCACGGTTTTTCGAGATTCCGGAGACCCGGAACAAAATTTTCCGGAAATCACATAGAAAGTTCCTCGGGTCAGATAAAGCGGCCACGCAAAGTTTGAGCACCAACGGAAGAAATTTGGTGATGCCGGTGTGCCAGAATCAAGGATTCGCCGAAACTCGGATTATCGTGAAAAATGTGTTAAAGCTCGTTATTTGAGGTTTGAAATCGAACAGTTAATTCTGAAATGAGCTCGGGCGCGTGATTGAAAAACATGGAGAAAAAGAAACAGGGTCCGGTAAGACCTTCCGAACGGCTGAAATTGAAGTGTATAATACACGGTTTTTCGGGATTCCGGGGTCCCGGAACAAAATTTTCCGAAAATCACATAGAAAGCTCCTCGGGTCAGATAAAGCGGCCAAGCAAAGTTTGAGCACCAACGGAAGACATTTGGGGGTGCCGGTGTGCCACAAACCAGCATTCGCCGAAACTCGGATTATCGTGAAAAATGTGTTAAAGCTCGTTATTTGAGGCTGAAATCGAACAGGTTAATTCCTGAAATAAGCTCGGGCGCGTGATTGAAAAACATGGAGAAAAAGAAACAGTGGTCCTAAAGACCTTCCGAACGGCTGAAATTGAAGTGTATAATACACGGTTTTTCGGGATTCCGGGGACCCGGAACAAAATTTTCCGGAAATCACATAGAAAGTTCCTCGGGTCAGATAAAGCGGCCAAGCAAAGTTTGAGCACCAACGGAAGACATTTGGTGGTGCCGGTGTGCCAGAAACCAGGATTCGCCGAAACTCGGATTATCGTGAAAAATGTGTTAAAGCTCGTTATTTGAGGCTGAAATCGAACAGGTTAATTCCTGAAATGAGCTCGGGCGCGTGATTGAAAAACATGGAGAAAAAGAAACAGGGTCCGGTAAGACCTTCCGAACGGCTGAAATTGAAGTGTATAATACACGGTTTTTCGGAATTCCGGGGTTCCGGAACAAAATTTTCCGGAAATCACATAGAAAGTTACTCGGGTCAGATAAAGCGGCCAAGCAAAGTTTGAGCACCAACGAAAGACATTTGGGGGTGCCGGTGTGCCACAAACCAGCATTCGCCGAAACTCGGATTATCGTGAAAAATGTGTTAAAGCTCGTTATTTGAGGCTGAAATCGAACAGATTAATTCCCGAAATGAGGTCGGGCGAGTGATTGAAAAACAGGGAGAAAAAGAAACAGGGTCCGGTATGACCTTCCGAACGGCTGAAATTGAAGTGTATAATGCACGGTTTTTCGGGATTCCGGAGTCCCGGAACAAAATTCTCCGGAAATCACATAGAAAGTTACTCGGTCGATATAAGCCACACGCAAAGTTTGAGCACCAACGGAAGACATTTGGGGTGCCGGTGTGCCAAAACCGGTGATTCGCCGAAACTCGGATTATCGTGAAAAATGTGTTAAAGCTCGTTATTTGAGGCTGAAATCGAACAGGTTAATTCCTGAAATGAGCTCGGACGCGTGATTGAAAAACAGGGAGAAAAAGAAACATGGTCCGGTACGACCTTCTGAACGGCAGAAATTGAAGTGTATATAATACACGGTTTTTCGGGATTCCGGGGTCCTGAATTTTTTTTTTCCGGAAATCACATAGAATGTTCCTCGGGTCAGATAAAGCGGCCACGCAAAGTTTGAGCTCCAACGAAAGACATTTGGGGGTGCCGGTCTGCCAGAAACCAGCATTCGGCGAAACTCGGATTATCGTGAAAAATGTGTTAAAGCTAGTTATTTGAGGCTGAAATCGAATAGGTTAATTCCTGAAATGAGTTCGGACGCGTGATTGAAAAACAGGGAGAAAAAGAAACAGGGTCCGGTATGACCTTCCGAACGGCTGAAATTGAAGTGTATAATGCACGGTTTTTCGGGATTCCGGGGTCCCGGAACAAAATTCTCCGGAAATCACATAGAAAGTTATTCGGTTCAGATAAAGCAGCCACGCAAAGTTTGAGCACCAAGAGAAGACATTTGGGGGTGCCGGTGTGCCAGAAACCAGCATTCGCCGAAACTCGGATTATCGTGAAAAATGTGTTAAAGCTCGTTATTTGAGGCTGAAATCGAACAGGTTAATTCCTGAAATGAGCTCGGACGCGTGATTGAAAAACAGGGAGAAAAAGAAACAGGGTCCGGTAAGACCTTCCGAACGGCTGAAATTGAAGTGTATAATACACGGTTTTTCGGGATTCCGGGGTCCCGGAACAAAATTCTCCGGAAATCACATAGAAAGTTCCTCGGGTCAGATAAAGCGGCCACGCAAAGTTTGAGCACCAATGGAAGACATTTGTGGGTGCCGGTGTGCCAGAAACCAGCATTCGCCGAAACTCGGATTATTGTGAAAAATGTGTTAAAGCTCGTTTGAGGCTGAAATCGAACAGGTTAATTCGTGAAATGAGCTCGGATGCGTGATTGAAAAACAGGGAGAAAAAGAAACAGGGTCCGGTACGACCTTCCGAACGGCTGAAATTGAACAGATTAATTCCTGAAATGAGCTCGGGCGCGTGATTGAAAAACATAGAAAGTTCCTCGGGTCAGATAAAGCAGCCACGCAAATTTTGAGCACCAACGGAAGACATTTGGGGGTACCGGTGTGCAGAAAACCAAAGATTCGCCGAAACTCGGATTATCGTGAAAAATGTGTTAAAGCTCGTTATTTGAGGTCAAAATCGAACAGTTAATTCTGAAATGAGCTCGGGCGCGTGATTGAAAAACATGGAGAAAAAGAAACAGTGGTCCGTAAGACCTTCCGAACGGTCAAATTGAAGTGTATAATACACGGTTTTTCGGGATTCCCGAACAAAATTCTCCTGAAATCACATAGAAAGTTCCTCGGGTCAGATAATGCGGCCACGCAAAGTTTGAGCACCAACGGAAGACATTTGGGGGTGTCGGTGTACCACAAAACAGCATTCGCCGAAACTCGGATTATCGTGAAAAATGTGTTAAGGCTCGTTATTTGAGGCTGAAATCGAACAGGTTAATTCCTGAAATGAGCTCGGGCGCATTATTGAAAAGCAGGGAGAAAAAGAAACAGGGTCCGGTACGACCTTCCGAACGGCTGAAATTAAAGTGTATAATACACGGTTTTTCGGGATTCCGGGGTCCCGGAACAAAATTCTCCGGAAATCACATAGAAAGTTCTTCGGGTCAGATAAAGCGGCCACGCAAAGTTTGAGCACATACGGAAGACATTTGGGGGTGCCGGTGTGCCACAAACTAGCATTCGCCGAAACTCCGATTATCGTGAAAAATGTGTTAAAGCTCGTTAATTGAGGCTGAAATCAAACAGGTTAATTCTTGAAATGAGCTCGGGCGCGTGATCGAAAAATAGGGAGAAGAAGAAACAGGGTCCGGTACGACCTTCCGAACGGCTGAAATTGAAGTGTATAATGCACGGTTTTTCGGGATTCCGGTGTCCCGGAACAAAATTCTCCGGAAATCACATAGAAAGTTACTCGGGTCAGATAAAGCGGCCACGCAAAGTTTGAGCACCAACAGAAGACAGTTGGGGGTGCCGGTGTGCCAGAAACCAGCATTCGCCGAAACTCGGATTATCGTGAAAAAGCTGTTAAAGCTCGTTTTTTGAGGCTGAAATCAAAACAGGTTAATTCCTGAAATGGGCTCGGACACGTGATTGAAAAACAGGGAGAAAAAGAAACAGGGTCAGGTACGACCTTCCGAACGGGTGAAATTGAAGTGTATAATACACGGTTTTTCGGGATTCAGGGGTCCCGGAACAAAATTCTCCGGAAATCACATAGAAAGTTCCTAGGGTCAGATAAAGCGGCCACGCAAAGTTTGAGCACCAACGGAAGACATTTGGTGGTGCCAGTGTGCCAGAAACCAGCATTCGTCGAAACTCGGATTATCGTGAAAAATGTGTTAAAGCTCATTATTTGAAGCTGAAATCGAACAAGTTAATTCCTTAAATGAGCTCGGACACGTGATTGAAAAACAGGGAGAAAAAGAAACAGGGTCCGGTACGACCTTCCGAACAGCTGAAATTGAAGTGTATAATACACGGTTTTTCGGGATTCCGGGGTCCCGGAACAAAATTCTCCGGAAATCACATAGAAAGTTCCTCGGGTCAGATAAAGCGGCCACACAAAGTTTGAGCACCAACAGAAGACATTTGGGAGTGCCGGTGTGCCAGAAACCAGCATTCGCCGAAACTCGGATTATCGTGAAAAATGTGTTAAAGCTCGTTATTTGAGGCTGAAATCGAACAGGTTAATTCCTGAAATGAGCTCGGGCGCGTGATTGAATAACAGGGAGAAAAAGAAACTGGGTCCGGTACGACCTTCCGAACGGCTGAAATTGAAGTGTAATATAATACACGATTTTTCGAGATTCCGGGGTCCCGAGAAAAAATTCTCCGGAAGTCACATAGAAAGTTTCTCGGGTCAGATAAAGCGGCCACGCAAAGTTTGACCTCCAACGGAAGACATTTGGGGGTACCGGTGTGCCACATACCAGCATTCGCCGAAACTCAGATTATCGTGAAAAATGTGTTAAAGCTCGTTATTTGAGGCTGAAATCGAACAGGTTAATTCCTTAAATGAGCTCGGACGCGTGATTGAAAAACAGGGAGAAAAAGAAACAGGGTCCGGTACGACCTTTCGAACGGCTGAATTGAAGTGTAAATACACAGTTTTTCGGGATTCCGGGGTCCCGGAACAAAATTTCTCCGGAAATCACATAGAAAGTTCCTCGGGTCAGCTAAAGCGGCCACGCAAATTTTGAGCACCAACGGGAGACATTTGGAGGTGCCGGTTTGCCAGAAACCAGCATTCACCGAAACTCAGATTATCGTGAAAAATGTGTTAAAGCTCGTTATTTGAGGCTGAAATCGAACAGGTTAATTCCTGAAATGAGCTCGGGCGCGTGATTGAAAAACATGGAGAAAAAGAAACAGGGTCCGGTAAGACCTTCCGAACGGCTGAAATTGAAGTGTATAATACACTGTTTTTCGGGATTCCGGGGTCCCAGAACAAAATTCTCCGGAAATGACATAGAAATTTCCTCGGGTAAGATAAAGCGGTCACGCAAAGTTTGACCACCAACGGAAGACATTTGGGGGTGCCGGTGTGCCAGAAACCAGCATTCGCCGAAACTCGGATTATCGTGAAAAATGTGTTAAAGCTCGTTATTTGAGGCTGAAATCGAACAGGTTAATTCTTGAAATGAGCTCGGACGCGTGATTGAAAAACAGGGAGAAAAAGAAACAGGTCCTGTTTACCTTCCGAACGGCTGAAATTGAAGTGTATAATACACGGTTTTTCGGGATTCCGCGGTCCCGGAACTAAATTCTCCGGAAATCACATAGAAAGTTCCTCGGGTCAGATAAAGCGGCCACGCAAAGTTTTACCACCAACGGAAGACATTTGGGGGTGCTTGTGTGCGAAACCAAAGATTCGCGAAACTCGGATTATCGTGAAAAATGTGTTAAAGCTCGTTATTTGAGGCTGAAATCGAACAAGTTAATTCCTGAAATGAGCTCGGACGCGTGATTGAAAAACAGGGAGAAAAAGAAACAGGGTCAGGTACGACCTTCCGAACGGCTGAAATTGTTTCGGGATTCCGAGGTCCCGGAACAAAATTCTCCTGAAATCACATAGAATGTTCTTCGGGTCAGATAAAGCAGCCACGCAAATTTTGAGCACCAACGGAAGACATTTGGGGGTGCCGGTGTGCCACAAACAAGCATTCGCCGAAACTCGGATTATCGTGAAAATTGTGTTAAAGATCGTTATTTGAGGCTGAAATCGAACAGGTTAATTCCTGAAATGAGCTCAGACGCGTGATTGAAAAACAGGGAGAAAAAGAAACATGGTCCGGTACGACCTTCCGAACGGCTGAAATTGAAGTGTATAATACACGGTTTTTCGGGATTCCGGGGTCCCGGAACAAAATTCTCCGGAAATCACATAGAAAGTTCCTCGGGTCAGATAAGGCGGCCACGCAAAGTTTGAGCACCATCGGAAGACATTTGGGGGTGCCGGTGTGCCACAAACCAGCATTCGCCGAAACTCGGATTATCGTGAAAAATGTGTTAAAGCTCGTTATTTGAGGCTGAAATCGAACAGGTTAATTCCTGAAATGAGCTCGGACACGTGATTGAAAAACAGGGAGAAAAAGAAACCGGGTCCGGTACGACCTTCCGAACGGCTGAAATTGAAGTGTATAATACACGGTTTTTCGGGATTTCGGGGTCCCGGAACAAAATTCTCCGGAAATCACATAGAAAGTTTCTCGGGTCAGATAAAGCGGCCACGCGAAGTTTGAGCACCAACGGAAGACATTTGGGGGTGCCGGTGTGCCACAAACCAGCATTCGTCGAAACTCGGATTATCGTGAAAAATGTGTTAAAGCTCGTTTGAGGCTGAAATCGAACAGGTTAATTCGTGAAATGAGCTCGGATGCGTGATTGAAAAACAGGGAGAAAAAGAAACAGGGTCCGGTACGACCTTCCGAACGGCTGAAATTGAAGTGTATAATACACGGTTTTTCGGGATTCCGGGTTCCCGGAACAAAATTCTCCGGAAATCACATAGAAAGTTCCTCGGGTCAGATAAAGCGGCCAAGCAAAGTTTGAGCACCAGCGGAAGACATTTGGGGGTGCCGGTGTGCCAGAAACCAGCATTCGCCGAAACTCGGATTATCATGAAAAATGTGTTAAAGCTCGTTATTTGAGGCTAAAATCGAACAGGTTAATTCCTTAAATGAGCTCGGATGCGTGATTAAAACCGAGAGAAAAAAAAACAGGTCCTGATTTACCTTCCGAACGGTGAAATTGAAGTGTATATATAATACACAGTTTTTCGGGATTCCGGGGTCCCGGAACAAAATTCTCCGGAAATCACATAGAAAGTTTCTGGGGTTAGATAAAGCGGTCACGCAAAGTTTGAGCACCAACGGAAGACATTTGGAGGTGCCGGTTTGCCAGAAACCAGTATTCACCGAAACTCGGATTATCGTGAAAAATGTGTTAAAGCTCGTTATTTGAGGCTGAAATCGAACAGGTTAATTCCTGAAATGAGCTCGGGCGCGTGATTGAAAAACATGGAGAAAAAGAAACAGGGTCCGGTAAGACCTTCCGAACGGCTGAAATTGAAGTGTATAATACACTGTTTTTCGGGATTCCGGAGTCCTAGAACAAAATTCTCCGGAAATCACATAGAAATTTCCTCGGGTAAGATAAAGCGGCCACGCAAAGTTTGACCACCAACAGAAGACATTTGGGGGTGCCGGTGTGACAGAAACCAGCATTCGCCGAAACTCGGATTATCGTGAAAAATGTGTTAAAGCTCGTTATTTGAGGCTGAAATCGAACAGGTTAATTCTTGAAATGAGCTCGGACGCGTGATTGAAAAAGAGGGAGAAAAAGAAATAGGGTCCGGTACGACCTTCCAAACGGCTGAAATTGAAGTGTATAATACACGGTTTTTCGGGATTCCGGGGTCCCGGAACAAAATTCTCCGGAAATCACATAGAAAGTTCCTCGGGTCAGATAAAGCGGCCACGCAAAGTTTGACCACCAACGGAAGACATTTGGGGGTGCCGGTGTGCCAGAAACCAGCATTCGCCGAAACTCGGATTATCGTGAAAAATGTGTTAAAGCTCGTTATTTTAGGCTGAAATCGAACAGGTTAATTCTTGAAATGAGCTCGGACGCGTGATTGAAAAACAGGGAGAAAAAGAAACAGGGTCCGGTACGACCTTCCGAACAAATGAAATTGAAGTGTATAATACACGGTTTTTCGGGATTCCGGGGTCCCGGAACAAAATTCTCCGGAAATCACATAGAAAGTTCCTCGGGTCAGATAAAGCGGCCACGCAAAGTTTGACCACCAACGGAAGACATTTGGGGGTGCCGGTGTGCCAGAAACCAGCATTCGCCGAAACTCGGATTATCATGAAAAATGTGTTAAAGCTCGTTATTTGAGGCTGAAATCGAACAGGTTAATTCCTTAAATGAGCTCGGACGCGTGATTAAAAACCAGAGAGAAAAAGAAACAGGGTCTGGTAAGACCTTCCGAACGGCTGAAATTGAAGTGTATAATACACGGTTTTTCGGGATTCCGGGGTCCCGGAACCAAATTCTCCGGAAATCACATAGAAAGTTCCTCGGGTCAGATAAGGCGGCCACACAAAGTTTGAGCACCATCGAAAGACATTTGGGGGTGCCGGTGTGCCACAAACCAGCATTCGCCGAAACTCGGATTATCGTGAAAAATGTGTTAAAGCTCGTTATTTGAGGCTGAAATCGATCAGGTTAATTCCTGAAATGAGCTCGGACACGTGATTGAAAAACAGGGAGAAAAAGAAACAGGGTCCGGTACGACCTTCCGAACGGCTGAAATTGAAGTGTATAATACACAGTTTTTCGGGATTCCGGGGTCCCGGAACAAAATTCTCCGGAAATCACAGAGAAAGTTTCTCGGGTCAGATGAAGCGGCCACGCGAAGTTTGAGCACCAACGGAAGACATTTGGGGGTGCCGGTGTGCCACAAACCAGCATTCGCCGAAACTCGGATTATCGTGAAAAATGTGTTAAAGCTCGTTTGAGGCTGAAATCGAACAGGTTAATTCGTGAAATGAGCACGGATGCGTGATTGAAAAACAGGGAGAAAAAGAAACAGGGTCCGGTACGCATTGTTGTCAGAATCGCGATTCGATCCAACGATTCTACGATTTTACGATCCAAAAATGTTTGACCGATCCTGGATCCTACGATTCTATCATAGTTGTAGAATCTTACGATCCTATTAATTTGAAAATTTCTAGAAATGGGATCATAATACGATCCTACGATTTTACGATCCTACGATCCGATTCCATAATAAAAAAAATTAATATAGATTTTTATATAATGACACCGTAAAACCCAAATTTCGTGTAAGTTGTTCATACAATGATACTAAAATCATTAATTACTAATATTTTATGAATAAATATTAATAAATAAGTGTTTTGATTTTCAATTATATGTTTTTACCAAATAAAAAATTATATTTAGTGAGTTTGTAGAATCTTGCGATTCTACGATCCGATTCTACCGATTCGATCCTACCCTCCCCATCGATCCAAAGTAGAATCCCGATCCTGACAACATTGCGCGGTACGACCTTCCGAACGGCTGAAATTGAAGTGTATAATACACGGTTTTTCGGGATTCTGGGTTCCCGGAACAAAATTCTCCGTAAATCACATAGAAAGTTCCTCAGGTCAGATAAAGCGGCCAAGCAAAGTTTGAGCACCAGCGGAAGACATTTGGGGGTGCCGGTGTGCCAGAAACCAGCATTCGCCGAAACTCGGATTATCATGAAAAATGTGTTAGAGCTCGTTATTTGAGGCTGAAATCGAACAGGTTAATTCCTTAAATGAGCTCGGACGCGTGATTAAAAACCAGAGAGAAAAAGAAACAGGGTCCGGTACGACCTTCCGAACGGCTGAAATTGAAGTGTATATATAATACACAGTTTTTCGGGATTCCGGGGTCCCGGAACAAAATTCTCCGGAAATCACATAGAAATTTTCTCGGGTTAGATAAAGCGGCCACGCAAAGTTTGAGCACCAACGGAAGACATTTGGGGGTGCCGGTGTGCCACAAACCAGCATTCGCCGAAACTCGGATTATCGTGAAAAATGTGTTAAAGCTCGTTTGAGGCTGAAATCGAACAGGTTAATTCGTGAAATGAGCTCGGATGCGTGATTGAAAAACAAGGAGAAAAAGAAACAGGGTCCGGTACGACCTTCCGAACGGCTGAAATTGAAGTGTATATAATACACGGTTTTTCGGGATTCTGGGTTCCCGGAACAAAATTCTCCGGAAATCACATAGAAAGTTCCTCGGGTCAGATAAAGCGGGCAAGCAAAGTTTGAGCACCAGCGGAAGACATTTGGGGGTGCCGGTGTGCCAGAAACCAGCATTCGCCGAAACTCGGATTATCATGAAAAATGTGTTAAAGCTCGTTATTTGAGGCTAAAATCGAACAGGTTAATTCCTTAAATGAGCTCGGATGCGTGATTAAAACCAGAGAGAAAAAGAAACAGGGTCCGGTACGACCTTCCGAACGGCTGAAATTGAAGTGTATATATAATACACAGTTTTTCGGGATTCCGGGGTCCCGGAACAAAATTCTCCGGAAATCACATAGAAAGTTTCTGGGGTTAGATAAAGCGGCCACGCAAAGTTTGAGCACCAACGGAAGACATTTGGAGGTGCCGGTTTGCCAGAAACCAGTATTCACCGAAACTCGGATTATCGTGAAAAATGTGTTAAAGCTCGTTATTTGAGGCTGAAATCGAACAGGTTAATTCCTGAAATGAGCTCGGGCGCGTGATTGAAAAACATGGAGAAAAAGAAACAGGGTCCGGTAAGACCATCCGAACGGCTGAAATTGAAGTGTATAATACACGCTTTTTCGGGATTCCGGGGTCCCAAAACAAAATTTTTCGGAAATCACATAGAAAGTTTCTCGGGTCAGATAAAGCGGCCAAGCAAAGTTTGAGCACCAACGGAAGACATTTGGGGGTGCCGGTGTGCCACAAACCAGCATTCGCCGAAACTCGGATTATCGTAAAAAATGTATTAAAGCTCGTTATTTGAGGCTGAAATCGAACAGGTTAATTCCTGAAATGAGCTCGGGCGCGTGATTGAAAAACATGGAGAAAAAGAAACAGGGTCCGGTAAGACCTTCCGAACGGCTGAAATTGAAGTGTATAATACACTGTTTTTCGGGATTCCGGAGTCCTAGAACAAAATTCTCCGGAAATCACATAGAAATTTCCTCGGGTAAGATAAAGCGGCCACGCAAAGTTTGACCACCAACAGAAGACATTTGGGGGTGCCGGTGTGAAAAACCAAAGATTCGCCGAAACTCGGATTATCGTGAAAAATGTGTTAAAGCTCGTTATTTGAGGCTGAAATCGAACAGGTTAATTCTTGAAATGAGCTCGGACGCGTGATTGAAAAAGAGGGAGAAAAAGAAACAGGTCCTGATTTACCTTCCGAACAGGTGAAATTGAAGTGTATAATACACGGTTTTTCGGGATTCCGGGGTCCCGGAACAAAATTCTCCGGAAATCACATAGAAAGTTCCTCGGGTCAGATAAAGCGGCCACGCAAAGTTTGACCACCAACGGATGACATTTGGGGGTGCCGGTGTGCCAGAAACCAGCATTCGCCGAAACTCGGATTATCGTGAAAAATGTGTTAAAGCTCGTTATTTTAGGCTGAAATCGAAAGCGAGTTAATTCTTGAAATGAGCTCGGACGCGTGATTGAAAAAAAGGAGAAAAAGAAACAGGGTCCGGTACGACCTTCCGAACTGTTGAAATTGAAGTGTATAATACACGGTTTTTCGGGGTCCCGAACAAAATTCTCCGGAAATCACATAGAAAGTTCCTCGGGTCAGATAAAGCGGCCACGCAAAGTTTGACCACCAACGGAAGACATTTGGGGGTGCCGGTGTGCCAGAAACCAGCATTCGCCGAAACTCGGATTATCATGAAAAATGTGTTAAAGCTCGTTATTTGAGGCTGAAATCGAACAGGTTAATTCCTTAAATGAGCTCGGACGCGTGATTAAAAACCAGAGAGAAAAAGAAACAGGGTCCGGTAAGACCTTCCGAACGGCTGAAATTGAAGTGTATAATACACGGTTTTTCGGGATTCCGGGGTCCCGGAACCAAATTCTCCGGAAATCACATAGAAAGTTCCTCGGGTCAGATAAGGCGGCCACACAAAGTTTGAGCACCATCGAAAGACATTTGGGGGTGCCGGTGTGCCACAAACCAGCATTCGCCGAAACTCGGATTATCGTGAAAAATGTGTTAAAGCTCGTTATTTGAGGTCAAATCGATCGGTTAATTCCTGAAATGAGCTCGGACACGTGATTGAAAAACAGGAGAAAAAGAAACGGGTCCGTCGACGACCTTCCGAACGGCTGAAATTGAAGTGTATAATACACGGTTTTCGGGATTCGGGGTCCCGAACAAAATTCTCCGGAAATCACGAGAAAAGTTTCTCGGGTCAGATGAAGCGGTCACGCGAAGTTTGAGCACCAACGGAAGACATTTGGGGGTGCCGGTGTGCCACAAACCAGCATTCGCCGAAACTCGGATTATCGTGAAAAATGTGTTAAAGCTCGTTTGAGGCTGAAATCGAACAGGTTAATTCGTGAAATGAGCACGGATGCGTGATTGAAAAACAGGGAAAAAGAAACGGTCCGTGCGACCTTCCGAACGTTTGAAATTGAAGTGTATAATACACGGTTTTTCGGGATTCTGGGTTCCCGGAACAAAATTCTCCGGAAATCACATAGAAAGTTCCTCAGGTCAGATAAAGCGGCCAAGCAAAGTTTGAGCACCAGCGGAAGACATTTGGGGGTGCCGGTGTGCCAGAAACCAGCATTCGCCGAAACTCGGATTATCATGAAAAATGTGTTAAAGCTCGTTATTTGAGGCTGAAATCGAACAGGTTAATTCCTTAAATGAGCTCGGACGCGTGATTAAAAACCAGAGAGAAAAAGAAACAGGGTCCGGTACGACCTTCCGAACGGCTGAAATTGAAGTGTATATATAATACACAGTTTTTCGGGATTCCGGGGTCCCGGAACAAAATTCTCCGGAAATCACATAGAAAGTTTCTCGGGTTAGATAAAGCGGCCACGCAAAGTTTGAGCACCAACGGAAGACATTTGGGGGTGCCGGTGTGCCACAAACAAGCATTCGCCGAAACTCGGATTATCGTGAAAAATGTGTTAAAGCTCGTTATTTGAGGCTGAAATCGAACAGGTTAATTCCTGAAATGAGCTCGGGCGCGTGATTGAAAAACATGGAGAAAAAGAAACAGGGTCCGGTAAGACCATCCGAACGGCTGAAATTGAAGTGTATAATACACGCTTTTTCGGGATTCCGGGGTCCCAAAACAAAATTTTTCGGAAATCACATAGAAAGTTTCTCGGGTCAGATAAAGCGGCCACGCAAAGTTTGAGCACCAACGGAAGACATTTGGGGGTGCCGGTGTGCCACAAACCAGCATTCGCCGAAACTCGGATTATCGTGAAAAATGTGTTAAAGCTCGTTATTTGAGGCTGAAATCGAACAGGTTAATTCCTGAAATGAGCTCGGACTCGGGATTGAAAAACAGGGAGAAAAAGAAACAGGGTCAGGTACGACATTCCGAACGGCTGAAATTGTTTCGGGATTCCGAGGTCCCGAAACAAAATTCTCCAGAAATCACAAAGAAAGTTCCTCGGGTCAGATAAAGCAGCCACACAAATTTTGAGCTGCAACGGAAGACATTTGGGGGTGCTTGGTGTGCGAAACCAAAGATTCGCGAAACTCGGATTATCGTGAAAAATGTGTTAAAGCTCGTTATTTGAGGCTGAAATCGAACAGGTTAATTCCTGAAATGAGCTCGGACGCGTGATTGAAAATCAGGGAGAACAAGAAACAGGGTCCGATACGACCTTCCGAACGGCTGAAATTGAAGTGTATAAATACACGGTTTTTCGGAATTCCGGGGTCCCGAAACAAAATTCTCCGGAAATCACAGAGAAAGTTCCTCGGGTCAGATAAGGCGGCCACGCAAAGTTTGAGCACCAACGAAAGATATTTGGGGGTGCCGGTGTGCCACAAATCAGCATTCGCCGAAACTCGGATTATCGTGAAAAATGTGTTAAAGCTCGTTATTTGAGGCTGAAATCGAACAGGTTAATTCCTGAAATGAGCTCGGACACGTGATTGAAAAACAGGGAGAAAAAAGAAACATGGTCCGGTACGACCTTCCGAACGGCTGAAATTGAAGTGTATAATACACGGTTTTTCGGGATTCCGGGGTCCCGGAACAAAATTCTCCGGAAATCACATAGAAAGTTTCTCGGGTCAGATAAAGCGGCCACGCGAAGTTTGAGCACCAACGGAAGACATTTGGGGTGCTTGGTGTGCCTGACAAACCAAAGATTCGCCGAAACTCGGATTATCGTGAAAAATGTGTTAAAGCTCGTTTGAGGCTGAAATCGAACAGGTTAATTCGTGAAATGAGCTCGGATGCGTGATTGAAAAACAGGGAGAAAAAGAAACAGGGTCCGGTACGACCTTCCGAACGGCTGAAATTGAAGTGTATAATACACGGTTTTTCGGGATTCTGGGTTCCCGGAACAAAATTCTCCGGAAATCACATAGAAAGTTCCTCGGGTCAGATAAAGCGGCCAAGCAAAGTTTGAGCACCAGCGGAAGACATTTGGGGGTGCCGGTGTGCCAGAAACTAGCATTTGCCGAAACTCGGATTATCATGAAAAATGTGTTAAAGCTCGTTATTTGAGGCTGAAATCAAACAGGTTAATTCCTTAAATGAGCTCGGACGCGTGATTAAAAACCAGAGAGAAAAAGAAACAGGGTCCGGTACGACCTTCCGAACGGCTGAAATTGAAGTGTATATATAATACACAGTTTTTCGGGATTCCGGGGTCCCGAAACAAAATTTTTCGGAAATCACATAGAAAGTTCCTCGGGTCAGATAAAGCGGCCACGCAAAGTTTGAGCACCAACGGAAGACATTTGGGGGTGCCGGTGTGCCACAAACCAGCATTCGCCGAAACTCGGATTATCGTGAAAAATGTGTTAAAGCTCGTTATTTGAGGCTGAAATCGAACAGGTTAATTCCTGAAATGAGCTCGGACGCGTGATTGAAAACAGGGAGAAAAAGAAACAGGGTCAGGTACGACCTTCCGAACGGCTGAAATTGTTTCGGGATTCCGAGGTCCCGGAACAAAATTCTCCAGAAATCACATAGAAAGTTCCTCGGGTCAGATAAAGCAGCCACGCAAATTTTGAGCTGCAACGGAAGACATTTGGGGGTGCCGGTGTGCCAGAAACCAGCATTCGCCGAAACTCGAATTATCGTGAAAAATGTGTTAAAGCTCGTTATTTGAGGCTGAAATCGAACAGGTAATTTCTTAAATGAGCTCGGACGCGTGATTGAAAATCAGGGAGAAAAAGAAACAGGTCCGATACGACCTTCCGAACGGCTGAAATTGAAGTGTATAAATACACGGTTTTTCGGAATTCCGGGGTCCCGAAACAAAATCTGGAAATCACATAGAAAGTTCCTCGGGTCAGATAAGGCGGCCACGCAAAGTTTGAGCACCAACGAAAGACATTTGAGGGTGCTTGTGTGCCAAAACCAAAGATTCGCGAAACTCGGATTATCGTGAAAAATGTGTTAAAGCTCGTTATTTGAGGCTGAAATCGAATAGGTTAATTCCTGAAATGAGCTCGGACACGTGATTGAAAAACAGGGAGAAAAAAAAACAGGGTCCGGTACGACCTTCCGAACGGCTGAAATTGAAGTGTATAATACACGGTTTTTCGGGATTCCGGGTGTAGATACCCGTATCCGTCGATATTGGAATTTATAGAGAACCCGACAAACACCCGATGATGATAGGACACATGTATTCTTTAGTTGTCATTGTCATTATTTGGAGCTCGTTTTACGATGTAGAATGGGCGTCGTCGATGAAGTATTTTATTAATTTAAATGATATTTAAATTAATGTTTTTTTAAGTGAGTTCATTTTATTATTTTAAATGGTTTTTTTTTAGGTGAATTCAATTTATTTTATTTTATTTTGAATTTATTTTCTTAAGTTTATTTTATTGAAAATAAAATAAATATTTGATTTGAAAAATCATTTTATGAGTATATTTGATTTGAAAAGTCATTTATTTTAGTGGGTTTATTGATTTGAAAAATCGATTTTAAAAGCGAAGAAAAACTCGTTTTAAAGCATGTTTTTGAGCTCGATTTTAGCTCGGTTTTTGAGCCTGTTTTCTTTTCGAATTGGCACGAATCTCGAGTACACTAACCAACCTAAGCCTATACCCATCCACCCTTGTTCGAACCCCCTATCCACGGCCCAAATTCCATCCCCAAACACCCCCCAATCAGCCCGCATTAAACCGAGCAGCCCCCTGTTTTGGCAGCTCAATCCCGAGCCCAAAACCCGCTCCAAACACTACCAAGACCCGTACTCATTAACCCTAACCCATACCCTAGTATCCTACCCATATTATCCTAGCTTAATCACCAAGAAAACCCCCCTAAAACCCTCACAAAAGCTGCTGGACAGCAACCATACGGGATGAAGCCCGATTGCCTCTCCCTCTCTTTTAACCTACTTTAACTCCTTATAAATACCACCCCTTCACCATACATTCATTCCTCTAAGTTCTCCATACATACTACCTTCACTTACAAGCTTTAAACTCCAGAAACAAACCCTAATTGCCTCTCAAAAACCTTCCACAAAACCGACATCCAAACTGAAACTGTTTGTGTGTCCTCTTCGAAAAACAATTCGTTCCTCCTTCAAACCTCCATCAAAACTCGAGTTTCTTGTTCCTAATTAACCACATAACATCCATCTACACATTAGACAAAGATTTACGAGCCAAATTGCCCTTGAGAGTACACGAAATCCCTCGAAAAAAAGAGTGTTATACACTCTGTTTTTCGCGATTTGTTCTGTCTGTCCATTCTGTTTGTGCTCGTTTTTCGTGCCCAATAACTCAAAACGAGCAGGGGTTGCTTTAATATCTCTGTTCTCCTCTCTTTCTTGTTTTCAAAACATCTTTTAAATCGAATTTTCATCGTGAAACGAGGGAGAAATCATTGTTTGAAAGTTCCTGTCCAGATTTGCCAAAAACGCGTGTTTGCTTTGTTTCTTCGTCGACGACGGCCTCTCGAGACAAAATCTACCATCGATTACGACCCAAGACGGTGTCAACGATACATGTAGGTTTAGGGTGCATCAAATCCTCCTCTTTCTCCTTTTTTTATTCCGTTTTTTTGTTTGTTCTTTTATAGTTTGTTTTGTTTGTTTATCGCTTTTTATTTATCGTTTAAATTAACTATGAAACTAGTTTAGTCCGAGTATGAGTTAAAGTACCACCATGAACACCCGCGTTGACTTGAGATGGGAAAAGAAACCGCTACATCAGTCGGTCGTACACCCCCGTCTCATTTACATATCCTCGTGTTCAAGGTAGGGCATTAATAAAACGATTTTAACTTCGTTCTTCGCTTTTGACATCTCCTCTTCTCTCGTGCAATTCGACCCACCTTAGGACCCGTTGCATGTTAGTATGACCTCTGATTGTTAACATATGACTTATTTAGATGACATTAGATCAATTTAATAACCTAATTAGACACTTTAGGGTACATCGACATAGCTTTAAAAATCAACTAACAATTACGTAACTTAATGAACGCATCTCTCTCTTTCACCTAATTTCTCGCTAGTATAAGAGTGCGTGATTAGCACCTTCTTATTAACACTCGATGAGTTAAATTAATTAGCGAACTTGACCTAATTTGACCCCTTTTGAGCCGTGTAGAATACACAATTGCAAGACCTCTTTTCAATCGATCAACGTCGTTTCTAACTTGTTTTCTAATTCGTTCCTAACCCGTTTCGCAATCATAGATCTAACCTAATGAATCTAACCTAAGAATTAGGGTATGCTAGATCGTGTGGGCCGTGTTTGGCCGTGTCCTTGTAGTCCCTTTTCTCGTTTTTTTCTCATCTTTATCTCGTTATTTCGTATCTTGTAATTACTTTGTTTATCGAGTCGTGTTTGTTAGTTTGGTTGTAATTTTCAAGTTAGTTTTCTTTTATCGAGTCAAAACCTCTTTCAAAAAAAACCTTAGTCTTGTTTGGTTAGATGGTTGTGCCCCAATGCTTGTAAGAGCGTAGTAAATCGCATGTTGTTTAAAGCAACATGGCCCGATTTATGCTAATGCATGCTTTGGTGTGCGGCCCTATGTCTAATTCGATGAGATTGAGCGAAAGCACACATCACGAGGAGTGACCCAAGGCCGTGAGTCATGTAAGCCGTGGGCCACCCCTCTTGTGCACGCTTTTCTAGGCCGATTGGCCGTGTGTGTTGTCGTGTATAGTGTTGTATGTAGCAATTGTATTTAGATCGAGTTGTATTTTTAATTTATTGTTGTGTCGGCATGAAATGCCTGGTTTGTAATAGGTAGATCCCAACGGCTCCCCCATTCCCCCTAAGCCTTGTTTGCTTTCGTTCATATGTTGCTTAGATCAATTAACCCACATGCTAAATTACAACTTTGACAAAGTTAGTTTAGTTGCATCTAAATCGACATAGAAACTTCACATGTTAGGGTTAAAACGATGTTTGCATTTCATATATCGTAGTAGCTATGACCTTATTTGAAATCCATACTTGACTTAGTAGAGGCCGTTATTGACGGGCGGGGTTGGGTGTCCTTATGGGCTTCCCAACACGTACCCTCACCCCTTACTCAAGATCTATGGTTTGTGGATCCGTCTAAATACCATTGGATTACGAGAGTCATTCAAATCGAGTGATATAGGGTACAAGTCTTTATCTTTAATCACTCGTAGTCGATTGGCTTTATGCTTTTCGATGAAAGGTGTAAAGTTGACTTGAACGGTTCCAAGTTCCCAAAAAACTTGGTGGCGACTCTAATTTGTCTTAATTCGATTCGAAAGAACCTCGAGTCGATTATGCCTAGTGTGGATCCCGCGGACGCAGTTCCCGAGGGCCTTGTCCACACCGGGGTCCCGGAACAAAATTCTCCGGAAATCACATAGAAAGTTCCTAGGGTCAGATAAAGCGGCCACGCAAAGTTTGAGCACCAACGGAAGACATTTGGAGGTGCCAGTGTGCCAGAAACCAGCATTCGTCGAAACTCGGATTATCGTGAAAAATGTGTTAAAGCTCATTATTTGAGGCTGAAATCGAACAGGTTAATTCCTTAAATGAGCTCGGACACGTGATTGAAAAACAGGAGAAAAAAAACGGGTCCGTCGACCTTCCGAACAAGTGAAATTGAAGTGTATAATACACGGTTTTTCGGGATTCCGGAACAAAATTCTCCGGAAATCACATAGAAAGTTCCTCGGGTCAGATAAAGCGGCCACGCAAAGTTTGAGCACCAACGGAAGACATTTGGGGGTGCCGGTGTGCCACAAACCAGCATTCGCCGAAACTCGGATTATCGTGAAAAATGTGTTAAAGCTCGTTATTTGAGGTCAAAAATCGAACAGTTAATTCTGAAATGAGCTCGGGCGCGTAATTGAAAAACATGGAGAAAAAGATACAGGGTCCGGTAAGACCATCCGAACGGCTGAAATTGAAGTGTATAATACACGCTTTTTCGGTATTCCGGGGTCCCGAAACAAAATTTTTCGGAAATCACATAGAAAGTTCTCGGGTCAGATAAAGCGGCCACGCAAAGTTTGCGCACCAACGGAAGACATTTGGGGGTGCTTGGTGTGCCTGAAACCAAAGATTCGCCGAAACTCGGATTATCGTGAAAAATGTGTTAAAGCTCGTTATTTGAGGCTGAAATCGAACAGGTTAATTCCTGAAATGAGCTCGGACGCGTGATTGAAAAACAGGGAGAAAAAGAAACAGGGTCAGGTACGACCTTCCGAACGGCTGAAATTGTTTCGGGATTCCGAGGTCCCGGAAAAAAATTCTCCAGAAATCACATAGAAAGTTCCTCGGGTCAGATAAAGCAGCCACGCAAATTTTGAGCTGCAACGGAAAACATTTGGGGTTGCCGGTGTGCCAGAAACCAGCATTCGCCGAAACTCGGATTATCGTGAAAAATGTGTTAAAGCTCGTTATTTGAGGCTGAAATCGAACAGGTTAATTCCTGAAATGAGCTCGGACCCGTGATTGAAAATCAGGGAGAAAAAGAAACAGGGTCCGATACGACCTTCCGAACGGCTGAAATTGAAGTGTATATAATACACGGTTTTTCGGGATTCCGGGGTCCCGGATCAAAATTCTCCGGAAATCACATTGAAAGTTCCTAGGGTCAGATAAAGCGGCCACGCAAAGTTTGAGCACCAACGGAAGACATTTGGAGGTGCCAGTGTGCGAGAAACCAGCATTCGTCGAAACTCGGATTATCGTGAAAAATGTGTTAAAGCTCATTATTTGAGGCTGAAATCGAACAGGTTAATTCCTTAAATGAGCTCGGACACGTGATTGAAAAACAGGGAGAAAAAAAAACGGGTCCGTCGACCTTCCGAACGCCGAAAATTGAAGTGTATAATACACGGTTTTTCGGGATTCCGGGGTCCCGGAACAAAATTCTCCGGAAATCACATAGAAAGTTCCTCGGGTCAGATAAAGCGGCCACGCAAAGTTTGAGCACCAACAGAAGACATTTGGGGGTGCCGGTGTGCCAGAAACCAACATTCGCCGAAACTCGGATTATCGTGAAAAATGTGTTAAAGCTCATTATTTGAGGCTGAAATCGAACAGGTTAATTCCTTAAATGAGCTCGGACACGTGATTGAAAAACAGGGAGAAAAAAAAACAGGGTCCGGTACGACCTTCCGAACAGCTGAAATTGAAGTGTATATAATACACGGTTTTTCGGGATTCCGGGGTCCCGGAACAAAATTCTCCGGAAATCACATAGAAAGTTCCTCGGGTCAGATAAAGCGGCCACGCAAAGTTTGAGCACCAACAGAAGACATTTGGGGGTGCCGGTGTGCCAGAAACCAGCATTCGCCGAAACTCGGATTATCGTGAAAAATGTGTTAAAGCTCGTTATTTGAGGCTGAAATCGAACAGGTTAATTCCTGACTTGAGCTCGGGCGCGTGATTGAAAAACAGGGAGATAAAGAAACAGGGTCCGGCACGACCTTCCGAACGGCTGAAATTGAAGTGTATAATGCACGGTTTTTCGGGATTCCGGTGTCCCGGAACAAAATTCTCCGGAAATCACATAGAAAGTTCCTCGGGTCAGATAAAGCGGCCAACGCAAAGTTTGAGCACCAACGGAAGACATTTAGGGGTGCCGGTGTGCCACAAACCAGCATTCGCCGAAACTCGGATTATCGTGAAAATTGTGTTAAAGCTCGTTATTTAAGGCTAAAATCGAACAGGTTAATTCCTCAAATGAGCTCGGGCGCGTGATTAAAAAACAGGGAGAAAAAGAAACAGGGTCCGGTACGACCTTCCGAACGGCTGAAATTGAAGTGTATATATAATACACAGTTTTTCGGAATTCCGGGGTCCCGGAACAAAATTCTCCGGAAATCACGTAGAATGTTCCTCGGGTCAGATAAAGCGGCCACGCAAAGTTTGAGCACCAACGGAAGACATTTGGGGGTGCCGGTGTGCCAGAAACAAGCATTCGCCGGAACTCGGATTATCGTGAAAAATGTGTTAAAGCTCGTTATTTGAGGCTGAAATCGAACAGGTTAATTCCTGAAATGAGCTCGTGCGCGTGATTGAAAAACATGGAGAAAAAGAAACAGGGTCCGGTAAGACCATCCGAACGGCTGAAATTGAAGTGTATAATACACGCTTTTTCGGTATTCCGGGGACCCGAAACAAAATTTTTCGGAAATCACATAGAAAGTTCCTCGGGTCAGATAAAGCGGCCACGCAAAGTTTGAGCACCAACGGAAGACATTTGGGGGTGCCGGTGTGCCACAAACCAGCATTCGCCGAAACTCGGATTATCGTGAAAAATGTGTTAAAGCTCGTTATTTGAGGCTGAAATCGAACAGGTTAATTCCTGAAATGAGCTCGGACGCGTGATTGAAAAACAGGGAGAAAAAGAAACATGGTCAGGTACGACCTTCCGAACGGCTGAAATTGTTTCGGGATTCCGAGGTCCCGGAACAAAATTCTCCAGAAATCACATAGAAAGTTCCTCGGGTCAGATAAAGCAGCCACGCAAATTTTGAGTTGCAACGGATGACATTTGGGGTTGCTTGGTGTGCCGAAAACCGCATTCGCCGAAACTCGGATTATCGTGAAAAATGTGTTAAAGCTCGTTATTTGAGGCTGAAATCGAACAGGTTAATTCCTGAAATGAGCTCGGACGCGTGATTGAAAATCAGGGAGAAAAAGAAACAGGGTCCGATACGACCTTCCGAACGGCTGAAATTGAAGTGTATAAATACACGGTTTTTCGGAATTCCGGGGTCCCGAAACAAAATTCTCCGGAAATCACATAGAAAGTTCCTCGGGTCAGATAAGGCGGCCACGCAAAGTTTGAGCACCAACGAAAGACATTTGGGGGTGCCGGTGTGCCACAAACCAGCATTCGCCGAAACTCGGATTATCGTGAAAAATGTGTTAAAGCTCGTTATTTGAGGCTGAAATCGAACAGGTTAATTTCTGAAATGAGCTCGGACACGTGATTGAAAAACAGGAGAAAAAGAAACGGGGTCCTGATGCGACCTTCCGAACGGAAATTGAAGTGTATATAATACACGGTTTTTCGGGATTCCGGGGTCCCGGAACAAAATTCTCCGGAAATCACATAGAAAGTTCCTAGGGTCAGATAAAGCGGCCACGCAAAGTTTGAGCACCAACGGATGGAGGTGCCAGTGTGCCAGAAACCAGCATTCGTCGAAACTCGGATTATCGTGAAAAATGTGTTAAAGCTCATTATTTGAGGCTGAAATCGAACAGGTTAATTCCTTAAATGAGCTCGGACACGTGATTGAAAAACAGGAGAAAAAAAAAACGGTCCTAGATGCGACCTTCCGAACAGCTGAAATTGAAGTGTATAATACACGGTTTTTCGGGATTTCGGGGTCCCGGAACAAAATTCTCCGGAAATCACATAGAAAGTTCCTCGGGTCAGATAAGGCGGCCACGCAAAGTTTGAGCACCAGCGAAAGACATTTGGGGGTGCCGGTGTGCCACAAACCAGCATTCGCCGAAACTCGGATTATCGTGAAAAATGTGTTAAAGCTCGTTATTTGAGGCTGAAATCGAACAGGTTAATTTCTGAAATGAGCTCGGACACGTGATTGAAAAACAGGGAGAAAAAGAAACAGGGTCCGGTACGACCTTCCGAACGGCTGAAATTGAAGTGTATATAATACACGGTTTTTCAGGATTCCGGGGTCCCGGAACAAAATTCTCCGGAAATCACATAGAAAGTTCCTAGGGTCAGATAAAGCGGCCACGCAAAGTTTGAGCACCAACGGAAGACATTTGGAGGTGCCAATGTGCCAGAAACCAGCATTCGTCGAAACTCGGATTATCGTGAAAAATGTGTTAAAGCTCATTATTTGAGGCTGAAATCGAACAGGTTAATTCCTTAAATGAGCTCGGACACGTGATTGAAAAACAGGGAGAAAAAAAAACAGGGTCCGGTACGACCTTCCGAACAGCTGAAATTGAAGTGTATAATACACGGTTTTTCGGGATTCCGGGGTCCCGGAACAAAATTCTCCGGAAATCACATAGAAAGTTCCTCGGGTCAGATAAAGCGGCCACGCAAAGTTTGAGCACCAACAGAAGACATTTGGGGGTGCCGTGTGCCGAAACCAAAGATTCGCCGAAACTCGGATTATCGTGAAAAATGTGTTAAAGCTCGTTATTTGAGGCTGAAATCGAACAGGTTAATTCCTGACTTGAGCTCGGGCGCGTGATTGAAAAACAGGGAGATAAAGAAACAGGGTCCGGCACGACCTTCCGAACGGCTGAAATTGAAGTGTATAATGCACGGTTTTTCGGGATTCCGGTGTCCCGGAATTAAATTCTCCGGAAATCACATAGAAAGTTCCTCGGGTCAGATAAAGCGGCCAACGCAAAGTTTGAGCACCAACGGAAGACATTTGGGGGTGCTTGGTGTGCCTGAAAACCAAAGATTCGCAAAACTCGGATTATCGTGAAAATTGTGTTAAAGCTCGTTATTTGAGGCTAAAATCGAACAGGTTAATTCCTCAAATGAGCTCGGGCGCGTGATTGAAAAACGGGGAGAAAAAGAAACAGGGTCCGGTACGACCTTCCGAACGGCTGAAATTGAAGTGTATATATAATACACAGTTTTTCGGAATTCCGAAGTCCCGGAACAAAATTCTCCGGAAATCACATAGAATGTTTCTCGGGTCAGATAAAGCGGCCACGCAAAGTTTGAGCACCAACGGAAGACATTTGGGGGTGCCGGTGTGCCACAAACAATCATTCGCCGAAACTCGGATTATCGTGAAAAATGTGTTAAAGCTCGTTATTTGAGGCTGAAATCGAACAGGTTAATCCCTAAAATGAGCTCGGGCTCGTGATTGAAAAACATGGAGAAAAAGAAACAGGGTCCGGTAAGACCTTCCGAACGGCTGAAATTTAAGTGTAATACACGGTTTTTCGGGATTCCGGGGTCCCGGAACAAAATTCTCCGGAAATCACATAGAAAGTTCCTCGGGTCAGATAAAGCGGCCACGCAAAGTTTGAGCACCAACGGATGGAGGTGCCAGTGTGCCAGAAACCAGCATTCGTCGAAACTCGGATTATCGTGAAAAATGTGTTAAAGCTCATTATTTGAGGCTGAAATCGAACAGGTTAATTCCTTAAATGAGCTCGGACACGTGATTGAAAAACAGGGAGAAAAAAAAATAGGGTCCGGTACGACCTTCCGAACAGCTGAAATTGAAGTGTATAATACACGGTTTTTCGGGATTCCGGGGTCCCGGAACAAAATTCTTCCGAAATCACATAGAAAGTTTCTCGGTTCAGATAAAGCGGCCACGCAAAGTTTGAGCACCAACGGAAGACATTTGGGGGTGCCGGTGTGCCACAAACCAGCATTCGCCGAAACTCGGATTATCGTGAAAAATGTGTTAAAGCTCGTTTGAGGCTGAAATCGAACAGGTTAATTCGTGAAATGAGCTCGGATGCGTGATTGAAAAACAGGGAGAAAAAGAAACAGGGTCCGGTACGACCTTCCGAACGGCTGAAATTGAAGTGTATATAATAAATACACGGTTTTTCGGGATTCTGGGGTCCCGGAACAAAATTCTTCCGAAATCACATAGAAAGTTTCTCGGTTCAGATAAAGCGGCCACGCAAAGTTTGAGCACCAGCGGAAGACATTTGGGGGTGCCGGTGTGCCCGAAACGAGCATTCGCCGAAACTCGGATTATCATGAAAAATGTGTTAAAGCTCGTTATTTGAGGCTGAAATCGAACAGGTTAATTCCTTAAATGAGCTCGGACGCGTGATTAAAAATCAGAGAGAAAAAGAAACAGGGTCCGGTACGACCTTCCGAACGGCTGAAATTGAAGTGTATAATACACAATTTTTCGGGATTCCGGGGTCCCGGAACAAAATTCTCCGGAAATCACATAGAAAGTTTCTCGGGTTAGATAAAGCGGCCACGCAAAGTTTGAGCACCAACGGAATAAATTTGGGGGTGCCGGTGTGCCACAAACAAGCATTCGCCGAAACTCGGATTATCGTGAAAAATGTGTTAAAGCTCGTTATTTGAGGCTGAAATCGAACAGGTTAATTCCTGAAATGAGCTCGGGCGCGTGATTGAAAACTTGGAGAAAAAGAAACGGGTCCGGTAAGACCATCCGAATGGCTGAAATTGAAGTGTATAATACACGCTTTTTCGGGATTCCGGGGTCCCAGAACAAAATTTTTCGGAAATCACATAGAAAGTTTCTCGGGTCAGATAAAGCGGCCACGCAAAGTTTGAGCACCAACGGAAGACATTTGGGGGTGTCGGTGTGCCACAAACCAGCATTCGCCGAAACTCGGATTATCGTGAAAAATGTGTTAAAGCTCGTTATTTGAGGCTGAAATCGAAAAGGTTAATTCCTGAAATGAGCTCGGACGCGTGATTGAAAAACAGGGAGAAAAAGAAACGGGGTCGAGTACGACCTTCCGAACGGTGAAATTGTTTCGGATTCCGAGGTCCGGAACAAAATTCTCCGGAAATCACATAGAAAGTTCCTCGGGTCGGATAAAGCGACAACACAAATTTTGAGCGAACGGATGACATTTGGGGGTGCCGGTGTGCCGAAAACCAAAGATTCGCCGAAACTCGGATTATCGTGAAAAATGTGTTAAAGCTCGTTATTTGAGGTGAAATCGAACAGGTTAATTCTGAAATTAGCTCGGACGCGTGATTGAAAATCGGGAGAAAAAGAAACAGTCCGTGCGACCTTCCGAACGGTGAAATTGAAGTGTATAATACACGGTTTTTCGGGATTCCCGAACAAAATTCTCCGGAAATCACATAGAAAGTTCCACGGGTCGATATAAGGCGGCCACACAATGTTTGAGCACCAACGAAAGACATTTGGGGGTGCCGGTGTGCCTAAACCAAAGATTCGCAAAACTCGGATTATCGTGAAAAATGTGTTAAAGCTCGTTATTTGAGGTCAAATCGAACAGGTTAATTCGACTTGAGCTCGGGCGCGTGATTGAAAAACGGGAGATAAAGAAACGAGGGTCCTAAACACGACCTTCCGAACGGCTGAAATTGAAGTGTATAATACACGGTTTTTCGGGATTCCGGGGTTCCGGAACAAAATTCTCCGGAAATCACATAGAAAGTTCCTCGGGTCAGATAAAGCGGCCACGCAAAGTTTGAGCACCAACGGAAGACATTTGGGGGTGCCGGTGTGCCACAAACCAGCATTCGCCGAAACTCGGATTATCGTGAAAATTGTGTTAAAGCTCGTTATTTGAGGCTAAAATCGAACAGGTTAATTCCTCAAATGAGCTCGGGCGCGTGATTGAAAAACAGGGAGAAAAAGAAACGAGGTCCGTGCGACCTTCCGAACAGTTTGAAATTGAAGTGTATATATAATACACGTTTTTCGAATCGGGGTCCCGGAACAAAATTCTCCGAAAATCACATAGAATGTTCCTCGGGTCAGATAAAGCGGCCACGCAAAGTTTGAGCACCAACGGAAGACATTTGGGGGTGCCGGTGTGCCACAAACAAGCATTCGCCGAAACTCGGATTATCGTGAAAAATGTGTTAAAGCTCGTTATTTGAGGCTGAAATCGAACAGGTTAATTCCTGAAATGAGCTCGGGCGCGTGATTGAAAAACATGGAGAAAAAGAAACAGGGTCCGGTAAGACCATCCGAACGGCTGAAATTGAAGTGTATAATACACGCTTTTTCGGTATTCCGGGGTCCCGAAACAAAATTTTTCGGAAATCACATAGAAAGTTCCTCGGGTCATATAAAGCGGCCACGCAAAGTTTGAGCACCAACGGAAGACATTTGGGGTGCTTAGGTGTGCCAAACCAAAGATTCGCCGAAACTCGGATTATCGTGAAAAATGTGTTAAAGCTCGTTATTTGAGGCTGAAATCGAACAGGTTAATTCCTGAAATGAGTTCGGACGCGTGATTGAAAAACAGGGAGAAAAAGAAACAGGGTCAGGTACGACCTTCCGAACGGCTGAAATTGTTTCGGGATTCCGAGGTCCCGGAACAAAGATTTCCAGAAATCACATAGAAAGTTCCTCGGGTCAGATAAAGCAGCCACGCAAATTTTGAGCTGCAACGGAAGACATTTGGGGTTGCGGTGTGCGAAAACCAAAGATTCGCCAAACTCGGATTATCGTTAAAAATGTGTTAAAGCTCGTTATTTGAGGTTTGAAATCGAACAGTTAATTCCTGAAATGAGCTCGGACGCGTGATTGAAAATCAGGGAGAAAAAGAAACAGGGTCCGATACGACCTTCCGAACGGCTGAAATTGAAGTGTATAAATACACGGTTTTTCGGAATTCCGAGGTCCCGAAACAAAATTCTCCGGAAATCACATAAAAAGTTCCTCGGGTCAGATAAGGCGGCCACGCAAAGTTTGAGCACCAACGAAAGACATTTGGGGGTGCCGGTGTGCCACAAACCAGCATTCGCCGAAACTCGGATTATCGTGAAAAATGTGTTAAAGCTCGTTATTTGAGGCTGAAATCGAACAGGTTAATTTCTGAAATGAGCTCGGACACGTGATTGAAAAACAGGGAGAAAAAGAAACAGGGGTCCGTTTACCTTCCGAACGGTTGAAATTGAAGTGTATAATACACGGTTTTTCGGGATTCTACGGTCCCGGAACAAAATTCTCCGAAAATCACATAGAAAGTTCCTCGGGTCGATAAAGCGGCCACGCAAAGTTTGAGCACCAACGGAAGACATTTGGAGGTGCCAGGTGTGCGAGAAACCAAAGATTCGTGAAACTCGGATTATCGTGAAAAATGTGTTAAAGCTCATTATTTGAGGCTGAAATCGAACAGGTTAATTCCTTAAATGAGCTCGGACACGTGATTGAAAAACAGGGAGAGAAAAAAAACGGGGTCCGGTTTACCTTCCGAATAAATTGAAATTGAAGTGTATAATACACGGTTTTTCGGGATTCCGGTCCCGAAACAAAATTCTTCTAAATCACATAGAAAGTTCCTCGGGTCGGATAAAGCGGCCACGCAAAGTTTGAGCACCAACGAGAAGACATTTGGGGGTGCGGTGTGCGAAAACCAAAGATTCGCCGAACTCGGATTATCGTTAAAAATGTGTTAAAGCTCGTTATTTGAGGTCAAATCGAACAGGTTAATTCGACTTGAGCTCGGGCGCGTGATTGAAAAACAGGAGATAAAGAAACAGTCCTGGCACGACCTTCCGAACGGCTGAAATTGAAGTGTATAATGCACGGTTTTTCGGGATTCGGTGTCCGGAACAAAATTCTCCTAAATCACATAGAAAGTTCCTCGGGTCGATAAAGCGGCCACGCAAAGTTTGAGCACCAACGGAAGACATTTGGGGGTGCCGGTGTACCACAAACCAAGATTCGCCGAAACTCGGATTATCGTGAAAAATGTGTTAAAGCTCGTTATTTGAGGTCAAAATCGAACAGTTAATTCCTGAAATGAGCTCGGACGCGTGATTGAAAAACAGGAGAAAAAGAAACGGTCGAGTACGACCTTCCGAACGGTGAAATTGTTTCGGGATTCCGAGGTCCCTAACAAAATTCTCCATAAATCACATAGAAAGTTCCTCGGGTCGGATAAAGCGAAAGAACGCAAATTTTGAGCAACAACGGATGACATTTGGGGGGTGCTTGGTGTGCGAAAACCAAGATTCGCCAAACTCGGATTATCGTGAAAAATGTGTTAAAGCTCGTTATTTGAGGCTGAAATCGAACAGTTAATTCTGAAATTAGCTCGGACGCGTGATTGAAAATCGGGGAAAAAAAACAGGTCCTGTACGACCTTCCGAACGGCTGAAATTGAAGTGTATAATACACGGTTTTTCGGGATTCCGGTCCCGGAACAAAATTCTCCGGAAATCACATAGAAAGTTCCACGGGTCAGATAAGGCGGCCACGCAAAGTTTGAGCACCAACGAAAGACATTTGGGGTGCCGGTGTGCCTAAAACCAAAGATTCGCAAAACTCGGATTATCGTGAAAAATGTGTTAAAGCTCGTTATTTGAGGTGAAATCGAACGGTTAATTCGACTTGAGCTCGGGCGCGTGAATGAAAAAAACAGGAGATAAAGAAACAGGTCCGATTTACCTTCCGAACGGCTGAAATTGAAGTGTATATAATAATACACGGTTTTCCAGGATTCCGGGGTCCCGGAAGAAAATTCTCCGGAAATCACATAGAAAGTTCCTAGGGTCAGATAAAGCGGCCACGCAAAGTTTGAGCACCAACGGATGACATTTGGGGGTGCCGGTGTGCCACAAACAAGCATTCGCCGAAACTCGGATTATCGTGAAAAATGTGTTAAAGCTCGTTATTTGAGGCTGAAATCGAACAGGTTAATTCCTGAAATGAGCTCGGGCGCGTGATTGAAAAACATGGAGAAAAAGAAACAGGGTCCGGTAAGACCATCCGAACGGCTGAAATTGAAGTGTATAATACACGCTTTTTCGGTATTCCGGGGTCCCGAAACAAAATTTTTCGGAAATCACATAGAAAGTTCCTCGGGTCATATAAAGCGGCCACGCAAAGTTTGAGCACCAACGGAAGACATTTGGGGGTGCCGGTGTGCCACAAACCAGCATTCGTCGAAACTCGGATTATCGTGAAAAATGTGTTAAAGCTCATTATTTGAGGCTGAAATCGAACAGGTTAATTCCTTAAATGAGCTCGGACACGTGATTGAAATACAGGGAGAAAAAAAAACAGGGTCCGGTACGACCTTCCGAATAAATTTGAAATTGAAGTGTATAATACACGGTTTTTCGGGATTCCGGAGTCCCGAAACAAAATTCTCCGGAAATCACATAGAAAGTTCCTCGGGTCGATAAAGCGGCCACGCAAAGTTTGAGCACCAACGAGAAGACATTTGGGGGTGCCGGTGTGCGAAAACCAAGATTCGCCGAAACTCGGATTATCGTGAAAAATGTGTTAAAGCTCGTTATTTGAGGTCAAATCGAACAGTTAATTCGACTTGAGCTCGGGCGCGTGATTGAAAAACAGGAGATAAAGAAACAGGTCCGCACGACCTTCCGAACGGCTGAAATTGAAGTGTATAATACACGCTTTTTCGGGATTCCTGTCCGGAACAAAATTCTCCATAAATCACATAGAAAGTTCCTCGGGTCAGAAAAAGCGGCCAACGCAAAGTTTGAGCACCAACGGAAGACATTTGGGGTGCTTAGGTGTGCCAAAACCAAAGATTCGCCGAAACTCGGATTATCGTGAAAAATGTGTTAAAGCTCGTTTTTGAGGCTGAAATCGAACAGGTTAATTCCTGAAATGAGCTCGGACGCGTGATTGAAAAACAGGAGAAAAAGAAACAGGTCGAGTACGACCTTCCGAACGGCTGAAATTGTTTCGGGATTCCGAGGTCCCGGAACAAAATTCTCCAGAAATCACATAGAAAGTTCCTCGGGTCAGATAAAGCAGCCACGCAAATTTTGAGCTGCAACGGAAGACATTTGGGGTTGCCGGTGTGCCAGAAACCAGCATTCGCCGAAACTCGGATTATCGTGAAAAATGTGTTAAAGCTCGTTATTTGAGGCTGAAATCGAACAGGTTAATTTCTGAAATGAGCTCGGACGCGTGATTGAAAATCAGGGAGAAAAAGAAACAGGTCCGATACGACCTTCCGAACGGTCAAATTGAAGTGTATAAATACACGGTTTTTCGAATCGGTCCCGAAACAAAATTCTCCGGAAATCACATAGAAAGTTCCTCGGGTCGGATAAAGCGGCCACGCAAAGTTTGAGCACCAAAGAAAGACATTTGGGGGTGCCGGTGTGCCACAAACCAAGATTCGCCGAAACTCGGATTATCGTGAAAAATGTGTTAAAGCTCGTTATTTGAGGCTGAAATCGAACAGTTAATTTAAAATGAGCTCGGACACGTGATTGAAAAACAGGAGAAAAAGAAACAGGTCCGTCGACCTTCCGAACGGCTGAAATTGAAGTGTATATAATAATACACGGTTTTCCGGGATTCCGGTCCCTAAGAAAATTCTCCGAAATCACATAGAAAGTTCCTCGGGTCATATAAAGCGGCCACGCAAAGTTTGAGCACCAACGGATGACATTTGGGGGTGCTTGTGTGCCTGAAAACAAGCATTCGCCGAAACTCGGATTATCGTGAAAAATGTGTTAAAGCTCGTTATTTGAGGTGAAATCGAACAGTTAATTCTGAAATGAGCTCGGGCGCGTGATTGAAAAACATGGAGAAAAAGAAACAGGTCCTAAGACCATCCGAACGGCAGTGAAATTGAAGTGTATAATACACGCTTTTTCTCGGTATTCCGGTCCCGAAACAAAATTTTTCGGAAATCACATAGAAAGTTCCTCGGGTCATATAAAGCGGCCACGCAAAGTTTGAGCACCAACGGAAGACATTTGGGGGTGCCGGTGTGCCTGAAACCAAAGATTCGCCGAAACTCGGATTATCGTGAAAAATGTGTTAAAGCTCGTTATTTGAGGTTGAAATCGAACGGGTTAATTCCTGAAATGAGCTCGGACGCGTGATTGAAAAACAGGAGAAAAAGAAACGGGTCGTACGACCTTCCGAACGGCCGAAATTGTTTCGGGATTCCGAGGTCCCTAACAAAATTTTCCAAAATCACATAGAAAGTTCCTCGGGTCGATAAAGCGACCACGCAAATTTTGAGCTGCAACGGAAGACATTTGGGGTTGCTTGTGTGCCGAAAGCGAAAGATTCGCGAAACTCGGATTATCGTGAAAAATGTGTTAAAGCTCGTTATTTGAGGCTGAAATCGAACAGGTTAATTCCTGAAATGAGCTCGGACGCGTGATTGAAAATCAGGGAGAAAAATAAACAAGGTCCGATACGACCTTCGAACGGCTGAAATTGAAGTGTATAAATACACGGTTTTTCGGAATTCCGGGGTCCCGAAACAAAATTCTCCGGAAATCACATAGAAAGTTCCTCGGGTCAGATAAGGCGGCCACGCAAAGTTTGAGCACCAACGAAAGACATTTGGGGGTGCCGGTGTGCCACAAACCAGCATTCGCCGAAACTCGGATTATCGTGAAAAATGTGTTAAAGCTCGTTATTTAAGGCTGAAATCGAATAGGTTAATTTCTGAAATGAGCTCGGACACGTGATTGAAAAACAGAGAGAAAAAGAAACAGGGTCCGGTACGACCTTCCGAACGGCTGAAATTGAAGTGTATATAATACACGGTTTTTCGGGATTCCGGAGTCCCGGAACAAAATTCTTCGGAAATCACATAGAAAGTTCCTAGGGTCAGATAAAGCGGCCACGCAAAGTTTGAGCACCAACGGAAGACATTTGGAGGTGCCAAAGTGCGAAACCGAAAGATTCGTCGAAACTCGGATTATCGTGAAAAATGTGTTAAAGCTCATTATTTGAGGCTGAAATCGAACAGGTTAATTCCTTAAATGAGCTCGGACACGTGATTGAAATACAGGGAGAAAAAAAAACAGGGTCCGGTTTACGACCTTCCGAATAAATTTGAAATTGAAGTGTATAATACACGGTTTTTCGGGATTCCGGAGTCCCGAAACAAAATTCTCCGGAAATCACATAGAAAGTTCCTCGGGTCGATAAAGCGGCCACGCAAAGTTTGAGCACCAACGAGAAGACATTTGGGGTGCGGTGTGCGAAAACCAAGATTCGCCGAAACTCGGATTATCGTGAAAAATGTGTTAAAGCTCGTTATTTGAGGTGAAATCGAACAGTTAATTCGACTTGAGCTCGGGCGCGTGATTGAAAAACAGGGGAGATAAAGAAACAGGTCCTAAACACGACCTTCCGAACGGCTGAAATTGAAGTGTATAATACACGCTTTTTCGGGATTCCGGTGTCCCGGAACAAAATTCTCCGGAAATCACATAGAAAGTTCCTCGGGTCAGAAAAAGCGGCCAACGCAAAGTTTGAGCACCAACGGAAGACATTTGGGGTGCCGGTGTGCCACAAACCAGCATTCGCCGAAACTCGGATTATCGTGAAAAATGTGTTAAAGCTCGTTTTTTGAGGCTGAAATCGAACAGGTTAATTCCTGAAATGAGCTCGGACGCGTGATTGAAAAACAGGGAGAAAAAGAAACAGGGTCAGGTACGACCTTCCGAACGGCTGAAATTGTTTCGGGATTCCGAGGTCCCGGAACAAAATTCTCCAGAAATCACATAGAAAGTTCCTCGGTCGGATAAAGCGACCACGCAAATTTTGAGTCGCAACGGAAGACATTTGGGGTTGCTTGGTGTGCCGAAACCGATTCGCCGAAACTCGGATTATCGTGAAAAATGTGTTAAAGCTCGTTATTTGAGGCTGAAATCGAACAGGTTAATTCTGAAATGAGCTCGGACGCGTGATTGAAAATCGGGAGAAAA
The DNA here is from genome assembly GCF_048544455.1 of Silene latifolia. Classification (NCBI taxonomy): domain Eukaryota; kingdom Viridiplantae; phylum Streptophyta; class Magnoliopsida; order Caryophyllales; family Caryophyllaceae; genus Silene; species Silene latifolia. The sequence goes on along the minus strand of NC_133537.1, from coordinate 340,836,657 downwards.
AGAAACAGTCCGATACGACCTTCCGAACAGTTTGAAATTGAAGTGTATAAATACACGGTTTTTCGAATTCGGGTCCCGAAACAAAATTCTCCGGAAATCACATAGAAAGTTCCTCGGGTCGAGATAAGGCGGCCACGCAAAGTTTGAGCACCAAATAAAGACATTTGGGGGTGCTTGGTGTGCCTGAAACCAAAGATTCGCCGAAACTCGGATTATCGTGAAAAATGTGTTAAAGCTCGTTATTTGAGGCTGAAATCGAACAGGTTAATTTCTGAAATGAGCTCGGACACGTGATTGAAAAACAGGAGAAAAAGAAACAGGTCCTAGACGACCTTCCGAACGGCAAATTGAAATTGAAGTATATAATAATACACGGTTTTCCGATTCGGGTCCCTAAGAAAATTCTCCGGAAATCACATAGAAAGTTCCTAGGGTCAGATAAAGCGGCCACGCAAAGTTTGAGCACCAACGGAAGACATTTGGAGGTGCCAATGTGCCGAAACCAAAGATTTGTCAAAACTCGGATTATCGTGAAAAATGTGTTAAAGCTCATTATTTGAGGTCAAATCGAACAGTTAATTCCTTAAATGAGCTCGGACACGTGATTGAAAAACAGGAGAAAAAAAAACAGGTGCAGTACGACCTTCCGAACAAATTGAAATTGAAGTGTATAATACACGGTTTTTCGGGATTCCGGGGTCCCGGAACAAAATTCTCCGGAAATCACATAGAAAGTTCCTCGGGTCTGATAAAGCGGCCACGCAAAATCTGAGCACCAACGAAAGACATTTGGGGGTGCCGGTGTGCCGAAAACCAAAGATTCGCCGAAACTCGGATTATCGTGAAAAATGTGTTAAAGCTCGTTATTTGAGGCTGAAATCGAACAGTTAATTCGACTTGAGCTCGGGCGCGTGATTGAAAAACAGGGAGATAAAGAAACAGGGTCCGGCACGACCTTCCGAACGGCTGAAATTGAAGTGTATAATGCACGGTTTTTCGGGATTCCGGTGTCCCGGAACAAAATTCTCCGGAAATCACATAGAAAGTTCATCGCGTCAGATAAAGCGGCCAACGCAAAGTTTGAGCACCAACGGAAGACATTTGGGGGTGCCGGTGTGCCACAAACCAGCATTCCCCGAAACTCGGATTATCGTGAAAATTGTGTTAAAGCTCGTTATTTGAGGCTAAAATCGAACAGGTTAATTCCTCAAATGAGCTCGGGCGCGTGATTGAAAAACAGGGAGAAAAAGAAACAGGGTCCGGTACGACCTTCCGAACGGCTGAAATTGAAGTGTATATATAATACACAGTTTTTCGGAATTCCGGGGTCCCGGAACAAAATTCTCCGGAAATCACATAGAATGTTCCTCGGGTCAGATAAAGCGGCCACGCAAAGTTTGAGCACCAACGGAAGACATTTGGGGGTGCCGGTGTGCCACAAACAATCATTCGCCGAAACTCGGATTATCGTGAAAAATGTGTTAAAGCTCGTTATTTTAGGCTGAAATCGAACAGGTTAATCCCTAAAATGAGCTCGGGCTCGTGATTGAAAAACTTGGAGAAAAAGAAACAGGGTCCGGTAAGACCTTCCGAACGGCTGAAATTTAAGTGTAATACACGGTTTTTCGGGATTCCGGTCCCTAACAAAATTCTCCTGAAATCACATAGAAAGTTCCTCGGGTCAGATAAAGCGGCCACGCAAAGTTTGAGCACCAACGGAAGACATTTGGGGGTGCCGGTGTGCCACAAACCAACATTCGCCGAAACTCGGATTATCGTGAAAAATGTGTTAAAGCTCGTTATTTGAAACTGAAATCGAACAGGTTAATTCCTGAAATGAGCTCGGACGCGTGATTGAAAAACAGGAAGAAAAAGAAACAGGGTCAGGTACGACCTTCCGAACGGCTGAAATTGTTTCGGGATTCCGAGGTCCCGGAACAAAATTCTCCAGAAATCCCATAGAAAGTTCCTTGGGTCAGATAAAGCAGCCACGCAAATTTTGAGCACCAACGGAAGACATTTGGAGGTGCCGGTTTGCCAGAAACCAGCATTCACCGAAACTCGGATTATCGTGAAAAAATATGTTAAATCTCGTTATTTGAGGCTGAAATCGAACAGGTTAATTCCTGAAATGAGCTCGGGCGCGTGATTGAAAAACATGGAGAAAAAGAAACAGGGTCCGGTAAGACCTTCCGAACGGCTGAAATTGAAGTGTATTATAATACACTGTTTTTCGGGATTCCGGGGTCCCAGAACAAAATTCTCCGGAAATCACATAGAAATTTCCTCGGGTCAGATAAAGCGGCCACGCAAAGTTTGACCACCAACGTAAGACATTTGGGGGTGCCGGTGTGCCAGAAACCAGCATTCGCCGAAACTCGGATTATCGTGAAAAATGTGTTAAAGCTCGTTATTTGATGTTGAAATCGAACAGGTTAATTCTTGAAATGAGCTCGGACGCGTGATTGAAAAACAGGGAGAAAAAGAAACAGGGTCCGGTACGACCTTCCGAACGGCTGAAATTGAAGTATATAATACACGGTTTTTCGGGATTCCGGGGTCCCGGAACAAAATTCTTCGGAAATCACATAGAAAGTTCCTCGGGTCAGATAAAGCGGCCACGCAAAGTTTGACCACCAACGGAAGACATTTGGGGGTGCCAGTGTGCCAGAAACCAGCATTCGCCGAAACTCGGATTATCGTGAAAAATGTGTTAAAGCTCGTTATTTGAGGCTGAAATCGAACAGGTTAATTCCTGAAATGAGCTCGGACGCGTGATTGAAAAACAGGGAGAAAAAGAAACAGGTCGAGTCGACCTTCCGAACGGCTGAAATTGTTTCGGGATTCCGAGGTCCCGGAACAAAATTCTCTAGAAATCACATAGAAAGTTCCTCGGGTCAGATAAAGCAGCCACGCAAATTTTGAGCACCAACGGAAGACATTTGGGGGTGCCGGTGTGCCACAAACAAGCATTCGCCGAAACTCGGATTATCATGAAAATTGTGTTAAAGCTCGTTATTTGAGGCTGAAATCGAACAGGTTAATTCCTGAAATGAGCTCGGGCGCGTGATTGAAAAACATGGAGAAAAAGAAACAGGGCCCGGTAAGACCTTCCGAACGACAGAAATTGAAGTGTATAATACACGGTTTTTCGGGATTCCGGGGTCCCGGAACAAAATTCTTCGGAAATCACATAGAAAGTTCCTTGGGTCAGATAAACCGGCCACGCAAAGTTTGAGAACCAACGGAAGACATTTGGGGGTGCCGGTGTGCCACAAACCATCATTCGCCGAAACTCGGATTATCGTGAAAAATGTGTTAAAGCTCGTTATTTGAGGCTGATATCGAACAGGTTAATTCCTGAAATGAGCTCGGACACGTGATTGAAAAACAGGGAGAAAAAGAAACATGGTCCTCGACCTTCCGAACAGGAAATTGAAGTGTATAATACACGGTTTTTCGGGATTCCGGGGTCCCGGAACAAAATTCTCCGGAAATCACATAGAAAGTTCCTCGGGCCAGATAAGGCGGCCACGCAAAGTTTGAGCACCAACGAAAGACATTTGGGGGTGCCGGTGTGCCACAAACCAGCATTCGCCGAAACTCGGATTATCGTGAAAAATATGTTAAAGCTCGTTATTTGAGGTGAAATCGAACAGTTAATTCTGAAATGAGCTCGGACACGTGATTGAAAAACAGGAGAAAAAGAAACATGGTCCGTTTACCTTCCGAACGGTGAAATTGAAGTGTATAATACACGGTTTTTCGGGATTCCGGTCCCGGAACAAAATTCTCCGGAAATCACATAGAAAGTTTCTCGGGTCAGATAAAGCGGCCACGCAAAGTTTGAGCACCAACGGAAGACATTTGGGGGTGCCGGTGTGCCACAAACCAGCATTCGCCGAAACTCGGATTATCGTGAAAAATGTGTTAAAGCTCGTTTGAGGCTGAAATCGAACAGGTTAATTCGTGAAATGAGCTCGGATGCGTGATTGAAAAACAGGGGGAAAAAGAAACAGGGTCCGGTACGACCTTCCGAACGGCTGAAATTGAAGTGTATATAATAAATACACGGTTTTTCGGGATTCTGGGGTCCCGAAACAAAATTCTCCGGAAATCACATAGAAAGTTCCTCGGGTCAGATAAAGCGGCCAAGCAAAGTTTGAGCACCAGCGGAAGACATTTGGGGGTGCCGGTGTGCCCGAAACCAGCATTCGCCGAAACTCGGATTATCATGAAAAATGTGTTAAAGCTCGTTATTTGAGGCTGAAATCGAACAGGTTAATTCCTTAAATGAGCTCGGACGCGTGATTAAAAAACAGAGAGAAAAAGAAACAGGGTCCGGTACGACCTTCCGAACGGCTGAAATTGAAGTGTATAATACACAATTTTTCGGGATTCCGGTCCCTAACAAAATTCTCCGGAAATCACATAGAAAGTTTCTCGGGTTAGATAAAGCGGCCACGCAAAGTTTGAGCACCAACGGAATAAATTTGGGGGTGCCGGTGTGCCACAAACAAGCATTCGCCGAAACTCGGATTATCGTGAAAAATGTGTTAAAGCTCGTTATTTGAGGCTGAAATCGAACAAGTTAATTCCTGAAATGAGCTCGGGCGCGTGATTGAAAACATGGAGAAAAAGAAACAGGGTCCGGTAAGACCATCCGAATGGCTGAAATTGAAGTGTATAATACACACGCTTTTTCGGGATTCCGGGGTCCCAGAACAAAATTTTTCGGAAATCACATAGAAAGTTTCTCGGGTCAGATAAAGCGGCCACGCAAAGTTTGAGCACCAACGGAAGACATTTGGGGGTGCTTGGTGCCCAAACCAAAGATTCGCCGAAACTCGGATTATCGTGAAAAATGTGTTAAAGCTCGTTATTTGAGGTGAAATCGAACAGGTTAAATTCCTGAAATGAGCTCGGACGCGTGATTGAAAAACGAGGAGAAAAAGAAACAGGTCGAATACGACCTTCCGAACGGCCGAAATTGTTTGGGATTCCGAGGTCCCGAACAAAATTCTCCGAAATCACATAGAAAGTTCCTCGGGTCAGATAAAGCAGCAACGCAAATTTTGAGCAGCAACGGATGACAATTTGGGGGTGCCGGTGTGCCAGAAACCAGCATTCGCCGAAACTCGGATTATCGTGAAAAATGTGTTAAAGCTCGTTATTTGAGGCTGATATCGAACAGGTTAATTCCTGAAATGAGCTCGGACGCGTGATTGAAAATCAGGGACAAAAAAAACAGGGTCCGGTACGACCTTCCGAACGGCTGAAATTGAAGTGTATAATACACGGTTTTTCGGGATTCCGGGGTCCCGGAACAAAATTCTCCGGAAATCACATAGAAAGTTCCACGGGTCAGATAAGGCGGCCACGCAATGTTTGAGCACCAACGAAAGACATTTGGGGGTGCCGGTGTGCCACAAACCAGCATTCGCCGAAACTCGGATTATCGTGAAAAATGTGTTAAAGCTCGTTATTTGAGGCTGAAATCGAACAGTTAATTCCTGAAATGAGCTCGGACACGTGATTGAAAAACAGGAGAAAAAGAAACAGGGTCCGTGTTTACCTTCCGAATGGTCAAATTGAAGTGTATAATACACGGTTTTTCGGGATTCCGGGTCCCGGAACAAAATTCTCCGGAAATCACATAGAAAGTTTCTCGGGTCACATAAAGCGGCCACGCAAAGTTTGAGCACCAACGGAAGACGTTTGGGGGTGCCGGTGTGCCACAAACTAGCATTCGCCGAAACTCGGATTATCGTGAAAAATGTGTTAAAGCTCGTTTGAGGCTGAAATCGAACAGGTTAATTCCTGAAATGAGCTCGGATGCGTGATTGAAAAACAGGGAGAAAAAGAAACAGGGTCCGGTACGACCTTCCGAACGGCTGAAATTGAAGTGTATAATACACGGTTTTTCGGGATTCTGGGGTCCCGGAACAAAATTCTCCGGAAATCACATAGAAAGTTCCTCGGGTCAGATAAAGCGGCCAAGCAAAGTTTGAGCACCAGCGGAAGACATTTGGTGTAACACCGCAATACTCCAAGTGCCTTACCAGGACAACTCAGGTATAAAGATATTACCATGTCTCTTGTGGCCTACACCACCACAACTGAAGCAGGTCACTCCCAAACTACCACTACCACCTCCACGACCACGCCCAAAGGAAGCCCCAGCACTGAACCCTGACCCAGAAGAAAACCCTTTAGACTGATTATGGTTGCCTTTCTTGTGATTAGATTGGCCACCACCCTCGCTCTCAGACATTCTTTTCTCGCCACCTAACCTCTCCTGAGCCATCTCCACCAATCTCTCAGCTCTCCCAGCCCTCTCATAAGCTTCCTTAACATCAGTAAGGACTCCCACGGGTAACTTATCCATAATCTTAGGGGTCAACCCCCTCTCAAATCTCAGCGCCAGATTCTGCTCGTTCAAACCCATATACTCAGCATACCTGGACTTCTCATTGAACTGCCTGTAGTACTCGGCCACAGACATCTCAGCGGTCATCTTAAAACTGTCAAACTCTTCTCTCAAGTTACTCCTCACATGCTCCGGTACAAACTCTTTTCTCATAGCCCTACGAAACTCTTCCCAAGGTATAGCAGGTAAGCCTTGGTTCGCATATAACTCCTTAGCACTCACTTTCACTGTATCCCACCACTTGCCAGCTGCCTCCCTCAGATAGAACGCAGCCTGTTCCACTCTCATCTCATCAGGACAGTGAACCAAATCTAATATGTTCTCCATCTCTCTAAGCCAGCTATCAAGAAGGTTAGGCTCCCCAACTCCCTTGTACTCTTTCGGGTTAAACCTCGCTATATAGAGGCTGATTTTAGAATGATCAACCTCCTTCTCCTTATCCTTATCCTTATCTTTCCCCACAGTCTTTAAAGCCTCGGTAAGAGCATCCTGATGCTCCAACATCTTAACGATGTCATCTATGGTCATAAGCTCAGCTCTCGCATACAACGCATTCTTCTTGGGCGGCATCTTGAAACTATAAGAGAAAAAGGGGTGGATATAAACATACGCGCCAAAACCTCAAAACAAGAAAACACGCTGCCCAGAACCTACTCGATCGAGTTCCCAAACATACTCGATCGAGTGCCCCCCATACTCGATCTAGTGCCCCAACATCAGACCTCAAACAGACCTTCTGATCTCTAACATACTCGACCGAGCTAGGCTACTCGATCGAGTGACCCCCTACTCGATCGAGTGCCCGAGGTACTCGATCGAGTGCCCAAAAACACGATTCTGGACTCAAAATCGTCAAAAACCCACCCGATCAAGTCAGTCCCACTCGATCGAGTCATGCTAACTCAGAAACGCTACCCGCATGCTATATCATATGCTAACATGCTAAAAACTTTATAAAACCAACGTTATAACATAACTGAGCATATAATGCTACGCATCTTTTCATACGATCCACGAAATCATTATATCATGTTATTAAACGCCACATTGTAAACATTCATCATGTTCCTCATTCCAACAACAGTTCTACATATATCATCAACCTTTCTTTCACATTCTCAACTTTCTACTTCAAACATCCAACAATTACACACACTTCATCACATTCATACACAAGCTAACCAAACAACGCATACAACCTTGACACCCCCCCCCCATGTGACCGGTTCAAAATTGTAGGGCAAGTTCGCGACTTTAGGACGTCTCCCAAGCCTTTGCATTAGCTCCTACAACCTTTACCCCGGGTTCATTTTAATTGACTCCCTATGTTCATTAGGTTCATTGGTTACAGGTTTCAGGATCGTCGCTCTGATACCATTTGTAACACCCCCATACTCCAAGTGCCTTACTAGGACCACTCAGGTATAAAGATATTACCATCTCGGTTACCCGAGGCATGATATTCATAAGACAATAAAGAAACAACTTAAATGATATAACTTTAGTGAAAAGTACAACTGAAACCAAATCCCAAAATTCGGGTACAAGTTCTTAAAATCAACTGTCTCTTGAAATACAAATGTCATAAAACTAAAAGACTACAAATGGAAGACTTCTATCGTCGACGGTGGCACCTCCCAAATATCCCAAAGATCTCAACTCAAACTCGCTCACCATTACTTGCTCACCATCCCCGAATGGATCACCGCAGGTTTACAAAACAACAACCGGGGTCAGTACTAATCACACAACTCAATATATCAACAATAAGATAAACAGACAGCTTAACCGTCACACACACACACACATCCACACCAATCCAACAATCTCAATCACCGACTGTCCACTAGATCAGCCCTGCCAGTGGGGGACCGCAGCCGTTCCCACCTAAGCCCCGCTCATCATATCGAGCGATAACCCTGTCCATTAATGTGCACATCCCCTTCCGTGGCGGGTTCCACCAAGGGCGAAACTAGGGCGTGAAACCACTCCCGCAAATGACTCCACTCAGCCGAGAACGCATCTCGAGAACCAGAGAACAATCAATCACAATCACAATCACAGCCGTCACAATACAATTACTATATCAAACAATCAATCTCAACACATCAACAATCATCCCATTATGGGACTAATACTGAGTAGGAAATCCTACCTGGAAAGCACAACTATCAGACGGTCTCTACAGCTGTCTCAAAAAGCTTCTTCTACGAAACCTCCTCCTATCATACAACATACAAATGCTACCAAATCACAAACTACTCAAAAACCCCCAAATCCCTAGATTAGGGTTTAACCAACTTAAAGGAAAGACAACAAAAAGGGTACATAGATCTTACCCTCGACGCAAGGATCTCAACGGTATATCAAACGATGAAAACCGACCTTCCAAACTCCGGGAATTGCTAACAATGCGATTAAGATGATGAACGTACTTGCTTTCTCTCTTTGACAGAAAATTAGGTTTTGCAAAAGTGTTTAGAATGATGACGGAAAAGGTTATATATCTTAATCGCATAATTAACAAAACCCGAGAAAACTCCCCGTAAAACCGGCTACTCGATCGAGTATCTAAGGTACACGATCGAGTACCCCCTTACTCGATCGAGTATCCTAGTTACTCGATCGAGTACCCAACAGGTCAGAAACTATTTTAAAACGCAACTTACCCTTACTCGACAGAGTAAGGCCTACTCGATAGAGTACCCAAAGACTCATAAATACGGAGTATTACATTTGGGGGTGCCGGTGTGCCAGAAATCAGCATTCGCCGAAACTCGGATTATCATGAAAAATGTGTTAAAGCTCGTTATTTGAGGCAGAAATCGAACAGATTAATTCCTTAAATGAGCTCGGACGCGTGATTAAAAAACAGAGAGAAAAAGAAACAGGTCCGGTTTACCTTTCGAACGGTACGAAATTGAAGTGTATAATACACAGTTTTCGGGATTCCGGGGTCCCGGAACAAAATTCTCCGGAAATCACATAGAAAGTTTCCCGGGTTAGATAATGCGGCCACGCAAAGTTTGAGCACCAACGGAAGACATTTGGGGGTGCCGGTGTGCCACAAACAAGCATTCGCCGAAACTCGGATTATCGTGAAAAATGTGTTAAAGCTCGTTATTTGAGGTCAAAATCGAACAGTTAATTCCTGAAATGAGCTCGGGCGCGTGATTGAAAAACATGGAGAAAAAGAAACAGGGTCCGGTAAGACCTTCCGAACGGCTCAAATTGAAGTGTATAATACACGCTTTTTCGGGATTCCGAGGTCCCGAACAAAATTTTTCGGAAATCACATAGAAAGTTCCTCGGGTCGATAAAGCGGCCACGCAAAGTTTGAGCACCAACGGAAGACATTTGGGGGTGCCGGTGTACCACAAACCAAGATTCGCCGAAACTCGGATTATCGTGAAAAATGTGTTAAAGCTCGTTATTTGAGGTCAAATCGAACAGTTAATTCCTGAAATGAGCTCGGACGCGTGATTGAAAAACAGGAGAAAAAGAAACAGGGTCCGCACGACCTTCCGAACGGTCAAATTGAAGTGTAAAATACACGGTTTTCGGGATTCCGGGTCCCTAACAAAATTCTCCGGAAATCAAATAGAAAGTTCCTCGGATCAGATAAAGCGGCCCCGCAAAGTTTGAGCACCAACGGAAGACATTTGGGGGTGCCGGTGTGCGAAAACCAAAGATTCGCCGAAAACTCGGATTATCGTGAAAAATGTGTTAAAGCTCGTTATTTGAGGCTGAAATTGAACAGGTTAATTCCTGAAATGAGCTCGGGCGCGTAATTGAAAAACAGGGAGAAAAAGAAACAGGGTCCGGCACGACCTTCCGAACGGCTGAAATTGAAGTGTATAATGCACGTTTTTCGGGATTCCGGTGGCCCGGAACAAAATTCTCCGGAAATCACATAGAGAGTTCCTCGGGTCAGATAAAGCGGCCATGCAAAGTTTGAACACCAACGGAAGACATTTGGGGGTGCCGGTGTGCCACAAACCAGCATTCGCCGAAACTCGGATTATCGTGAAAAATGTGTTAAAGCTCGTTATTTGAGGCTGAAATCGAGCAGGTTAATTCCTGAAATGAGCTCGGGCACGTGAGTGAAAAACAGGGAGAAAAAGAAACAGGGTCCGGTACGACCTTCCGAACGGCTGAAATTGAAGTGTATATATAATACACGGTTTTTCGGGATTCTGGGGTCTTGGGAAAAAATTCTCCGGAAATCACATAGAAAGTTCCTCGGGTCAGATAAAGCTTCCACGCAAAGTTTGAGCTCCAACGTAAGACATTTGGGGGTGCCGGTGTGCCACATACCAGCATTCGCCGAAACTCGGATTATCGTGAAAAATGTGTTAAAGCTCGTTATTTGAGGCTGAAAACGAACAGGTTAATTCCTTAAATGAGCTCGGACGCGTGATTGAAAAACAGGGAGAAAAAGAAACAGGGTCCTAAGATTTACCTTCCGAACGGTCAAATTGAAGTGTATAATACACGGTTTTTCGGGATTCCCGAACAAAATTCTCCGGAAATCACATAGAAAGTTCCTCGGATCAGATAAAGCGGCCACGCAAAGTTTGAGCACCAACGGAAGACATTTGGGGGTGCCGGTGTGCCACAAACAAGCATTCGCCGAAACTCGGATTATCGTGAAAAATGTGTTAAAGCTCGTTATTTGAGGTCAAATCGAATGCAGTTAATTCCTAAAATGAGCTCGGGCGCGTGATTGAAAAACATGGAGAAAAAGAAACAGGGTCCGGTAAGACCATCCGAACGGCTGAAATTGAAGTGTATAATACACGCTTTTTCGGGATTCCGGGGTCCCGGAACAAAATTTTTCGGAAATCACATAGAAAGTTCCCCAGGTCAGATAAAGCGGCCACGCAAAGTTTGAGCACCAACGGAGGACATTTGGGGGTGCCGGTGTGCCACAAACCAAAGATTCGCCAAACTCGGATTATCGTGAAAATGTGTTAAAGCTCGTTATTTGAGGCTGAAATCGAACAGGTTAATTCCTGAAATGAGCTCGGACGCATGATTGAAAAACAGGGAGAAAAAGAAACAGGGTCAGGTACGACCTTCCGAACGGCTGAAATTGTTTCGGGATTCCGAGGTCCCGAACAAAATTCTCCAGAAATCACATAGAAAGTTTCTCGGGTCGGATAAAGCAGCCACGCAAATTTTGAGCAGCAATGGAAGACATTTGGGGGTGCCGGTTTGCCAGAAACCAGCATTCGCCGAAACTCGGATTATCGTGAAAAATGTGTTAAAGCTCGTTATTTGAGGCTGAAATCGAACAGGTTAATGCCTGAAATGAGCTCGGACGCGTGATTGAAAAACAAGGAGAAAAAGAAACAGGGTCCGGTACGAATGATGACGGAAAAGGTTATATATCTTAATCGCATAATTAACAAAACCCGAGAAAACTCCCCGTAAAACCGGCTACTCGATCGAGTATCTAAGGTACTCGATCGAGTACCCCCTTACTCGATCGAGTATCCTAGTTACTCGATCGAGTACCCAACAGGTCAGAAACTATTTTAAAACGCAACTTACCCTTACTCGACAGAGTAAGGCCTACTCGATAGAGTACCCAAAGACTCATAAATACGGAGTATTACATTTGGGGGTGCCGGTGTGCCAGAAACCAGCATTCGCCGATACTCGGATTATCGTGAAAAATGTGTTAAAGCTCGTTATTTGGGGCTAAAATCGAACAGGTTAATTCCTGAAATGAGCTCGGACGCGTGATTGAAAAACAGGGAGAAAAATAAACAGGTCCTAGATTTACCCTCCGAACGGCTGAACTTGAAGTGTATAATACACGGTTTTTCGGGATTCCTTGGTCCCGGAACAAAATTCTCCGGAAATCACATAGAAAGTTCCTCGGGTCGGATAAAGCGGCCACGCAAAGTTTGAGCACCAACGGAAGACATTTGGGGTGCCGGTGTGCCGAAAACCAAAGATTCGCCGAAACTCGGATTATCGTGAAAAATGTGTTAAAGCTGGTTATTTGAGGCTGAAATTGAATTGGTTAATTCCTGAAATGAGCTCGGGCGCGTGATTGAAAAACAGGGAGAAAAAGAAACAGGGTCCGGTACGACCTTCCTAACGGCTTAAATTGAAGTGTAATACACGGTTTTTCGGGATTTCGGGGTCCCGGAACAAAATTCTCTGGAAATCACATAGAAAGATCCTCGGGTTAGATAAAGCGGCCACACACAGTTTGAGCACCAACGGAAGACATTTGGGGGTACCGGTGTGCCACAAACCAGCATTCGCCGAAACTCGGATTATCGTGAAAAATGTGTTAAAGCTCGTTATTTGAGGCTGAAATCGAACAGGTTAATTCCTGAAATGAGCTCGGACGCGTGATTGAAAATCGGGGAGAAAAAGAAACAGGTCCGATTTACCTTCCGAACGGCTCAAATTGAAGTGTATATAATACACGGTTTTTCGGGATTCCGGGGTCCCGAACAAAATTCTCCGGAAATCACATAGAAAGTTCCTCGGGTCGATAAAGCGGCCACGCAAAGTTTGAGCACCAACGGAAGACATTTGGGGGTGCGGTGTGCAGAAACCAAAGATTCGCCGAAACTCGGATTATCGTGAAAAATGTGTTAAAGCTCGTTATTTGAGGCTGAAATCGAACAGGTTAATTCCTGAAATGAGCTCGGTCGCGTGATTGAAAAACATTGAGAAAAAGAAACAGGGTCCGGCACGACCTTCCGAACGGCTGAAATTGAAGTGTATAATGCACGGTTTTTCGGGATTCCGGTGTCCCGGAACAAAATTCTCCGAAAATCACATAGAAAGTTCCTCGGGTCAGATAAAGCGGCCACGCAAAGTTTGAGCACCAACGGAAGACATTTGGGGGTGCCGGTGTGCCACAAACCAGCATTCGCCGAAACTCGGATTATCGTGAAAAATGTGTTAAACCTCGTTATTTGAGGCTGAAATCGAACAGGTTAATTCCTGAAATGAGCTCGGGCACGTGATTGAAAAACAGGGAGAAAAAGAAACAGGGTCCGGTACTACCTTCCGAACGGCTGAAATTGAAGTGTATATATAATACACGGTTTTTCGGGATTCCGGGGTCCTGGGAAAAAATTCTCCGGAAATCACATAGAAAGTTCCTCGGGTCAGATAAAGCTTCCACGCAAAGTTTGAGCTCCAACGGAAGACATTTGGGGGTGCCGGTGTGCCACATACCAGCATTCGCCGAAACTCGGATTATCGTGAAAAATGTGTTAAAGCTCGTTATTTGAGGCTGAAAACGAACAGGTTAATTCCTTAAATGAGCTCGGACGCGTGATTGAAAAACAGGGAGAAAAAGAAACAGGGTCCGATACGACCTTCCGAACGGCTGAAATTGAAGTGTATAATACACGGTTTTTCGGGATTCCGGGGTCCCGGAATAAAATTCTCCGGAAATCACATAGAAAGTTCATCGGGTCAGATAAAGCGGCCATGCAAAGTTTGAGCACCAACGGAAGACATTTGGGGTGCCGGTGTACAAACCAAAGATTCGCCAAACTCGGATTATCGTGAAAAATGTGTTAAAGCTCGTTATTTGAGGCTGAAATCGAACAGGTTAATTCCTGAAATGTGCTCGGACGCGTGATTGAAAATCGGGAGAAAAAGAAACAGGTCCGTTTACCTTCCGAACGGAAATTGAAGTGTATAATACACGGTTTTTCGGGATTCCGGGGTCCCGGAACAAAATTCTCCGAAAATCACATAGAAAGTTCCTCGGGTCAGATAAAGCGGCCACGCAAAGTTTGAGCACCAACGGAAGACATTTGGGGGTGCCGGTGTGCGAAAACCAAAGATTCGCCAAACTCGGATTATCGTGAAAAATGTGTTAAAGCTCGTTATTTGAGGCTGAAATCGAACAGGTTAATTCCTGAAATGAGCTCGGGCGCGTGATTGAAAAACATTGAGAAAAAGAAACAGGTCCTAAGCACGACCTTCCGAACAGCTGAAATTGAAGTGTATAATACACGGTTTTTCGGGATTCCGGAACAAAATTCTCCGAAAATCACATAGAAAGTTCCTCGGGTCGATAAAGCGGCCACGCAAAGTTTGAGCACCAACGGAAGACATTTGGGGGTGCCGGTGTGCAGAAAAACCGATTCGCCGAAACTCGGATTATCGTGAAAAATGTGTTAAAGCTCGTTATTTGGGGCTAAAATCGAACAGGTTAATTCCTGAAATGAGCTCGGACGCGTGATTGAAAAACAGGGAGAAAAATAAACAGGGTCCGGTACGACCCTCCGAACGGCTGAACTTGAAGTGTATAATACACGGTTTTTCGGGATTCCGGGGTCCCGGAACAAAATTCTCCGGAAATCAAATAGAAAGTTCCTCGGATCAGATTAAGCGGCCACGCAAAGTTTGAGCACCAACGGAAGACATTTGGGGGTGCCGGTGTGCCAGAAACCAGCATTCGCCGAAACTCGGATTATCGTGAAAAATGTGTTAAAGCTCGTTATTTGAGGCTGAAATTGAACAGGTTAATTCCTGAAATGAGCTCGGGCGCGTGATTGAAAAACAGGGAGAAAAAGAAACAGGGTCCGGCACGACCTTCCGAACGGCTGACATTGAAGTGTATAATGCACGTTTTTCGGGATTCCGTTGTCCCGGAACAAATTTCTCCGGAAATCAAATAGAAAGTTCCTCGGGTCAGATAAAGCGGCCATGCAAAGTTTGAGCACCAACGGAAGACATTTAGGGGTGCCGGTGTGCCACAAACCAGCATTCGCCGAAACTCGGATTATCGTGAAAAATGTGTTAAAGCTCGTTATTTGAGGCTGAAATCGAACAGGTTAATTCCTGAAATGAGCTCGGGCACGTGATTGAAAAACAGGGAGAAAAAGAAACAGGGTCCGGTACGACCTTCCGAACGGCTGAAATTGAAGTGTATATATAATACACGGTTTTTCGGGATTCCGGGGTCCCGGGAAAAAATTCTCCGAAAATCACATAGAAAGTTTGTGGCAAACCGGCACCCCCAAATGTCTTCCATTGCTACTCAAATTTTGCGTGGCTGCTTTACCTGACCTACTGAACTATCTGCGCGATTTCCGGAGAATTTTGTTCCGGTACCCTGGAATCCCGAAAAACCGTGTACTATACACTTCAATTTGAGCCGTTCGGGAGGTCGCATGCAACACTGCTTTTTTTCTCCCGCTTTTTTATCACGCGTCCGAGGTCATTTCAGAGTTAAACTATTCGATTTCAAATTTCGGATAACGAGTATTAATACATTTTTCACGATTATCCGAGGTTCAACGAAAGTCGGTTTATGGCATACCGCACCCCCAACCTGCTTCCGTTGCTACTCAAATTTTGCGTGGCCGCTTTATTCGACTTGAGGAACTTTCTCGCGCAATTTCAAGAATTTTGTTCCGGTACCCTGGAATCCCAAAAAACGTGTACTATACACTTCAATTTGAGCCGTTCGGGAGGTCGTACCGGACCCTGTTTCTTTTTCTCCCGGTTTTTTATCATGCGTCCGAGGTCATTTAAGGAGTTAACCTATTCGATTTCAGCCTCAGATAACGAGTATTAATATATTTTTCACGATTATCCGAGGTTCGACGAATGCTGGTTTATGGCATACCGGCACCCCCAAATGTCTTCCGTTACTACTCAAATTTTGCGTGGCCGCTTTATCTAACCCGAGGAACTTTCTGCGCGATTTCCGAAGAATTTTGTTCTCGTACCCTGGAATCCCGAAAAACCGTGTACTTATAACACTTCAATTTGAGCCGTTCGGGAGGTCGTACCGAATACTTTTTTTTTTTTCCCGATTTTTTATCACGCGTCCGAGGTCATTTCAGGAGTTAATCTATTCGATTTCAGCCTCGGATAACGAGTATTAATACTTTTTTCCCGATTATCCGAGTTTCGACGAATGCTGGTTTATGGCATACCGGCACCCCCAAATGTCTTCCGTAGCTACTCAAATTTTGCGTGGCCGCTTTATATGACCCGGGAAACTTTATGCACGATTTCCAGAGAATTTTGTTCCGGTACCCTGGAATCGCAAAAAGCCGTGTATTATACACTTCAATTTGAGCCGTTCGGGAGGTCGTACCGGACCCTGTTTCTTTTTCTCCCGGTTTTTTTTATCACGCGTCTGAGGTCGTTTCAGGAGTTAACCTATTCGATTTCAGCCTCGGACAACGAGTATCAATACATTTTTCACGATTATCCCAGGTTCGACAAATGCTGGTTTTTGGCATACAGGTACCCCCAAATGTCTTCAGTTGCTACTCAAATTTTGCGTAGCCGCTTTATCTGACCTCAGAAAGTTTCTGCGCGATTTCCAGAGAATATTGTTTCGGTACCCTGAAATCCCGAAAAACCGTGTATTATACACTTCAATTTGAGCCGTACGGGAGGTCGTACCGGACCCTGTTTCTTTTTCTCCTGGTTTTTTCTCAAGCGTCCTAGGTCATTTCAAAAGTTAACCTATTCGATTTCAGCCACGGATAACGAGTATCAATACATTTTTCATGATTATCTCAGGTTCGACAACAAATGCTGGTTTATGGCCCCCAAATGTCTTCCATTGCTACTCAAATTTTGCGTGGCCACTTTATCTGACCTGAGGAACTTTCTGCGCGATTTCCGGAGAATTTTGTTCCGGTACCCTGGAATCCTGAAAAACCGTGTACTATACACTTCAATTTGAGCCGTTCGGGAGGTCGCACCAAACGCTGTTTCTTTTTCTCTGGGTTTTTTTATCACGCATCCGAGGTTATTTCAGGAGTTAAACTATTCAATTTCAGCCTCGGATAACGAGTATTAATACATTTTTCACGATTATCCATGGTTCGACGAATGCTGGTTTATGGCATACCGGCACCCCCAAATGTCTTCCATTGCTACTCAAATTTTGCGTGGCTGCTTTACCTGACCTACTGAACTTTCTGCGCGATTTCCGGAGAATTTTGTTCCGGTACCCTGGAATCCCAAAAAAACGTGTACTATACACTTCAATTTGAGCCGTTCGGGGTCGTACCGGACCCTGTTTCTTTTTCTCCCGGTTTTTTATCATGCGTCCGAGGTCATTTAAGGAGTTAACCTATTCGATTTCAGCCTCAGATAACGAGTATTAATATATTTTTCACGATTATCCGAGGTTCGACGAATGCTGGTTTATGGCATACCGGCACCCCCAACTGTCTTCCGTTACTACTCAAATTTTGCGTGGCCGCTTTATCTAACCCGAGGAACTTTCTGCGCGATTTCCGAAGAATTTTGTTCTGGTACCCTGGAATCCCGAAAAACCGTGTACTATAACACTTCAATTTGAGCCGTTCGGGAGGTCGTACCGAATACTGTTTCTTTTTGTCCCGATTTTTTATCACGCGTCCGAGGTCATTTCAGGAGTTAATCTATTCGATTTCAGCCTCGGATAACGAGTATTAATACTTTTTTCACGATTATCCGAGTTTCGACGAATGCTGGTTTATGGCATACCGGCACCCCCAAATGTCTTCCGTTGCTACTCAAATTTTGCGTGGCCGCTTTATATGACCCGAAGAACTTTCCGCGCGATTTTCGGAGAATTTTGTTCCGGTAACCTGGAATCGCGAAAAATCGTGTATTATACACTTCAATTTGAGCCATTCCGGAGGTCGTACCGGGCCCTGTCTTTTTTTCTCCCGGGTTTTTTATCACGCGTCCGAAGTCATTTCAGTAATTAATCTATTCGATTTCAGCCTCGGATAATGAGTATTAAAACATTTTTCACGATTATCCGAGGTTCGACGAATGGTGATTTATGGCATACCGGCACCCCCAAATGTCTACCGTTGCTACTCGAATTTTGCGTGGCCGCTTTATCTGACCTGAGGAACTTTCTGCGCGATTTCCGGAGACTTTTGTTCCGGTACCCTGTAATTCCGAAAAACGTGTATTATACACTTCAATTTGAGCCGTTCGGGAGGTCGTACCGGACCCTATTTCTTTTTCTCCCGGTTTTTTTATCACGCGTCCGATGTCATTTCAGGAGTTAACCTATTCGATTTCAGCCTCGGATAACGAGTATTAATACATTTTTCACGATTATCCGAGGTTCGACGAATACTGGTTTATGGCATACCGGCACCCCCAAATGTCTTCCGTTGCTATTCAAATTTTGTGTGGCCGCTTTATATGACCCGAGGAAGTTTCTGCACGATTTCCGGAGAATTTTGTTCCGGTACCCTGGAATCCCGAAAAATCATGTATTATACTATCCCTGGCAAAACGGGTCAACGGGTCGGGTTCGGGTCGGGCCAATTCGGGTCGGATTAATTCGGGTCGGGACGGGTCTTTTCGGGTTTCGGGTTTGTTTCGGGTCAAGCGGGTCAGGTTGTTTTGGGTCGGATCAATGAATAATAGAGAAATAGGTACAAGCGTCTATGTTTGAGGTTATCTTACTCCCAATATCATCGTAGTATATAGTATTCTCTTTGTCTTAATCATTTATTTACTTTTTTTATTCACTGTGATTGATATTTTAGTTTAATCAACGGCAAACAATTGATTGAGATAAAGAGAATAATATTTTGTGCCTAAATAAATACTGAAATCCATCTCTGTCGTAAAAATGAGTTTTATTCTAAATTTCTAATCAATCAATATGCTACAAGCCTAAAGCCTAAAACTATGAGGTACATACAAGATATTTATACTCGTATTAGGAAGAAATTCGTTAAAACTATTTATTTATATACTTCTAGACTATAAAGTTAGTTTTGTACTACATTAATCAGGATAAAAAAAACGACTTTTATACTAAATAAATATATAATTCGGATCCTAAAAACCAATTCTCACAACAACACTAGATGGACTAAACTTTGCTTTATGTTTTATTATTGAACCTATAGTAGACTAGTTTAGCTCCCGTGCAATTTATGCACGGTATATATAGAGTTTTAATTTTTTAAGTGTATTATATTTATGAAATTTAAATTAACTAATCTTTTTTTTTTACATTTCACATCGTTATATTTTGATTTGAAAAATCAAAGTCAAAATCAAATTAATCATGAAATGAGTATTTCAATGAAAGTTTTTCCTATTATCGAATGACTAATGATGTTATTTTATAAAATTTTACTGATAATATATTTTTAGCCGCAACTTTTTTTCATAAAAAATTAATGAATTTTTTTCGTATGATTCTTTAAACAAAAAAAATAGAATTCCTTTTTATATCACAAAAAGATTGGATATAATTTTGTGTAGGATGTAATACTAAATGACATAAATATATAAGTCTGAAAGATTATATGTATTATAAGTTATAACCCACCATACTTATAGAATATGCTAAAAATAACAAATTTATTTTAGGAAATATGTTTAGGCGGGAAAATTTGGAGTTTTGCCTATTCATTTAGTAAATAGGGGATTCTATACACTAAGTATAACTGTAGCCTTTTTGTAGTATTTGAGTCACCCTTGTGAGAATAGTACTGATAAGGACAATATAGTAGAACAAGGTATAGGCTAATACTGACCAATAGATTGATAGCACATGGATAGATGACCTGGCAAGTAGTCTAACTGATTTGTATATATGTAACTAACACACATTTGTACATTAAGTTAAGCAGTTCATATCAATATACAAACACAACTTTATTTACCTTCTCTCTACAAATATCTTCTTCTTAGCTTACTTCAATGGCTTCCCTAATGTTCATCAATGGAGGTGAAGCTTCATATGTCATGATTTCACATGGTATCAGAGCAGGTTAATCCTGTCTCTTGATCCAGTTCTTCATCTCTTATAATCCGCAAATATCTCTATTTTCGTTCGAATCATTTCTTCTTTTTTTCGCTTTCTTTAGCTTCGCTAAGAATTCTCTCATAATTCAAAGAAAACACAAAATCGTTCAAATCATCTATTTTTTTTCCTTCAACTTAATTGATTTTGATCAATTAATTCGATTTATCGGTCAAGATCAATTTGTGATCAATTTTAGGTCAAAATCAATTTACGATCAATTTTAGGTCAAAATCATTTTCCGATCAATTTTTAGGTTAAAATCAAGTGACGATGCCTAATTCTGAGTCAGTTGATCAATCTCCATACCGTAATCCTTACGATGAGTCGCTCTTCTTATCTCCATCTGATTATCCGTCGATGACGCTTGTGAATTCACCTTTCAATGGAAAAGATTTCATCAATTGGACGCGTGGCGTTATTCTGGCGTTAGGCTCCAAGAACAAGGAAGGATTCATTGATGGATCTATCTCGATGCCTGAAGTTACTTCTGATAGATACAAGGGATGGTTAAGATGCGACTACATGATTCGGTGCTGGATTCTTAATTCTATGTCTCCTGAAGTGAAGAGTGGATTTCTTACTGCAAAATCCGCAAAGCAACTATGGAGTGACATTCTAGAGAGGTATGGACAATCTAATGCGCCTCTACTGTTTCAATTGAAGAAGGAATTGCGTAATCTAGGTCAAGATAACGATTCTGTTGTTGAGTATTATAACAAGTTAAAACGTCGATGGGATGAAATTGAAGAAATTGAAGGAATTCCTGAATGTACTTGTGGCAAATGTACTTGCAACATTCTGAAGAAGATTGTTGATGCTACATCTCGTGAGAAAGTCTTGATGTTCTTAATGGGACTGAATGACACATTTGAGACTCTCAAAACCAATATTCTGGCCATGGATCCCCTTCCTACTGTGAACAAGGTTTATTCTTTTGTTCAACAAGTAGAAAGCCAGAAATCTATCTCCATTCTTAATCAACCTGCACAAGAGGCTAGTGCACTTGCAGCAAATATGGTTGGATCTGGTAAAGGCAATTGGAATGTTTGGAAGAGAGAAGATAAGAAACCTAAATTTGAAGAACGATGGTGTAGTCATTGCAAGAAGAAAGGACACACTGTTGACACCTGCTGGGATCTTAATGAAGATCAGAAGATCAGTTTTATGAAGAGAAATGGGGGAACAGCAGGAAGCATGTCAAAGTTTAAGAAGCAGAAGCCTGGCAATGGTTATCATGTTGCTAATAATGCTGAAGTTCATGATGATATGCCCTTCGAATTGGAGTCTAAACCAGCTCATTTTAATAAGATGGAGCAGGGATCCTCTTCTCATAGTCACAGCAAGATTGACAAAGACCTGGTAAATGCTGTATGTGATCAGGTGCTACAAGCTATGCAGGCTAGGTTCAGTGGTTCAGTGGATTATTCTACTGGTGCTGTCAACTTTGCAGGTAAAATTCTTGCCTCCAATGTTATTACATTTCCTAAATTAGGAGAGAATGTCACTAAATGGATATTAGACTCGGGGGCCTCAGATCACATGTCTTCCCAAAAGCATTTGTTTGGTGATGTTAGAAAATTGGATACACCTGTTTTAGTTGGACTGCCTGATGGTACAACTAAGTCTGTTCAATTTGTTGGAGATATCCAGATTTCCCCTCAAATCATCCTACATGAAGTGTTGTTTATCCCTGACTTTAGACATAATTTGTTGTCTATAGGCAAATTGATTTCTCATAATGGCCTAACCATTAAATTTGATGCTCATGCATGTATGATACAGGACCATAAAAATCACACTTTGGCAGTAGGACCAAAGGCTGGAGGTTTATACAAGTTGCAGCACGTCTCAGTGCACAATGCTTCTTTATCTCATAGTCTAAGACATAATAAAGATACTACTGTCTGTTCAGTTAGTAATCTTAGTAAGAGTAATGTTCAACCTGGTGTTCATTGTCTGCTTTGTAATAGTGACACTAGGTGTAAAGCACATAGTGCTGTTGAACTTTTGCATGCTCGTTTAGGCCATACATCATCTGTAAAGCTGAAACATATTCCTGGAATCAATGTTACAGATTTGCAATCTTATTCTTGTGATGTTTGCATTATGGCCAAATTGCATAGGTTATCCTTTGAAAGAGATCCCTCTAGGGCTAAAGTAATCTTTGACCTCATTCACATTGATTTATGGGGTCCATATAAGATAGCTTCCATTACTAGAGCACATTATTTTTTAACTATAGTAGATGATCATTCAAGGGTCACATGGACCTTTCTTTTGCAAGATAAGACCCAAGTAAGTAAGACTGTAGAGTGCTTTCTTAATCAAGTTACCACTCAGTATGAGAAAGTTGTTAAAATGGTACGAAGTGACAATGGTACTGAGTTGATTCAGCAAGCCTGTTTGGAGTTATTTGCTGCTAAGGGAATATTAAGTCAGAAAAGTGCACCTGGTGTACCTCAGCAAAATGGTAGAGTGGAGAGGAAGCACAGACACCTGGTTGAGACAGCCAGGGCACTCATGATTCATGCACATTTACCTAAAAGGTTCTGGGGAGATTGTCTTTTAGCAGCCACATACATCATTAACAGACTTCCTACTCCTATTTTATCATGGAAAACTCCCTATGAGCTATTATTAGGTCATCCTGCTTCTTATGAGAATCTCAGGACCATTGGATGTCAATGTTTTGCACTTGTACCTAGTCATAAGAGGGACAAGTTTCAGTCCAAGGGGAGGAAGTGTGTTTTTCTGGGTTATCCTCATGGACAAAAAGCTTACAAACTTTTTGATTTAGCTACTCAGAAAATTAATATAAGCAGAGATGTCATATTTCAGGAACATATTTTTCCTTACAAATCTCATGCTCAATCACAGAATGTACCTGAGATTCCTGTATCCATGTTTCCTCATTACCCACCTGATCCATCAGTAATTGCAGAAGAAAATCTTATACACAATAGTATCAATATTTCTAATAACACAGACAATAATAATCAAAATTCTCAAAACAATTATGGTACAAACATCAATTCTCTCAATAATACAAGTATCAGTCCTTATACTAATATAAATAGTACTGATTTTCCCTTTGTTAATGATGCCACACCTGATAATCATGGCCTTACTGAGACCAGTGAGACCAATGTTCCTGCATCAAAAAGACCAAGGAAGATTCCAGCTAGATTCAAAGACTTTGAATGTCCAACTTTGCCATCTACTAATGCAGCTATTTCTGGTTTTTCCATTCTGGATCAAGTCACTTATCCTTCTTATCTGATGAGGTCTCTTAATAATGTGATGGCTATGGTTGAACCATCTACTTATAAGCAAGCAAAGCAGGATCCTCTATGGGTCACTGCTATGTCAAAGGAAATAGAAGCATTGGAGAAGAATGGTACTTGGGTTCTCACAGATTTACCACCTGGCCATAAACCTATAGGGTGCAAATGGGTCTATAAGATCAAGTTTAACCCGGATGGGACTGTAGAAAGATATAAAGCCAGAATTATGGCAAAGGGTTATAATCAAGTAGAAGGGAAAGATTATAAGGCCACTTTTTCTCCTGTTGTAAAATTCTCTACTGTGAGAGTACTTCTTGCAGTAGCCTCAGTAAGACAATGGCCAATTCACCAATTAGATATCAACAATGCATTCTTGCATGGGTATTTAGATGAGTTGGTATATATGACTCCACCTGAAGGGTACTCAAAGGCTTCAGCAGGTCAAGTTTGTCATTTGAAAAGGTCGCTTTATGGGTTGAAACAAGCTTCTAGACAATGGAATCTTGCATTGTCTAGATTTCTCTTATCCATGGGTTTTGTTCAATCTAAGTATGACTATTCACTCTTCACTAAAGAATCCCAGGGGCTATTATCCATAGTACTAGTATATGTTGATGATTTGTTGTTGACTGGTACTGATACATGCTTCCTTCAACACCTTAAATCCAAGCTAGATGCTACTTTTACAATAAAGGATTTGGGTGAAATTCGTTATTTTTTGGGATTGGAGGTGACTAGAAATACTGAGGGAATGTTGTTAAATCAGCAAAAGTATGTTCAAGACTTGCTTAAGGATGCTGGTATGGTGAATTGTAAACCAGCACTTTTTCGTTTACCAAGGGGGTTGAAATTGAGCCTTGATCAAGGCAAATTGTTATCTGATCCAGAAAGTTACAGGAAGATTGTGGGAAAACTTTTGTATCTCAATCTCACACGGCCTGATCTTTCCTATGCCACTCAACATTTGAGTCAGTTTTTAAGCTCTCCTAGAGAGACCCATATGCAGCGGTACATGTCCCGAGATATCTCAAGGGCACTTTGCGCAGAGCTGCACTGTTCTATTCTGCTGCAAGCGACTTAACACTCAGAAGTTATTGTGACGCAGATTGGGGTACATGTCAAGACAGTTGCAGATCTCTTACTGGACAATGTGTTTTTCTGGGAGAGTCATTAATCTCTTGGAAAACAAAGAAACAAAAGACCGTATCTAAGTCTTCTGCTGAATCTGAGTATAGAGCTATGTCCTATACTGCAGGTGAGTTGACTTGGTTACATGGCTTACTTACCGATTTCGTAGTTACATTCATCTCCCCATCACTTTACATTGTGATAATAAGGCAGCCTTACATATAGCTGCCAATCCTGTCTTCCATGAGAGGACTAAGCATCTCAACATCGACTGCCATTATGTTCGAGAGAAAATACAAGAGGGTTTCATTTCTACTGCACATTTACGCACTAATCTTCAGCTGGCAGACCTTTTGACAAAGCCCTTGGGTCATACGCAACACATGTTCCTAGCTTCCAAGTTGGGTCTACAATTCTTGCAGATGACTCCCAACTTGAAGGGGGGTTGTGAGAATAGTACTGATAAGGACAATATAGTAGAACAAGGTATAGGCTAATACTGACCAATAGATTGATAGCACATGGATAGATGACCTGGCAAGTAGTCTAACTGATTTGTATATATGTAACTAACACACATTTGTACATTAAGTTAAGCAGTTCATATCAATATACAAACACAACTTTATTTACCTTCTCTCTACAAATATCTTCTTCTTAGCTTACTTCAATGGCTTCCCTAATGTTCATCAATGGAGGTGAAGCTTCATATGTCATGATTTCACAACCCTCCTACCATCAACACCATCATTTATAATCGAGTTATCGAGGGAAACATTATTGACAATAAATCGACTCGTAGATTCTCTATCTCATTTTATATAAACTACCTTTATATTTTGACACATAATCTACGTACATAATATAGAGTATTTTGTTTAAAAAGAAGATATACTCAAACACAATAAAGTTTGAAAGTCATGATTTCAACTCGCCTCTATCAGCCAAAATGATGAAATAAGTTTGTTTTATCCGAGATGATCAATATAATTTTCTTAGTTATCGAAAAAAAAAAATCGAAAACACAAAATAAGACACGAAAAAGAAAAAGATATTCGAAGAGCACGTGTGTAATTGCATTCAGATTTACCGACGCACTTCATTCTTTTCTTCCCGTTTTCCTACTTCACTTACTTACATTTCTATCATTTACTACTTTTCCCAATTTTATCTTGTTAATCCCATTTACATAATCTTTCACTTTTTTTACTTTTTTTGTTGTGTTTCAAAGAGATTATCAATGGCGGGTAAGATCCAAATTGCAATCTGTGGAGCTGGCATTTTTGTGAAGAATCAATATATTCCAAGATTATCTGAGATTTCTGATCTTGTTACTATCAAATACATTTGGAGCCGTTCTGAGGTTATATCACATCACTAATTACTACTCTTTCCGTCTCAGTCGTTTGTTTACCTTTTATATTCATTGTGATGGTTAAATAAGTAAACAAATGATTGGAAGGGAGGGAATATTATATGATTAACTTCTTCTTGTTTATATCTTGCCATTGTTAATGATTAGTTGTTACTATTTACTAGTTGATATGTGTCACACCTGTTATGGCCCAATTCGATACATTTGATCAAATATATGGTGGGTAATCTGACAATGGATTTGAAATGACTATATTTTGGTGGATGGACAGTGAAATCATTGTGCTTTCGACTGTTTTATAGTCGGAATTTATCAAAATGTGGAAGTGTAGTGATTTCCTTTGGATTGAGGGATTTGGAGGGAAAAGAAGGGGAGTGAGAGTAGGGATTTAAAATCACTTGTTTGGATAGCAAACAAGGTGGAGGGAAATGGAGGGGGAGGGATTTGGAAGGATCTATTTTCCCTCCTCCAAGGCAAATCAAAAGTGGAAGGAAATTGTATCCAAACACCAACATCTCATTTCCCCTCCCCTTTCTCTTCCCTCCTTCCCCCTCCCCTCCCTTTCCCTCCATTTTTGCTATCCAAACACACGGGTCTGTTTGGATATAGTTTTAGGAGGGAAATGGAGGGGAGGGGAAGGGAGGTGAGGAGAGGGGAGGGAAAAAGGATTGTGGTTGTTTGGATAACAAAATTGATGAGAGGGAAATGGAAGGGGAGTAAAGAGGGAGATGGTATAATGGAGGGAGGATGCTAATGGATTGTGATGAATATTGACAATAATGCCCTTTTCATATAATTAGGAGGGAGATGGCTCTTCTTCATCTTCATATTTGTGTAACTGGGCAAAGCAGCGACATTGAGTCCAATTGTCCAAACAATGTTTTCTTTCCAAATCTTGCCACCTTTGGAAAGATTATAGTTTGTTCTATAGAAGGGAAAACAAGTCCTCTTATTTCTCTCCCCTCCCATTTCCCTCCTTTCATATTTTGTATCCAAACAAAGGAAATTAAATCCCTCCCTTTCCCTCCCCTCCCCTTCCCTCCAATTCTTTCAATCCAAACGGACCCTAAATGAGTAAGAATGGAGAGTACTGTAAGTTTGTATAATGGAGGGAGTCCTGGATTTGAAGGGGTTGTTTACGAATTTGTCTGTGTTAAGAGACTCCAAATTTATTTTATGATAAAGTTGTTAACTTGTCACTAGTAATTGGTTGATGTGGTGCCAATAATGGTAGGAAATGGTGGATGTTATGTTGTATGAGCTTTTAGTATGTGTTTTGCATGACCGCGATTTCATGTGACAGTTCATATTCACCCAAACCAAAATATACTTGCGGTTTAGCCATTTAGTGTTGTTAATAGTATAATTAATTGAATAGGAATCAGCAAGAGGTGCAGTGGAAGTAGCTAAGAAGAGTTTCCCAGAAGTGGAAGCGAAGTGGGGTGATGCTGGACTTGACGACATTATTAAGGACCCTTCAGTTCCCGGGGTTGCTGTGGTACTTGCTGGCCAGATTCAGGTCTGAAATTGCTTTCTGTATTTATCTTAAGAAGGTGTTTACGCCATGATGATTTAATGAAGAAGTCATTAGTTGTTGATTGCTGAAATTGCGCTGATTTTAGGAATAATGTACTGTTTGTGTAAAGATTTGGTCTTAATATAGTATGCTTATGTGTCAGAGCAATGAGAATGTTCGAAGTTATATCTGGAGTCGAGAAAACTTGCTATTTCCCTTAGGTTGAGTACCAAGTTTGACTTACATGGAACTTCCAAGTTATGTACTTTAATGTCACGAGCGAGTTTTGTATCCATAATGAAGAGCTGTATCTGATGCGTTGCTGGAACTTGATTGATTCCATAAAGTATAGGAATGCATTCTTCTGGCTTCTGACATGGATCTTGTTGTGACTTCAAGACTGTGAATCTGGATGCCCTTTATTTTATATTTTAAAGACTCAAATAGAAATTCATTTCTTTGTCTTTTGATGTGGGTTTTAGGCGACTCCAATGCAGTAGACAGTTTCAAAAAGCAAATCTTCTTGCAATTGGAAGCTCTCAATTGCTTTGGTAGTCGACTAATTTAAATTTATAGACTTCATCATTTCATCATTTGTTTTGTTTTCTTTAGGGTGTACGTGCGCCTGCGTGCATGTGTGTGTAACTTAATTTTCAGTACTCTCGGAAGTCTTCAGATTTTATATTACAATGATTGCTGCAGAGGTCAACAAAAGTTGTCTGTTGGAGAACATTCTGAAATTTATGTGAGTGTGATTGTTTTGGCCTAAGTACCAAACGTTGCATTTTGGGGTGTCGAGGCCGCAGTGGGCCATTACTTTTTCATTGCTTATTAACTTAAGTAACCTTCCTTGTGTGCACGGGGATTTTTGTGATTAAGTAAATTAGCTCAAATGATGTGAAGCTTATTAAACTTCTTTGAGAGCCGGATTTTCTTTCCTCATCTTTATGTTGACACTCTTGCTCAGGTACAAATGGCCCTGAGACTGCTCAAGACGGGGAAGCATGTAATTCAAGGTAATTAATTACTCCCTCTAGTGATATTCATCATCAAGTAAACAAATGGCCCTGAGACTCCCACTTTTTTCACCATAAAGTAATGCAACGACTAAAAATGAGTCCAGATCATCTAAACAGGCTGAATGGCTGATGCAATTGGTTTACTAATCAGAGTCGATGCATAGTTATGTTTTTGTTGTATATATGACAACCCATTTATTTATTTTTTTCAATTCTTCTTTTTTGAATGCCCTCTGATATAATATTTTTTTCTTTCCTGGGATATTTCGTGTCAATATTTGGGTCCTGGATCAATCTGGTTGATGAACAGAGAAACCTGCAGCTGCAAGTAAGTGAACTTATTTGTAGCTCTTATCCGTTCTCTTGGTCTCTCTATATTCGTAATTATTGCCAGCTCTTTTTCTGTTAAGTAACCTAAACTCCAAGTCTGCAACATATATTTATTGTTAGTAATAATTTTGGTTACACGTGTTGTGATGCACCCTTAATGTTATACTTCCTTCTTCCAAGAATACATTTCCTTGTTCCTAGTTTATTTGAACAAAATTTAAGTATTTTTATCAGATGTAGATGGAAATGCAAGCATGAAACATTCACACTTTTCACGTAGGAAGTTTATTCATAGACACCCCGTCATGGAAAAGGGGAAGTGTATTAATGGAGAAGAAGAGTATAAAACTTTAGTAATTCAAGAGCTCAAAATGACCCGTCATAAGGTTAGGCTGTAGGAATATTATTAAGCTATGGTTAACTGATGTTTATGAGATTTGTTTAACCCTTTGCGTATGCAAACCTATCATGCAGATAATGACGAGGCAGAAATGGCACTATCAAGCTACGGTCCTTTATGTTCTACTCTTGGTCGACCATTATGGGCTGTCGCAGAAAATTACAGATTTGAACCGGCTTTTGTAGAGGTAAATGACTTACAGCTCTATATGAGTATCAAGATGCCCTTTTTTTCTGACATTCCTCCTGAAGTCGAATCTTATGTATGCACAGGGCAGGAAGCTAGTCACCGAAATAGGAGATATGATGAATGTCCAAGTAGTTGTAGAAGGATCAATGAACAGTTCTAATCCATACTTCTCAAGTTCCTGGAGGCGGGATTTCACAGTAAGTGTGTCATTACACTATCGCTTATATAAAAGCGTGAAGGCCTCAATACAAGAGACAAAAACCAATGTGTTTTTTTTTATTTTATGACAATTTTTGTATGCATTGGTGTATGACTTGTATCAAACTATATGAGTTGTGGTAACTTCTATCGTGTTTCTGCTACGACCAAATTTATAGAAAAATAGCAAGAACTTTTTTTCAACTGCCACTGCAGTTTGATCTAAACTGATACGTTGTCGTGGCAGGGAGGTTTCATTCTTGACATGGGAGTCCACAATATTGCTGGACTGAGGATGGTAAGCATCTTCTTTCTCTTCTTATAGATGAATTCATTGTTAAGCCCGAGTACTGTGTGCACATAGCCTAGAATCACTTTTAGGACAGACTGACAGCTTAACGCTTGGAAACGGACCCATGTCTCACACCCTTACCGAGCTTGAGCAATATACGCTGCAATTTCCTTGAATACTCATCCTTGTATGTGTTCCTGAGCAGCTTGTTGGGTGCGAGGTTGCATCAGTCTCAGCGTTGACTACTCACGTTGATCCTAATCTGCCTCCACCAGATAACATCTCCAGTTCCTAGTAAGTTACTTGATCAAAACTTGATTTTCATACATTTTTCCGTTCATTAAAGGTTGTGAATGTCACCAATTCTTTGCTTCTGCAGTCAACTTGAAAACGGCTGTCCTGGCATTTTCGTGATGTCTGTGTCTACTAGATCACCAAAGGCATGTGGTAACCTTATAATCAACTCTTATTGCCTGAGAAAATGCGTCGTCTGTTTTTGACTCTCCAATCTTATTACACCTGCAGATATTCTGGAGAGTTGTTGGTTTGAAAGGAACTGTACAAGTTGAGCGAGGGAACGTCGATGGGCAGCATGGTTACTTGGTATGCTAAAAGTCTAATGTCGGGCTACCAACAGATAATTTTAGGGTAATCTTCATTTTTCAGATGAATATTTGATCTTGATCAGTTGATCGTATTTTCACCATCGTTTCAGGTCTCTAAATTCAATACTGATGGGCAATGCAGCAGCTCCTTCTACCCATTCAGTGGCGTAACTGAAGAATTGAAAACTTTCTTGCATGATATCTCACAGGTTTGTCCAAAGGAT
Organism: Silene latifolia; assembly: GCF_048544455.1. NCBI lineage: Eukaryota > Viridiplantae > Streptophyta > Magnoliopsida > Caryophyllales > Caryophyllaceae > Silene > Silene latifolia. The sequence goes on along the minus strand of NC_133537.1, from coordinate 340,805,869 downwards.
AATTTGATACGAGAATGAAGCGTTAAAAGTACCTAGTATATCGGCCATCTGATACCATCAACGCGTTGTAACCTTCACATGACAAATATTGAACCATGATTTGTTTGCAGGCATCCAGCGACCATGTAAGTGATCGTCGACTGTCATTTGTTGAAGGTGCCCGCGATGTAGCAGTTCTAGAGGCGATGCTTGAATCCGGAAAGAATAATGGAGTCGTGGTACCTGTCAAAAGATTTTAACCGCAATGGAGGCACCTCGATCTCACACTTGATCTTGAATTATAGAGCTGATTCATTCGGTGAAACATTTTTTTTTTTTTTACAAGTGAGGTTATATTTAGCAACACATGTAAAATTGCAACTAATTTCGCAATAATACTTTTCCCTCTATTATAATTTTACCAGCTTCCTGGATTTACCACAGCTTTCATGAATTTACCAAAGCTTCCCTGGAGATTTTTTTATACATTCGTATATAGCAATGCCAACTTGCTTAGTTGGTAAAGTCATAAGCGGTGATACTGATGATCTGGGTTCGAATTCCGTCAACATTTATTTTGCCCTTGTAACTCCCTTTCCAACAAAAATAAATACATTCAATATAGGGTACAACTTTCCTTTAAGTCCTTACATCCTAAATTTCTAATTTATCAATATGCTACATACATACACGTTAACCGGCTGCTCCGATGGGATTATTTAAGGAAGATGAGATTATTTTTGGATTATTGAAAGGTGGGATTATTCTTGAAAGATGACTTAAAATGAGATTATTCCCGTCAATTTTTTTTATTAGTTATTCACCTTTTTATTAAAATACCGCTCACAAAAAGGTAAACAACTCAACATAAACAAAAATTAAAACTTTCGCTTTTGATTAAAATACTGCTTAGCAGGAAAATAAAATTAAACAACTCAATATACAAGAAGCTAGAATTTTCACAGTGGAAAATTAGCCGAGCCAAATATCAATTTCCCCCGTCTCAAACATTTATTTACTTTTGATTAAAATACGGCTCACAGCTTACAAAGAATATAAAAGGTAAACAAATGACTAAGACGGAGGGAGTAATTAATTAGATTAACAGTTTCAGTTAGGATTGATCGTCATCCTGGTGCGAAGAAAGGCAAACGGAGAGCTCAAGGCGAGCTCGTTCGCATTGCGATCGCTTTAAAGCGGTGCCACCGCTTGAGCAAAGCGATCGCACCGCTTCGGATTCGGAAGGACAAATTACGCCGATGATGCAGGTGGCGAATGCGCGGTTTAAGTGTCGGCATGCGGATTGTGATGACGATGTACGACGGTGGCAGTCTAGTAGTGCTTTGTGTAGCTTCTCGCATCCTCCTGTAGCTATGGCTTCCTCCATTGTTATACAGTTTGGTGATTTGGATGGAGTTTTCAAAGGTCGGGGTGTTTGGTGTGTGTGTTTATGGTTTGTGAATTGTGATCGATGGTTACTCCTCCACGTATCCATCCACGTATCCTTTTAGCGGTCTCCTATAGGACTATTGACCAAATAAGAGAATAACTCATACTTAATACTCCCTCCTATTCTACATAACCTTCCTTATTTCCTTTTTCATCTATTCACAATATCTTCCCTCTTTCCTTATTTAGTAAAGTTTTATACTTATTTTAATCAACTCACCCCACAACAATACCCCACAATACTCATACTTTATCTTATTTTAATCACCTTACCCCACAACAATACTTATTTTAATCACCTCACCCCCACAACACCTTCCCTCTTTCCAATTATCTCACCCCACCACAATACTTTAACTTATTTAATTCAAACACCCTTAATTTTTGTGCCATCCATGAATAGAGAAGATTATCGGGAATAGGAGGGAGTAGTTAATTATATTTGCATTTTAGTTTTATTTTGATAACTCAATATCTTAGGATGAACCCTAACATATTTTAAAGAGTAAATTAACAATTACTCCCTTATAGAAACCACTTTTCTAAAAAAACTCCCTTATGAAAACTTTTTAATTTTTTACTCCCATAAAACTTACTCTGATCAAATATTACACCCAAAATGCCTCTCCTGGTGGATCGATTCCGTCGTTTTTGAATTTTATGATTTTAAGTCTATTTTTATGACCAATTTGCCCCTCTCCTCTCTTATATACCTCTTATTACTCTTCTCTCTCCTTTATACTTTCACCTCACCTAATTCATTCACCATTTTCTTTAAATTTCCCCATTTTCCCCCCAAATTAAGGTATGTTCTTCTTCCTCTTAATTTTATTTCTATACTCTTAATTTTTGATTTTGTTATTTGCGGTTGTTTTGCTTCAAATGAAGAGCTGCGATTTTTGAAAACAAATTAGGGTTCGATTTTTGCAATCAAATTAGTGTTCATATTAGCTGCGATTTTCTGTGTAGCTATAGTTTAAATGTGCGATTTTATGCATTCAAATTAGGGTTCATATTTTCTGCATTTTGTTCAAAAATTTAGGCGCAACATGTCAATTGAAAGCGACTATGAAAGCGATCATCATAGTGTTGTTGATGAGCGACCAAAGAAGTGCTTCGTGGTGTCCCCTTTGCCATTTTGACGTCTTCCACACATGACAATCCAGGAAGGAGGTTTGAAAGGTGTAAATTTTCTAACCCATCACCGGTATGGGAGGTTGTCGTTGGTTTCGTTGGCACGATCGTGTTCAAACAGAGTGGCAGAAAGATGTAATCAACAAAATGAAGATGGAGAAAAGAGTGAATGAGTATGAAGTTGGTGTTTGTCTCGTGAAATTCAATGGTTGAAGGATGATAGAAAAGCTTGATTTGAGACTCGAAAACTTGAAGAACAAAGCTTTCATGTCAAAGTGTGAAAGGGCTACTTATTGCAAAGGGTTTCCATTGGCAATTGTTCTTTGCCATTGTCATTGTTTTCGAATCGTAATAGTATGTAGTAAGTAGGTATTAGTTTGGATGAATGTAATGTTAAGAGTAGTCTAATGTTGAAGAATTTGGCGTAATGACAATGCTTTCATTTGGCGTAATAGCGATTGAACAATTTTCTATTTTACGTACTTGTTTGAAGTTTCCAATTTCTTGGCATGTATAATGTAGTGTTTTCATTGTTAATGTTGTGTATTATCAGCTTAAGGCAGTCAATATAAACAAGTAATCCTTGTTTATAACTACTACCTTCAGCTTGTAATGCTCACCATTGACAATGAAACCACTAATACCGCCCTGTAAAAATCTCAAAAACTGAACAAGCAAACCAGAAATTCAGAGCACATCAATTGCTCCAATATAACAACAATAATACTCACCTGCAACACACATTGTTTCAACAAAACAAACAGTCTGTGAAGACTGAAATTGACATTCACCACATAAATTGTTCATTGTTCAAATACATGGTTAAAAGGGTACTACTAAATAGACTACATTGTTCAAACACAACAACAAAAGCATACTGAAAATTAAAGTTCAACAGCAACGACAAATGTAGATAAGATCATATCATAGAAGATTGTTTGAAGCTTGGGATAAAAGTTCAGTGAATGAAAGTGAAGTGGGTGGTGCTTGGTTAGGTGCATTTGCAGTAGTGGATGTACTTGGGGAGTTGGCAGTATGATGTGCTGTTCTCCAGGCTTCCTTTCTTGCATCCCTAGCCTGCCTCTTCTCCCTTGCATTATTTGCCCACTCACTTCTAGCAAGGGGCCTTCCACCAGGAGCTGCAGCTGTCTTTGGAGGTGCAGGAGGATTTTTGCAGGTTCTTTTGTAATGCCCTGAGCCACCACAATGGCTACAATTGTTGGTCCTCTTCAACCTCTTCACTTGTTGGTCTTCCTTTTCACCAACTGATTTCCTTCTCTTTTTTGATTTTGGTCTTCCTGGCATGGTCCTCATTGGTGGTGGTAATGGCTCTGGTAAACCAGTAGGTTCCCATTGTTTGACACCAGGCATAGGAGAAACAGAGTGAGCATAGGTCATCATGTACCTCTCCTTTGAGTATGCATCATCTACAAAATTTCTGGGGTCCATTCTCTTTTCAAGCATGCAACACATTGCATGGGGGCAAGGCAGTCCAGTTAAGTCCCAATGCTTGCACCCACATGACCTGGTGTTAAGGTTCACAACAAACTGCTCCCCTTTCAACTCAACCTCAAACTCACTATCATTAGATTGCATAAAAGTTCCAAATCTGGCCTCCTCCTTTGCCCAATCCAAGTACTTGGTCACATATGGCATCAACCTGTCATCAACCTTCCTTCCACCATCTCTTTTTTGACAAATTCTTTGCATTACATACCTCCTCATCCATTCTAAATGTGTGAGTATTGGTTTATCTCTTGCCTCCTTCAAAACTGCATTGAATACTTCACACAAATTGTTCAGGAGGAGGTTTGACTTGCATTGTACATCAAATGCATGCCTAGACCAATGTTGAGGGGGAATGTCATTCAGGTAGGCATATGCCTCTTTTGATAGGAACTCCATGCCCTTCATTTCTCGCTTGAAATCAGCCTGTAATGATTGAATATCAGTTCTAAATAGAACTACTAATAAATAAGCTAAAATAGAAAAGAATAGAAATTTACTAATCAAATCAGTCAAATAAATGAACAAAAGCATTATAAACTACTCAAAATAAATGAATATCAGTCAAAATAAATGAATAAAATTGAATATCAGTCAAATTAAAGAATAACTTATGAATTAAGTGCAATATAAACTAAAATAGAAAAGAATAGAAATTTACCCTTGTCATTGCTCTAGCACATGCCCAAAATGTTTCTTTGAATAATTGACCACTCCACCTGAGCTTAAAATTGGCCCAAATGTGTCTAGCACAGAACCTTATGTTGGCCTTTGGAACCACATTAGCTAGGGCATCAACTAACCCTTTCTGCCTGTCTGACATCACAGTTAATCCTTCCCCATCCACCTTCTCAATGTCATGGCTCAAGAGCTCTAAAAACCAAGTCCAAGAATCCCTGTTCTCCACCTCCACCACTGCCCATGCTACTGGGTAGATATTATTATTCCCATCTAACCCAACAGCCACTAGACACATGCCTGGGTATACTCCCTTCAAATGACAGCCATCAATCCCAAGTATAGGTCTGCAACCAGTTTTGAACCCTTCTTTGCAAGCTTTCAGACAAGTGTAAAACCTCTTAAATATAACAGGTGTCCTGTCAATGTTATCACAAACCACAAAAGCTGAACTGCCAGGATTATATTTAATCACAGCTTCTGCATAATCCCAAACCCTTGCATATTGATCTTTTCCATTACCATGGATAACCAGCTTGGCTCTTGACCTTGCCAACCAACATGTCATGTAACTGACATGAACTCCAAGATCCTTCAAAACATGGTTCTGAAATCTTTTTATCTTCCAATCCAAGTTAGTTCTCCAAAACTCTAAATACTTGTCAGCAAGAAATTCAGAACCAACCTTTCTATTGTAAGTTGTCATTACACAGTTGTGCTTCAACTTCAACCCTCTAATTTGAAATGTCTCTTGGCCTGTGAGCTTCCTAGCATGCACATAAAACTTACAAGGATTCTCAATCCCACATACACACTTTCCAAGCTTTGACCTTTTCTTGTTCCATGGACAGTTACATCTATTGTAGCATTGGGCAGTCACCCTGTCCCTTCCATTGTGAGAATACCAGAAATCATACCCATTCTTCACACTATGATGGATCAAAGCCTTCCTGAATATCTCAACACTTGGAAATTTCAATCCTTTGCTGAGTTTTATACCCTTTCCAAAGTCAACATCAGGATTAAAACTAGGATAAGGACATGCCTCATCATCAGATCCCTCAAGACTCCTTAGCTCATCTGAGTCACAATCCACATGATACCCGTCGTTGTGAGTACCAAAGATAAAATTTATAATTCCTATTAAGACTAACCTAGGCTAGTGGTAACAGGGTCGATCCGCAAGGAGGCAGTTGTAAACTTTAGATGTCTAATGAAAGTCTAAGGTAACAATTATGGGGGTTGATTTGAATTGTTCTATAACTAATGGCGATAAAAGGAAAATAAACTAAAAATACGAATTAAACAGATAAAAGAAGGGTACTAGGATGATCGGGTCATTATAGCTTCGGCGGCAGCAAACTAAGTCGGTCTGAAATAAACACAGGTAAGGCGGGAAATAAGAGGTCCTCTCGGTCCACTCCTAACAAATAGCATCTCTCGATCTCGCTAAAGGTCCCTAATGTCACTAATACTAACTTTCGTCTGGCGACTAATGGTCTAAACTATACCTATCTTTCGATCTTAGCACAGTTTAGTCGAATTAATTGACGGTCAAGCAACCTACCCTACCTTTCGGTCTAATGGGTCGGTCTCAAAATAGGTATCTAACTGGTCGCATGCATTCGATTCGTTAAATACAAGATTAAAAACAATTAAAACGAAGGGTAACCTTACAAGGTCAGTCGATCGACCAACTATGTCAGTCGATCGACTGACACGCGGGTTCAGTCCGTGTTCAATCTAGTGCCGCCTAGCCATAAATCGCCTACATCCTAGCACTAACTATTTAGCTACTCATGGTGAATGTAAAAACAACAAATAAACTAACAACGATTACTGTATTCATGCTTAATGTAAATAACAACAACGAAAATATGATAATTGGCTTTGGGGCATTAACTATCAATTCTATGCTAACAAGGGAAGTAAAACAATAAAAATGAATACTAGGGCAGAAAAGATACCGAGATTCAAGAGGAAGGATTAAGAACAATGGCAGGATTTCCAATGCTAAAGTCGATAACCCAAACCCTAACTCGAAAATAATATGAAACTAAGAGTACTGTATTGTGAATAAAACTTAGATGCAAAAAACTTCATAATAAAACTAGATGTTGGTGTTACGTTATATAGCAATAGATGCAACAACTTATTTCTAAAACCTAAACTTCACGGGCCTTGAGATTCACGACTTTCTAATTCACGTCTGGTAAAGAAATCTGGTCGATCGACTACTCAGGCTGGTCGATCGACTGCTCCTCAGCAACAGTAGCTTCTGGGATCCGATAGTTGGTCGATCGACTGATGGGGCTAGTCGATCGACCGGATGAGCTGCTACTTGACTTCTTGAAATACGTGGACTCGTCTTTTGGGCCTTGGATCGCGCACCAAGCTTGTTCCTTAAGTGATTCCTTTACGTCATTTGCGATGCAGATTACTCGGGGGCGGATTTGGCTTGATTTCCCGTCGAATTCTCCACATTTCTGCAATAAGGCACAAAATACAGAAGTAGACGGAAATAGGGAGAAAAGCAACAAATATTATACAAATGAGCTCTGAAATGCGTGTAAAAAGAGATGTAAAACATCATATAAATGACACGCATCAAATCTCCCCAAACCAAACCTTGCTTGTCCCCAAGCAAGAACTAGACTCGATCTAATGACCTAATGGAACGAGTTCAATCTCAGAGCGAATTGCAACATGTAAAGCCTAAACCAATTTAATGCACAACCAACAATCAATTAGTAATGTGAATCATGCAAACGAATTATAAGGTCGTTAAAAGGCTGCTGAACCGTCAACCATAGAGACTTATCAAATTGGACTCTCGCGGGTCACTCAAATCACTCAATAAGCGCAGGTGATATATATGTACGAGAGGAAGAATAAATTTGTAATGACTCTCACCTAACTGCGACCTATGAAAACATGCCAGCAATAAATTATGAAGAAGACCTCTATGACCGTACATATGCATTCAACCAAACAGATGACCATTGACACATGCCGAGGTATAATTATGGAAGTGTGAGGTATGGGTAAGAAGGGGCAAAACATTTTATGGTAAAGTGGAGGTACAGGTGATCAAGCTAGTACCAAAACGGAACCAAATGGCAACATCCAACTTCTTGCTCATAATCAAACGAAACAGTGCCATAACAAGCACAAAACTCACAATCTCCAAAATAGAAGTAATCAATAAAACTCCCCATAGGATATAAATGGAACATGGGAGCAAAAATCGCCAAAAGATAAGAATACGTTATGCGAATTGACTTTCTTCTTTTTCTCGAACTCCAGTCGATCGACCTAAAGGAGCAGTCGATCGACTGCTTTGAACAGTACAGAAATTTTTCTCTCTTTTTTTCTTTTTCGAATCATTTTCTCTCATTTTTTTCCTTCTTTCATTTTTTTTTTTTTTCTTCTTTCATTTTTCAACCATCATCTCAACAGAGCAAATGCCACCAAAAACGAGTAACAATCCCAAGAAAACAGACTACTAGCTTGACAAAGGACAGGCTAAATGTAGGATGTAGTAAATGGGACAAAAAAAAGTTATTTTTGGCAGTGTGGAGCTTATGGGTAAAATGAGAAAAAGGAAACCTCTACCACATGTGTCACTAACCACAAACCGAATGCATACAGGTATTAAGTAGATCAAATTCATAATTATGCAAATTAAGGAAACATGTCTCATAAGGAGTACTACTCACGTTCCTAGATGAACTGGTCATGAATGTCACCAGTTATAGGCTCTAAAACTCAGAAAATATGATGTAGGTTGCCAATTATTAAAGTCAAGTCTCAAGTTCAGCAAGAATGTAACGAAAACTCGTAGATATGCATTTACGATTCTACTAATAACATGTAAGTCAAGCAAGGCTCAGGCAAAACAGGTGCAAATGCTAAATCATCATAGAAATACTACCGTTCCGACTCGACCTATATGCTAAAATAAACGTGCATTTTATGGAATTTTTTGAAATTTTTCAATTTTTTTTGAAATTTTGTATATATGTGGGAAATTAAATAAAACAATGCAGACGGAAATTTAAACGTGAATGCAAACAAATGAATGAAGTGCGACGCAAAACCCTTCCCCAAACCAAATCGCACAATGTCCCCATTGTGCAAAATCATGTAATGAAAGCTAAGAGAAATGGGAATTTGCGAGAAAAGGGAAATAAAAGCATAAAGACATAAGGTAAAGACTTGGGAACTCACAAGACTTTAAGCGCAGCAAAGGAAACCTCCCCAAACCAGCGTGAGCTAGGAGGTTTCAGTAGCCAGCAGTGCTACCAATAAGGACCTGAAGAGACAAAAAAGTACCACGAATAAGACGGAAGAAAACAATTTTGAAACGTAAAATTGTGCAAAAATGAGGCAATAGAAGAAATAGACAACTCGACGGAAATAAAGTGGAGTAGAAGACTCCCTTAGGTCCGCATATCGACCAAACACAGCAGGGGAGAGGTCGTGAATGAACATAGCAGCAGCAGTGGTCGATCGACCTAAAGAGGCAGTCGATCGACCAGGTGGGCGTGAACAGTAGCTCCTGTAACCTGCAATTCAGTCGATCGACCAATGGTGCCAGTCGATCGACTGAAAATACTGCTGCAGCGTCTTATTTCTTCGTAATTGCTCAATGATTTGAGCAAATAAGCTCTAATTACCTGCAAATGCACAATAGTACGCGCCCAAAATTGCGCAAAACCCAGAAGAATGTCTAAAGTACTTAAAAATTCTAAGCAAACGAAAATAAAAGCGAAGTTTTCGCGCACACAAAAGCAATAAAAAAATAGTTTGAAAGCAATAAAGTGAAGTTTATAATGAACTTGATCAACTAATAGTTGATCAAAAAGGACCACGGTATGGCCCACTTCGTCGGCTTCTGGCTACTAGAGGTAGCCTCAATGGTGCTCATCTTATCAGTTGCACCCTTCTTAGCTTCGACAGTTGGAGAATTCAGCTGTTCAGCTTCGTCATCTCCCCAATCAAGGATTCCCTCGGAATCGTCAGACTCCAAATCTGCCCATTTCACCTTAACCGGCTCATCTTCCACTTCCTCGTCAGTCCCATAGCTTAAGCATCCAAGACCGCCTCTTGAAACGATCTGCTCTGTCTCAGCTGGAGCATCCAACGGCTCTTCCTTCCCCAAACCAGCTCCTGCGATGTCTAAAACAACAAGTCTCTCCTCCTTTTTGCTCCCAATCCGGGGCGGAGGGGTTAACACAGCAGTAGTAATAGGGATAGGCGATTCAGGAAGCATAAAGTACGATTTCTTTTCAGAAACCGTGTTACAGGTGACAGGCCACATGGGATCCTTTTTCTTAGCCGGCTGGGCAAAAACAATGGAGTGCTTTCCTACTTTGAAGGTCAAGGTACCTAGGCCGACATCGATGACTGCACCAGCAGTGTGCAGAAATGGCCTTCCCAAAATGATGGGAATATGGTCATCCTCAGGCATATCAAGGACAACAAAATCGACAGGGAAGAAAAACTTCCCTATGTGGACGGGTATGTCCTCTAGGATTCCTATGGGCTCGACCGCAGAGCGGTCGGCCATCTGGACTGTCATCTCAGTAATAGCAAACCTGGTCAGTTTAAGCTTCCTAGCTAGACTTAAGGGCATGACACTTATGCTAGCTCCTAAATCACATAAAGCCTTTTCGATAGAAAAGGTGCCTATGCTACAAGGGACGGAAAAACTGTCCGGGTCTTCTAACTTATGGGGCGCAGTGTGAGACAAGTAGGAGCAAGACTCTTTAGTTAACGCAACAGTATGAACATGTTCAAGTGATTTTTTCTTTGACAACAACTGTTTCATAAACTTAGTATATGCTGGCACTTGGTTAACTAACTCAAGAAAGGGTACTTGAACATTTAAGCTACGAATAACTTTCTCAAATTTGCTAAAAGATACCTGTTCCTTGGTCGGCACGAGTCTCTCCGGATATGGGGCTGTAAGGAGCACCTTAGCCCTCTCCTCTAATTCGCGCGCGCCGGCGTCCTTGGACTTCGGCTGGAAGTCCGTCACCTTTTCTTTGTTGAAGCTGGACCCCTCCTCGGACCGTCTCAAATGAGACCCATTAACCGTCATTGGATCGAACTTGGAGCCGGATCGACCCATCAAGACTCGGTCCGCCCCAAAACTTTCGGGACGGTGGTACCCCGAAACAAGTGGTCTCGTAAATTATTTGGCATTAAAGGACGAAACTCTTCAATATCGCGATAATATGGGTCGATCGACTACCCTCATCGATCGATCGATCAAGTTTGCCTGATTCGAAGCTCCTCAACCCGTGTTTCGATCGATCGACTAGGTATGTCGGTCGATCGATCAAATACCCCAGCGAGACAGGTTTTTTCGATTTATTCGTTCTGACTTTGTTTGAACTCGGATCTGCCTCATTCTTCTCAACAGCTTTCTCGACCATGGCAGGACCATCAAGGGTGGACCCGCTCCTCAAGGTGATGGCATGTAGGGTCTCCTTTTGCTCGGGTTGAGTGGGTAGGTGCCCAGGAGCTCGAGTGTTGCTCTTACTGGCCAACTGAGCTATTTGGCTCTCTAGTAACTTCATCCCGGCCTCTCTTGCTTGGGACTCCTTTAGCAACAGATTTTTCAGCTCGGAAAACTCAGAATTTTGCGTTTATTCTTCTTTACTGCGCATAAAGGAGGCTTTTGGTATTGCTGTTGCTTTTGATGCGGAGGTACATATGGCTGCTGCTGCGGCGGAGGTTGAGTTGGATTCAAAACATTCTGGCTTCTCCAACTCAAATTCGGATGCGGTGGCTCGTAGTAGGTGTTGTTCTGCCTGTAGTGTTGAAAGGCAGCACAAGATTCAAAGGGACTAGGGCAGTTCTTCGAGACATGGCCCTCTACTCCACACCTTTCGCAAAGGAAGGGACCGTCTGAAACAGCGTTGACTTGGTATATCCCACCCTTAGAGGCTCCTCCTAACTCATACTTGTCAAATCTTGCGGTGAGAGCCTCAAGTGCAGCAACAGAGGAAGATTCAGCAGCTCTCCTCTGGTTCCCTCTCGAATTCCCATACTCGGCCTTGTGGGTAGCTAGATCGTCAATGATCTTCCACCCCTTGGTTGCTCCCAAATTTTCAAAGAAATCTCCCATTGGTCTGCAGATCCAAAATGGCCCTCTGATCGTCGTACAACCCATTGTAAAAATGATTGCACAAGCTCCACTTTTCAAATCCATGGTGCGGTATGGTTCGCACTAACTTCTTGAATCGGACCCATGCCTCATGGAAATTCTCATCTGGCCCTTGTTAAAACCCGTGATTTGGGCTCTAATAGCGATCGTCCTTGAAGCAGAAAAGTACTTCTTGTAGAACGCCAATGCCAATGTATTCCAATCAGTGATTTCCTGAGCGGCTCGGTCCGGATCTCTATACCACTCCCTTGCAAGATCACGAAGGAGAAGATGAACATGGTCTCTTTGATTTGATCCTGGTCACGCCACCGGTGGGGAATGGAGCGAGTAGTCGATAAAGGTCTCCATATGTCTAGCCGCATCTTCATTTGCGAGCTCCCCAAACTGATTTCTCTCGACCATAGTGATGTAAGCAGGCTTTGGTTCGAATTTCCTGGCATCTCCCGGTAACTCGAACCCTTTGTATAAATTGTCGGCTGTCGGCTCAGAAAAACTAGCTATACTTGCTTCCTCGGCCATGACTGGAATTTCCGGAGAAGTAACTGTCTCGGCTGAAGAAGTGGAAACGGGTGAAGATTGTGGGTCTTCTTCGAACAGTTCGTTCTCGTGATAGCTTGACAGAGTACTCAGCTCTTCCTCTGTCGGTAATACTCGTCGTGTTCGCCTCAACTCGCGCAAGGATCTCTCAATCTCAGGGTTCAATGGTACTAATTCTCCACCCTGTGACCTGCGCATAAGAGGAAACTACAACAAAATATAAGAACTGTTTAAGGAACGGATGTTCCTTAAACTAAGAAAGACTGAAAATTAAACAACTAAAATTAGGACTATTGCCTCCCCGGCAACGGCGCCAAAATTTGATACCCGTCGTTGTGAGTACCAAAGATAAAATTTATAATTCCTATTAAGACTAACCTAGGCTAGTGGTAACGAGGTCGATCCGCATGAGGAGGCGATTGTAAACTTTAGATGTCTAATGAAAGTCTAAGGTAACAATTATGGGGGTTGATTTGAATTGTTCTATAACTAATGGCGATAAAAGGAAAATAAACTAAAAATACGAATTAAACAGATAAAAGAAGGGTACTAGGATGATCGGGTCATTATAGCTTCGGCGGCAGCAAACTAAGTCGGTCTGAAATAAACACAGGTAAGGCGGGAAATAAGAGGTCCTCTCGGTCCACTCCTAACAAATAGCATCTCTCGATCTCGCTAAAGGTCCCTAATGTCACTAATACTAACTTTCGTCCTGAAAAGCGACTAATGGTCTAAACTATACCTATCTTTCGATCTTAGCACAGTTTAGTCGAATTAATTGACGGTCAAGCAACCTACCCTACCTTTCGGTCTAATGGGTCGGTCACAAAATAGGTATCTAACTGGTCGCATGCATTCGATTCGTTAAATACAAGATTAAAAACAATTAAAACGAAGGGTAACCTTACAAGGTCAGTCGATCGACCAACTATGTCAGTCGATCGACTGACACGCGGGTTCAGTCCGTGTTCAATCTAGTGCCGCCTAGCCATAAATCGCCTACATCCTAGCACTAACTATTTAGCTACTCATGGTGAATGTAAAAACAACAAATAAACTAACAACGATTACTGTATTCATGCTTAATGTAAATAACAACAACGAAAATATGATAATTGGCTTTGGGGCATTAACTATCAATTCTATGCTAACAAGGGAAGTAAAACAATAAAAATGAATACTAGGGCAGAAAAGATACCGAGATTCAAGAGGAAGGATTAAGAACAATGGCAGGATTTCCAATGCTAAAGTCGATAACCCAAACCCTAACTCGAAAATAATATGAAACTAAGAGTACTGTATTGTGAATAAAACTTAGATGCAAAAAACTTCATAATAAAACTAGATGTTGGTGTTACGTTATATAGCAATAGATGCAACAACTTATTTCTAAAACCTAAACTTCACGGGCCTTGAGATTCACGACTTTCTAATTCACGTCTGGTAAAGAAATCTGGTCGATCGACTACTCAGGCTGGTCGATCGACTGCTCCTCAGCAACAGTAGCTTCTGGGATCCGATAGTTGGTCGATCGACTGATGGGGCTAGTCGATCGACCGGATGAGCTGCTACTTGACTTCTTGAAATACGTGGACTCGTCTTTTGGGCCTTGGATCGCGCACCAAGCTTGTTCCTTAAGTGATTCCTTTACGTCATTTGCGATGCAGATTACTCGGGGGCGGATTTGGCTTGATTTCCCGTCGAATTCTCCACATTTCTGCAATAAGGCACAAAATACAGAAGTAGACGGAAATAGGGAGAAAAGCAACAAATATTATACAAATGAGCTCTGAAATGCGTGTAAAAAGAGATGTAAAACATCATATAAATGACACGCATCACCACATCTGAGGTGACATTAACATCTAATTCATCAACCCCAACCAACACTTTCTCTCTTGCTTTAGAACATTCAACTCCAGCTTCTTTATTATCCCTCTGGCCCTCAACACCTAATCCAGCTTCCACTCCCTTTAATATTGAGTCACCCTCTTTCTCTTGATTATTAATGAAATAATCAAAAATATTCAAACCAAGGTCAAACTCATTCAAACCAAAATCAGTATCACTCAAACCTGCTTCACTAACCTCAGAATCAGTGAACTCAGCCTCATCATTGTCATCACCATCATTTGCTTTGTTTTGAGACACCTTCTTCTTACCTTTTTTCAAATTCAATTTTTTTTTCCCTATAACAGTTCGTTTTTTAGGAGCTACCTCCTCCTTTCTGTTTTCACTAACCTTTGCCTTCCCTTTTATGTCACCCTTTTTCACCTTCACTTCTCCTTCTCGCTTTCACTAGCCTTAGCCTTCCCCTTGCCTTTTTCAAATCACAACAACGGACCCATCACTACACTCTTCAATAACAACATGTTCAGCTCTTTCTCTTATAACAATTCCAGGTTGAACACCAAATCCCAGATTCCTTCTCAAAGGCAACTTCTTCCTTTTAGTTGGGACATCAACAATTTGGAGATCTGAGGTTGAGATTTGTTTTTCGAGTTTTGTGTGCTAGAGTTTTACGTGGTAGTTTTCTTCAGTCTAGGGCTTTTTCTTTGAGATAAGGCAGGACATTTATTTTGGGTGGGTAGCTTTTGTCTTGGTGCTTTGAATTGTAAAGAATCATTAAGGCTATTATGGGCCCCCACCAACTGTTTTTTTTCTGATAAAGTATTGATTCCCTCCTCAGAATCTTTTTCTAAAGGGTCAACACTCACACTTTCTGTCCTTTGTACAACACATGAAGCAATAGATGCTGTCCTTGGTAGAGTAATCCACACACTCACTGTATTGGTTTTCTTGCACACAGTCTTCAAAATATTGATAAGATCAAAACTGGATACTAACAACCCCTTTCCATGTGCATCACAAATACTCCTCATTGGCCTTCTATACAAAATTTCAAAGTCCTCACTTCTAGTTAAGCGACTAGCCAATTTCTTGAAAAAATCTACAGTGAGATTATCTAACAAGACACCAGCTCTAAGGTGTACAGCACCACCCTCATACTCAAATTTTCCATTGGCCTTAGGCTCAAAATTACCCCCATGAAAGGCACGAACAGTTACCCTCTTGTGAGTCAAGCTTTTTAAGGTCATTTCCTACAAACTTACCTCAACAATTAGGGATGTGAACCAATAATTTAGTGTTGAAGACAAAGTAATTAGGGGATTTGAAACAAATAAACTAGTGTTTAAGACATAAATTAAGAATTGAAACCCAGAAATTTGGGTTTTAAACCCAGAAATTAGGGTTTTAAACCCAGAAATTAGAGTTCTAAAGCCAAAAATTAGGGATTCAAACCCAGAAATTCGGAACTAAAACCAAGAAATTAAGGTTTAAAAAACAGAAATTAGGGTCTAAAACCCAGAAATTAGGGTTTTAAACACAGAAATTAGGGTTCCAAACCCAGAAATTAAGAGCTCAATCCCATAAAGTAGGATTTCAAACCCAGAAAATATACATAAATACACATAAATTTGGGTTACAAACCCAGAAATTTGAATAAAAATGACATCAATTTAACCCATAAACTGAGCAACACGATAAATATGACTACGAACAAAAAAATTCATTCGAACTTAAACCCAGAAATTTGAATAAAAATGACATCAATTAAAGCCCTAAATGAAAAATAAAGCAATTAAGTTCACAAATTAAAACTAAAGACATGAATTCGGGGGAGGAAACTTACATATATGAATCTGGAACCGTCACAAATTAGAGAAGGAATCACCAACGCGCCAATTTGAAGGAGGATTTTAGAGTAAAAGTTTGAATTTTTTTGTCGAGGAAAGTGAGGGAAATGAGGTAAAAATTGAAACTGAAGAGTCAAATTGGAAATGTTGGGTTAATCAAAATAACAAGGGCAAAACGGTCATAAAATCATA
The DNA here is from genome assembly GCF_048544455.1 of Silene latifolia. Classification (NCBI taxonomy): domain Eukaryota; kingdom Viridiplantae; phylum Streptophyta; class Magnoliopsida; order Caryophyllales; family Caryophyllaceae; genus Silene; species Silene latifolia. Next base: position 340,789,519 of record NC_133537.1, on the reverse strand, counting down.
CATTTCACCTGAAAGTCCATTTGGGTGTAATATTTGATCAGAGTAAGTTTTATGGGAGTAAAAAATTAAAAAGTTTTCATAAGGGAGTTTTTTTAGAAAAGTGGTTTCTATAAGGGAGTAATTGTTAATTTACTCTATTTTAAATGTACAAGTTATCAAAATATAATATTATGTTATTAAAATAAAATATTTTTATACAAATATATTAATTATTTTAGTTGGGGCTTTTAAGTTTTATAAATGGGCTAGTCTTATTTATAAAATGATCCTATAGAATAATTTGTGTATTATTATAGCAGCAACTCTCCTATAGGACCGTCTTATAGCATAGGACGAGCCCAATAGAAGGAGATAGCCCAACAAAAGAATTTATTAGGAGAACAAGACTAACAAAATTGAAACCCTCACGCACAAAAAACTACTTCAAGCTCTGCTTTATCGGCCACCGTATCCTCCATAGTCAACACTACCATTCCGATCATCGACAACCATCTCCTCCGGCCGGCCCCTTCTCTTCTTTAATCACTGTCGGGACTCGGGAGTCGGCAGTCCGATTGACGCCAACTACCAACATCCAGGTTTTCAATTTTAAGCTTCAAAATTCCAAAATCTGTAACTAAAATTCATTTCCAAATCTTTTATTGTAGGTAGTTTTTCTAAATTTGAATAT